>NC_064649.1:19164078-19473099 GCF_023864345.2 Schistocerca serialis cubense | reverse complement strand
CGATGTCAGCCACTCAGATCGGTACGAAACGTTGTATGTCGATAGAGTATCAACCAAAACACCGATTTAGTTCGTGCTGTGCGCTGTCGTCCAACAGAACATGGATAAATGGGAATTAAAAACAACACCAGAACTAAAGAGCACGGGAAAAGCGTAACTGTGAGCAACTAATATTCATAGCTGCCGTGGTGAAATTTGTAGACCGTTAGATCGACGTACCTAGGGTTCTGAGTTCATATCCCAATCATACCATTTTTTCCCTATTTTATGTGTGAAGTGTTGTATGGGACTATTAATACAGGGTGTCCGAAAAGTCTTTCCCTGATTACATAAATTGGTAACTCAGGCTAGAAGTAAGATACAAATACGAAACTTGTGTCCAATTGTTTACAAACTGTCAAAGTTTTTTTCTCTTTTAGGTTCGCAGTACGTAAGTAGTGGATGAGATGCAGTGCCCAAGAAGCCATGTTAACCAATTAGGAGAAGGCACACTGTGTCCTGTGGTACCATGAGACATAATCACCAACCACAGTGCAGAGACACTTCCAGACAACATTTGGAAGGAATCCACCTTACGTCAAGAGCATTAGCCTGGTATGAGAAGTTCAAGAACACAGGATCGGCTGCTGACCTTCCGAGATCTGGTCGACCAAGAACCTCAGCAGACAGGGTGGAAGCTGTAAGGCAGTCTTTTCTGCGAATTCCGAAGAAATCGGTGCGCAGGGCCTCACGTGAATTACAGATGCCAAAAAGCTCTCTCCATGACATTTTACACAAACGTTTATTGTTTCGTGCATACAAAGTGCAAATCGTTCAGACCTTGTTGCCCAATGACAGCACACGTCGATATGACTTTGCGGCCGAAATGCTATCACGTATTGAGCACGATGATGGTTATCTCAGACGAATTGCCTTTTCCGACGAAGCGACCTTTTTTGTCAGTGGAGTAGTGAATCTCCATAATGTGCGCATTTGGGGTTCACAACCCCGTGGCGAGGTCATGGAGTGCACCAGAGGCAGTCCAAAGGTGAATGTTTGGTGCGCGCTATTGCACGATCGAATTATAGAGCCATTCTTCTTCGCTGAGGCTACCATCACATCTGCAGTGTATCTGGACATGTTGCAACTGTATGCTGTTCCTCAGCTGCTTCAGTATCACCCCGATGTCTTGTTTCAGCAATACGGTGCACCGCCTCATTGGGGTTTGGATGTCCGTGCCTATCTCGATATGACCTTTCCTGGGCGATGGATTGGCCGTGATGGGCCAACGGTTTGGCCTCCACGCTCTCCTGGCATAACCCCGTTAGACTTCTTTTTGTGGAATTATGTCGAGGACGAGGTCTACCAAATATGTGTACCAGATCTTGAAACCCTGCGGCAACGGATAACCGCAGTCGTTGAATCGGTCCCTCCAGTGATGTTGGCTAATGTGTGGACGGAAATTGAATATCGCCTAGATGTGCTACGTGCTACCAAGGGTGCTTCACTGATGTGTGAAAAAAACTTTAATAGTTTGTAAACAATTAGACACCAGTTTCATATTTGTATCTTACTTGTAGCCTGAGGTATCAATTTATGTAATCAAGGAAAGACTTTTCGGACACCCTGTACTTCCGCACGCTTGATACAACTGTCTCTTTACTCTACTGCTCCGATTGTTTATGTTTGTTCTGTGAAACTACAAATGCACTAGCTGCTTGATCACGAGTGGCGGCTGTTCTGTCGCACATGTGCAGCAGAACACAGCACCCATCTATACAATGTACTACATACGTTTACTAGTTTCAACTAACAAAGCGAAAGCAGACTGCCAAAATGTACTGAAGCGCCAAAGAAACTTGTATAGGCATGCGTATTCAAATACATACATATGTAAACAGGTTGAATACCGCGCTGCGGCCGGCAGCAAGTGTCTGGCGCAGTTGTCAGATAGGTTACTGCTGCTACAATGGCGGGTTATTAAGATTTAAGTGAGTCTGAAAATGGTGTTACAGTCGGCGCACGAGAGATGGGATACAGCATCTCCGAGGAAGTGATGAGGTGCTCATTTTCCCGTACGACCATTTCACGAGTGTATAGTGAATATAAGGAATAGGATAAGACATCAATCCCAGACATCGCAGCGGCCGGAAAAAGAACCCGCAACAACGGGACCAACGACGACAAATGAGAGTCGTTCAGCGTGACAGAAGTGCAACCCTTCCGCACATTGCTGCAGATTTCAATGCTGGGCCGTCAACAAGTGTCAGCGTGCGAACCATTCAACGAAACATCATCGATATGAGCTTTCGGAGCCGAAGGCCCACTCGTCTACCCTTGATGACAGCACGACACAAAGCTTTACACTTCGCCTAGGTCCGACAACACCGACATTAGACTGTGATAACTGAAAACATGTTGTCCGGTAAAACAAGTCTGTATTCATATTGAATCGAGCGGATGGGCGTGTACGGGTATGGAGACTACATCTTAAATCTATGGACTCGGTATGCCAGCAGGGGATTGGAATTTCTGGCAGATTAAAACTGTGTGCCAGACCGAGACTCGAACTCAGGACCTTTGCCTCTCGCGGGCAAGTGCTCTACCATCTGAGCTACCCAAGTACGACTCACGACCCGTCGTCACAGTTCTACTTCTGGAAACATCCCGCAGGCTGCGGCGAAGCCATATCTCCGCAATATCCTTCCTCCAGGAGTGCTAGTTCTGCAAGTTTCGCAGGAGAGCTTCTATGAAGTTTGGAAGGTAGGATACGAGATACTGGCGGAAGTAAAGCTGTGACGACGGGTCGAGAGTCGTGCTTGGGTACCTCAGATGGTAGAGCACTTGCCCGCGAAAGGCAAAGGTCCCGAGTTAGAGTCTCTGTGAGGCAGACAGTTTTAATCTGCCAGGAAGTTTCATACCAGGGCACATTCCGCTGCAGAGTGAAAATTTCCTTCCAGCAGGAGACTGTTCTACCTGGTGCATGCTCTGTAATGGTGTGGGGCGTGTGCAGTTGGAGTGATATGGGACCCCTGATACGTCTAGATACGACTCTGACAGCTGACACGTACGTAAGCACCCTGTCTGACCACCTGCATCCATTCATGTCCATTGTGCATTCCGACGGACTTGGGAAAATCCAGGAGGACAATGCGACACCCCACACGTTCAGAATTGCTACAGAGAACACTCTTCTGCGTTTAAACACTTGCGCTGGCCACTAAACTCCTCAGACATGAACATTGTTGAGCATGTCTGGGATGCCTTGCTGCGTGGTGTTCAGAAGAGATCTCCAGCCGCCCATACTCTTCAGCTACATCTACATCTACATACATGCTCCGCAATCCACCTTACGGTGCGTGGCGGAGGGTACCTCGTACCACAACTAGCATCTTCTCTCCTTATTCTACTCCCAAAGAGAACGAGGGAAAAATAACTGCCTATATGCCTCTGTACGAGCCCTAATCTCTCTTATCTTATCTTTGTGGTCTTTCCGCGAAATATAAGTTGGCGGCAGTAAAACTGTACTGCAGTCAGCCTCAAATCCTGGTTCTCTAAATTTCCTCAGTAGCGATTCGCGAAAAGAACGCCTCCTTTCCTCTACAGACTCCCACCCGAGTTCCTGAAGCATTTCCGTAACACTAGCGTGATGATCAAACCTACCAGTAACAAATCTAGCAGCCCGCCTCTGAATTGCTTCTATGTCCTCCCTCAATCCGACCTGATAGGGATCCCAAACGCTCGAGCAGTACTCAAGAATAGGTCGTATTAGTGTTTTATAAGCCGTCTCCTTTACAGATGAACCACATCTTCCCAAAATTCTACCAACGAACCGAAGACGACTATCCGCCTTCCCCACAACTGCAATTACGTGCTTGTCCCACTTCATATCGCTCTGCAATGTTATGCCTAAATATTTAATCGACGTGACTGTGTCAAGCGCTACACTGTAATGGAGTATTCAAACATTACGGGATTCTTTTTCCTATTCATCTGCATTAATTTACATTTATCTATTTTTGGAGTTAGCTGCCATTCTTTACACCAATCACAAATCCTGTCCAAGTGATCTTGTATCCTCCTACAGTCACTCAACGACGACACCTTCCCGTACACCACAGCATCATCAGCAAACAGCCGAACATTGCTATCCACCCTGTCCAAAAGATCATTTATGTAGATAGAAGCCGGCCGGAGTGGCCGTGCGGTCCTAGGCTCTACAGTCTGGAACCGAGCGACCGCTACGGTCGCAGGTTCGAATCCTGCCTCGGGCATGGATGTGTGTGATGTCCTTACGTAAGTTAGGTTTAATTAGTTCTAAGTTCTAGGCGACTGATGACCTCAGAAGTTAAGTCGCATAGTGCTCAGAGCCATTTGAACCATTTGTAGACAGAAAACAACAGCGGACCTACCACACTTCCCTGGGGCACTCCAGATGACACCCTCACCTCCGATGAACATTCACCATCGAGGACAACGTACTGGGTTCTATTACTTAAGAAGTCTTCGACTCACTCACATACTTGGGAACCAATCCTATATGCTCGTACCTTAGTTAGGAGTCTGCAGTGGGGCACCGAGTCAAACGCTTTCCGGAAGTCAAGGAATATGGCATCCGTCTGATACCCTTCATCCACGGTTCGCAAGATATCATGTGAAAAAAGGGCAAGTTGCGTTTCGCACGAGCGATGCTTTCTAAAGCCGTGCTGGTGCATGGACAGCAACTTCTCTGTCTCAAGGAAATTCATTATATTCGAACTGAGAATATGTTCGAGAATCCTCCAGCAAATCGATGTTAAGGATATTGGTCTGTAATTTTGAGGATCCGTCCTTCTACCCTTCTTATATACAGGCGTCACCTGCGCTATTTTCCATTCGCACGGGACTTTACTTTGGGCAAGAGATTCGCGATAAATGCAAGCTAAGTAAGGAGCCAATGCAGTAGAACTGTAAAACCGAATTGGAATCCCATCAGGACCTGGCGATTTATTTATTCTCAACCCATTCAGCTGCTTCACAACCCCAGGGATGACTATCACTATGTCCTCCACACGGGAATCCGTACGAGACTCAAACGGCGGTATGTTTGTACGATCCTCCTGCGTGAAAGATTTCTCAAGCGCTAAATTTAAAATTTCAGCTTTGGTTTTGCTGTCTTCCGTTGCCAGGCCAGACTGATCAATGAGTGACTGGATGGAAGCCTTCGACCCGCTTACCGATATTACGTAAGACCAGACTTTTTAACTTCCGTAACCATAGTCGTAATGACAACATCATGATCACTAATCCCTGTCTCAATACTGACACCGTCGATGAGGTCTGGTCTGTTCGTGGCTACCAGATCTAAAATATTTCCATTACGCGTTGGCTGCCGATTTAGCTGCTCAAGACAGTTTTCGGATAATGTGTTCAAAGGTAATTCACGCGGCGGCTTGTCTGTACCACCTGTAATGAATCCATAGACATCCCAGTCTATACTAGGAAGGCTGAAGTCGTCTACGGCTAATATAGCATGATCCGGGTACTTCTGCGATACAGGATGTAGACTCCCTTTGAATGATTCTAGAACTGTCACGGTGGGACCTGGTGGCCGGTAATAACATCCAACAATTAATTTTATTTCTCCTAGCCTTGTTACACGTGTCCAGATAACTTCACAATCACACTCCACTTCGACCTCAGTAGACACAATATTTTTGTCAACTGCAATGAAGACACCACTTCCTACGTTGTCTAATCTGTCTTTCCGATACACGTTCCAACCCTCACTAAATATTTCAGAACTTCCTACCTCAGGGTGCAGCCAGGTCTCAGTCCAGAGAATAATTTGTTCGCCACACGGTTCCTGGAGGGCAGTAAATTCAGGAACTTTATTCCGAACAATCTGAAAAGTTACTGCTAATATCTTGATAGCTGAAGTGTCTTTACACTGAGCGAGTCCTGATTTCCCTGCCCTTACGGATTTATGGACAGCCCGCGGTGCCAGTTCCCTCCAGCACTACTTCAGACATTAGTCGAGTCCATGCCACGTCGTGTCGCGGCACTTCTGCGTGCTCGCGGGGTCCTACACGATATTAGGCAGGTGTACCAGATTGTTTGGCTCTTCACTGTAATACTGCTACAAACTGCGAAAGGACCTCTTACATGTCAGGAAAATCTTCTCCCATATAACAGTTTCACGCATTAACAGTTAAAAGAAATTGTCATTAGTGATGTTTGAACACGAGGCTTTTGGTACGACGATATCAGATTCTACAAACTTACCTACGCGAGATCTACAAAAGTATCGTTCTGTGCTCTGTAGTTCTGGTATTATTTTTATTATCTTTCACGCATGCTCTATCAGACGACAGCACGAAGCACGAACTAAGTCGATGTTTTGTTGATGCTCTATCTACATACAAAGTTTGGGTGTTAGTCCGATTTAACAGACAGTTTCAGCTATTTCGTGGTACAGTTACGCCAAGCACGGTAGAGGGAACTACAATGGTTTTTTTTCCTTCTTTTTTTCAGCGACGAGTTAAACGAGTGCGCGAGGAAAGAAACTGCAAGTAAAATGTGACTGCCGTCGCATGAACACCCCTCTAGGCGTGGTCGGTGGGACTGGAGTGACGTCACTCACCTGGGCCTGTTCATCACGCACCGGAAATGGAAGCCGCGTTGACAGAGTGAGGGGGGGGGGGCAGAGGGGGAGAGGGGATGCCGGCAGAAAAGGCGCCGGCAAGAAATGCCGCTGTCACCGTTGAGGGGCACTTCTCAAGTTCTCATTTACTAGCGTGTCACCGTGCGCAGTGCAGGAGCGCAAACAGTACGCTGCGTCTACACAAAAGTAACGAGAATGCCAGCAATACTAAGCGCCTGTTTATCCTTCGTTGCTTCAGTAAAATCCGCCGTCGGTGGCATTCAGCATCAGACTTTACGGGCGGCGACTTCACGACGTGGCCATCCTTTTCTGTCTAACGCCATCTTCATCTTTCGTTGTCTTGTAGCAGTTCGTTCCACTGATAACACTGCCTGACGATTGGTAAGGAACTCAGGCAGTGTTGGACAGCAATAATCACATGTTATGATGGACAGTATGAAGCACAGTACATACGTAATACATCTACATCTACATTTATACTCCGCAAGCCACTCAACGGTGAGTGGCGGAGGGCACCTTACGTGACACTGTCATTACCTCCCTTTCCTGTTCCAGTCGCGTATGGTTCGCGGGAAGAACGACTGCCGGAAAGCATCCGTGCGCGCTCAAATCTCTCTAATTTTACATTCGTGATGTCCTCAGGAGGTATAGCAGGGGGAAGCAATATATTCGATACCTCATCCAGAAACGCACGCTCTCGAAACCTGGACAGCAAGCTACACCGCGGTGCAGAGCGCCTCTCTTGCAGAGTCTGCCACTCGAGTTTGCTAAACATCTCCGTAACGCTATTACGCTTACCAAATAACCCTGTGACGAAACGCTCCGCTCTTCTTTGGATCTTCTCTATCTCCTCCGTCAACCCGATGAGCAATACTCAAGTATAGGTCGAACGAGTGTTTTGTAAGCCACCTCCTTCGTTGATGGACTACATTTTCTAAGGACTCTCCCAATGAATCTCAACCTGGCACCCGCCTTACCAACAATTAATTTTATATGATCATTCCGCTTCAAATCGTTCCGTACACAAACTCCCAGATATTTTACAGAAGTAACTGCTACCAGTGTTTGTTCCGCTATCATATAATCATACAATAAAGGATCCTTCTTTCTATGTATTCGCAATCCATTATAATTGTCTATGTTAAGGGTCAGTTGCCACTCCCAGCACCAAGTGCCTATCCGCTACAGATCTTCCTGCATTTCGCTGCAATTTTCTAATGCTGCAACTTCTATGTATACTACAGCATCATCCGCGAAAAGCCGCATGGAACTTCCGAAATTATCTACTAGGTCATATATATATATATATATATATATATATATATATATATATATTGTGAAAAGCAATGGTCCCATAACACTCCCCTGTGGCACGCCAGAGGTTACTTTAACGTCTGTAGACGTGTCTCCATTGAGAACAACATGCTGTGTTCTGTTTGCTAAAAACTCTTCAATCCAGCCACACAGCTGGTCTGATATTCCGTAGGCTCTTACTTTGTTTATCAGGCGACAGTGCGGAACTGTATCAAACGCCTTCCGGAAGTCAAGAAAATTAGCATCTACCTGGGAGCCTGTATCTAATATTTTCTGGGTCTCACGAACAAATAAAGCGAGTTGGGTCTCACACGATCGCTGTTTCCGGAATCCATGTTGATTCCTACAGAGTAGATACTGGGTTTCCAAAAACGCCATGATACGCGAGCAAGAAACATGTTCTAAAATTCTACAACAGATCGATGTCAGAGATATAGGCCTATAGTTTTGCGCATCTGCTCGACGACCCTTCTTGAAATCTGGAAGTACCTGTGCTCTTTTCCAATCATTTGGAACCTTCCGTTCCTCTAGAGACTTGCGGTACACTGGTGTTAGAAGGGGGGGGGGGGGCAAGTTCAGGCCGCCAAAAAGCAGTCAGAAGACTGATGATACAAAAGAAAGAACAAAAAAAGCTACAATAACGAGGATTATGAGGGCACTCTGAAAAGTAGTGCCTTCAAATTTTTCGTTCCGTTCTCAATATCGGTTGATTGAGGTATCACATGACACGCGTATTCGTCGGTCGACTTTCCCTCTTTGCTGACGCAAGCTGCAAGCCTCTGCCACTGGAGGGCTCCGAACTGTGGCGGATAACATGGCTGCGTGTAACGTGACTATGTCGGTGTGTGGGAAAAGGCGAACTGTAATCGATCTTCTAACCGGAGAAGAGTTCTACCACACACCTCTGCTTCAGCACGGTAATGCCAGACCACACACGAGTGCTGCGACATCTGCAACCATCCAGTGACTTAGATTTTAGATTCACAATTACCGATCAACCTCCATGCAGTCCCGACTTGGCCCCGTTCGTCTTTCATCTGTTTCTACAACTTGAAGAATACATTCGAGGACTTCACTTTGATAGTGATCAAGCGGTGAAGCGGAGGCGAGATCGTGCCTCCGCCAACAAAGTCAGGCATTCTACAGTGATGGTGTAAAAAAGTGGTCTCCCGTCTGGAGAAATGTGTTTGTCGCGAGGCTGACTATACTGCCAAGTATGTTAACGTCAAGAAAAAAGCTGTGGATTGTTAATAAAGGTTGTTTTATTTAAAAAGCTCCAAAAGTTTGCACATAAAAAATTACTTTCCAGTACGTCCACATCCCCCCCCCCCCCCCCCCCCTCCTCAGCCACCAACCAATGAACATTGAACCGTGGACCTTGCCGTTGGTGGGGAGGCTTGCGTGCCTCAGCGATACAGATAGCCGTACCGTAGGTGCAACCACAACGGAGGGGTATCTGTTGAGAGGACAGACAAACGTGTGGTTCCTGAAGAGGGGCAGCAGCCTTTTCAGTAGTTGCAAGGGCAACAGTCTGGATGATTGATTGATCTACGAAAACGACCTTGCTGTGCTGGTACTGCGAACGGCTGAAAGCAAGGGGAAACTACAGCTGTAATTTTTCCCGACGGCATGCAGCTTCACTGTATGGGTAAATGATGACGGCGTCCTCTTGGGTAAAATATCCCGGAGGTAAAATAGTCCCCCATTCGGATCTCCGGGTGGGGACTACTCAGGAGAAAGAAAACTGGCATTCTATGGATCGGAGCGTGGAATGTCAGATCCCTTAATCAGGCAGGCAGTTTAGAAAGTTTAAAAAGGGAAATGGATAGGTTAAAGTTAGATATAGTGGGAATTACTGAAGTTCGGTGGTAGGAGGAACAAGACTTCTGGCCAGGTGAATACAGGGTTATAAATACAAGGTCAAATAGGGGGAATGCAGGAGTAGGTTCAATAATGAATAAAAAAAATAGGAATTCGGGTAAGCTACTATGAACAGCATAGTGAATGCATTATTGTGGCCAAGATAGACACGAAGCCGATATCCACCACAGTAGTACAAATTTATATGCCAACTAGCTCCGCAGAAGACGAACAGATTGACGAATTCTATGATGAGATTAAAGAAATCGTTCAGATAGTGAAGGGAAATGAAAATTTAATAGTCATGGGTGACCGGAATTCGATAGCAGGAAAAGGAAGAGAAGAAAAAATAATACGTATATATGGACTGTGGGAAAGGAATGAAAGAAGAAGCCGTCTGGTAGAATTTTGCAAGATCATAACTTAATCATTACTAATACTTGGTTTAAGAGTCGTGAAGAAAGGTATACTTGAAAGCAACCTGCAGATAGTGGAAGGTTTCAGATTGATTATATAATGCTAAGACAGAGGTTTCGGAACCGGATTTTAAATTTTAAGGTATTTCCAGGGGCAGATGTGGACTCTAGCCACAGTTTATTGATAATGAAATGTAGGTCAAAACTATTAAAACTAAAGACATTGCAAAAAGGAAGGATATTTCGGAGATGGGATCTGGATAAACTGGATGAACCAGGGAATCCTGAGAGCTTCAGAGGGAGCATTAATCAACGGTTGAACAAGAGAAAGGAATACGGTAGAAAAAGAATGGGTAGCTTTAAGAGATGAAATGGTCAACTCAGAAGAGGATCGAATACGTAAAAAGACAAGATGTAACAGGAATCCTTGGATAACACAAGAGATATTGAAATTCATTGATGAAGTGAGAAAATGCAGCAAATGAAGCAGGCGAAAGGGAATACAAACGTTTAAAAAATGAGATTGACACAAATTGCAAGATGGCTAAGGAGTGGTGGCTAGAGGACAAATGTAAGGGCATAGAAGCATATACCAAGATAGATGCCGCCAACAGGAAAATTAAAGAGATCTTTGGAGAACAGAGAACCACATGTATGAACATCAAGTATTCAAATGGAAAACCAGTCCGAAGCAAAGAAGGGAAAGCAGAAAGGTGGAAGGAGTATATAGAGGGTCTATACTAGGGCAATATTACAGAAATGGAAGAGAACGTAGATGAAGATGAGATGGGAGATCTGATACTGCGTGAAGAGTTTGGCAGAGCACTGAAAGACCTTAGTCGAAACAAGGCCCAGGGACTAGACGACATTCCATTAGAACTACTGATAGCCTTGGGAGAGTCAGCTTTGACTAAACTCTACCATCTGGTGAGCAAGATGTATGAGAAAGGCGAAATATCCTCAGACTTCAAGAAGAAAATAATAATTCCAATACCAAAGAAAGCAGATGCAGACAGCTGTGAATATTACCGAACTATCAGTTTAATAAGTCACGGCTGCAATATACTAACGCGAATTCTTTACAGACGAATGGAAAAACTGGTAGAAGCCGACCTCGGGGAAGACCAGTTTCGATTCCGTAGAAATATGGGAACACGTGAGGCAATACTGACGATACGACTTCTGATAGAAGATAGGTTACGCAAAAGCAAACCTATGTTTACAGCATTTGTAGACTTAGAGAAAACTTTTGATTATGAAACTTCATGGCAGATTAAAACTGTGTGTCGGACCGAGACTCGAACTCGGTACCTTTGCCTTTCGCAGGCAAGTGCTTTACCAACTGAGCTACCCAAGCACGACTCACGACCCGTACTCACAATTTACTTCCGCCATTACCTCGTCTCCTACCTTCCAAACTTCACAGAAGTTATCCTGCAAAACTTTGCAGGACGAGCACTACTGGAAGAAAGGATACTGCGGAGTCATGGGTTAGCCACAGCCTGGGGGATGTTTCCAGAGTGAGATTTTCACTCTGCAGTGGAATGTGCGCTGATTTTGAAACTTCCTGGCAAGTGCCCGCGAAAGGCAAAGGTCCCGAGTTCGAGTCTCGGTCAGGCACACAGTTTTAATCTGCCAGGAAGTTCATATCAGCGGACACTCCACTGCAGAGTGAAAATTTCATTCTGGAAACATCCTCCAGGCTGTGGCTAAGCCATGTCTCCGCAATATCCTTTCTTCCAGGAGTGCTAGTTCTGCAAGGTTCGCAGGAGAGCTTCTGTGAAGTTTGGAAGATAGGAGACGAGGTACTGGCAGAAGTAAAGCTGTGAGGACGGGGCGTGAGTCGTGCTTGGATAGCTCAGTTGGTAGAGCACTTGCCCGCGAAAGGCAAAGGGCCCGAGTTCGAGTCTCGGTCCGGCACACAGTTTCAATCTGCCAGGAAGTTTCAAAATCAGCGCGCACTCCGCTGCAGAGTAAAAATTTCATTCTGGCTTTTTATTATGTTGAGTGGTATACTCCCTTTGAAATTCTGAAGGTGGCAGGGTTAAAATACAGGGAGCGAAAGACTATTTACAACTGGTACAGAAACCAGGTGGCAGTTATAAGGGTCGAGGGGCCTGAAAAGGAAAGCAGTGGTTAGGAAGGGAGCGACGCAAGGTTGCAGCTTATCCCCGATGTTATTCAATCTGTATATTGAGCAAGCAGTAAAGGAAAGCAAAGAAAAATTTGGAGTAGGAATTAATGTTCAACTAGAAAAAATAGAGCTTTGAGGTTCGCTGATGACACTGTAATTCTGTCAGAGACAGCAAAGGACTTAGAAGAACAATTGAAGTGAATGTACAGCATCTGGAAAGAAGGTTATAAGATGATTATCAACAAAGGCAAATCAAGAGTAATGGAATGTAGTCGAATTAAATAAGGTGATGCTGAGGGAATGTGATCAGGAAAGGAGAAACTTAAAGTAGTCGATGAGTTTTCCTATTTGGGGAGGAAAATAACTGATGATGGTCGAAGTAGAGAGGATATAAAATGTAGGCTGGCAATGGCAAGAATAGCGTTTATGGAGAAGAAAAATTTGTTAACATCGAATACATATTTAAGTACAAGGAGTCTTTTATGGCAGTATTTGTATGGAGTGTAGCCGTGTATGCAAGTGAAACTGGACGATATGTAGTTTAGGCAAGAAGAGAATAGAAATATTCGAAATGTAGTGCTACAGAAGAATGCTGAAGATTACATGTGTAGATCACGTAAGTAATGAGGAGGTACGGGATAGAATTGGGGAGAAGACGAATTTGTGGCACAACTTGACTAGAAAAAGGGATCGGTTGGTATGACAAGTTCTGAGGTATCAAGGGATCACCAATTTATCATTGGAGGGCAGCGTGGAGGAAAAAAGTCGTAGAGGGAGACCAAGAGATGAATACACTAAGCAGATTCAGAAGGATGTAGGTTGCAGTAGTTACTCGGAGATGAAGAAGCTCGCACAGGATAGAGTAGGGTGGAGAGCTGCATCAAACCAGTCTCAGGACTGAAGACCAAAACAACAACAACTTTTCAGCACGTCCTCGTACAAGCACGTTTAACTGGGCATTTTTCACATAGAAGTTGGCAGAGGTCAGAGGTGAAAGATATGACCAGCCACAGTTACTGGGAACGAAGCCAGACTTTATAGAGTTCGTCACTTTACCACTGACCCATAGAACGTGCTCCTAAATACCGAGCATGTAAATTAATCTACTTTGTCTTTAATGCTGGTAAAGCAACACACGTGGAAACAGACGGAACCACTCAGATTTTAGCAACACGCCGTCCGACGAATTATCGATCACGCGTCGTAGCATCGCTCGTGTATTTTAACTGAAGTCAGGCACGCGTGTGTCCTGAACATTTACGTTACATTTCGAGTCACGCGTTTCAGTAATTAACGCTTTGCATGAGGAGCGACACTCGGTAGTAATAAAATGTTGCCCGGTTGTTTTCCAATGACTGACACTGCACACATCTTTCCTCTGCTAAGCTCATTCAACAGGCCTTCACCACAGTATTTGTGCCTTGTGCAGCGCACAAATGTTCTGCATATAAAAGTGCTTCTGAATATCTGTGGACATAGCTTCACAAGTATCTGTGGAATTGAGGGTAGTAATTTAGAGTATGGTTAGTGAGAGGCGGTGTTTTTCCGGGTATGGAAGACTTCAATGAATACTTTTTGTATGTCCATCCTTCTGATTGGAGGTTTGAGGGACTTCAGCCATTCCCTTATGTAATAAAACAGAACACCTATGAGGTGCGACAATAAAGTAAGGAGAGTGATTTTCTTTTCAAGATGTGGCAACCCTGCAGGCTTGCGTAGGCACAATATCTTTGACCTTGGTCTATAAGCTGCTTCTAGTCCAAGCGGCACATCGATGCAACTGCTCAGCCGTGAGTTGTGCTGTAATAAGTTGACACGTGTTTGTGTCTCTCGTCACGGAAATGGAACCGGATAATATTGCGCAACTATATGCCGTTTTTTTGCGTTAAATTGGGTGAAAACGCGATGACAGCTTACGGCAAGCTTCAGAAGGCTTTTGGAGAGGAGGTTACGTCAAGAGCTCAAGTTTTTCGTTGGGATAAAATGTTTAGTGAAGGCAGAATGAATGATGAAGATGAAGATCGCAGTGGACGACCATCAACCTCACGGACAGATGGCAACTTGGCCAGGGTACGTGAACTCGTACGATCTGATCGAAGATTATCCGTGAAAATGATAGCAGAAGAACTGAACATCAACCGAGAAACGGTTCGTCTGGTAATAACTGAAGATCTTGGTATGAGAAAGATTTGTGCAAACATGGTCCCCAAAAATCTCACACCACAACAGCGAGAAACACGGAAAAATGTCGCAGCCGATCTGTTAGAGCAAACGGAAATCAATCCAGAATTGTTGAGCCGTTTTATCACTAGTGATGGAAGTAGGTTTTTTCAGTACGATCCAGAGACAAAACGCCAAAGTTCGCAATTGTGCTCAAAGGGATCACCCAGACCAAAAAATGCTCGCTTGTCGAAGTCAAAAGTGAAATGCATGCTTGTGTGCTTCTTTGATTCCAAGGAAATTGTTCATAAAGAGTGGGTGCCTCCTGGACAAACAGTTAACCAATATTACTACAAAGAAATTTTAGAAAGACTTCACAAAAGAGTTCTTCATGTCCGTGCCAGTATTGCTGATAATTGGAGTCTGCACCACGATAACGCGCCATCCCATACTGCTCTGTCAGTACAGTAATTTTTAACCTCAAAACAAATTTCAGTACTACCACAGCCACCTTATTCACCAGATATCGCTCCGTGCGACATTTTTCTATTTCCAAGAGTCAAAAAGGCGGTCAAGGGACACCATTTTCAAACAACACAAGATGTCCACAAAGCTCTGACGAGGGTCTTGGAGGATATTACGGAAGACGAGTTCCAGAAATGTTACCATCAATGGCAGAAGCGCTGGAAAAATTGTGTGCAATCAGAAGGGAACTACTTTGAAGGAGACAACACTAAACTTGACTAAACCGGAAGCAATATTTTTTTCACATCAGTCTCATTACTTTATTGTCGCACCTCGTACAATCGTTCTTACGATGTTACTTATTATACGGCTACCAGTTTCGGCGTTAATATTGACGCTGAGGGGGTTACCTCCAATTGTATACACGATTCATCCATGGCCAACATCTATGCACTGGTTCTGGCAGACTGCCTGTAACAACGACGGTGTGTCTCGAACCATCAACTACCAATTGACTCAGTTAATAGTTGATGATTCGAAACAGATCATCGTTGTTACAAGCAATCTGCCATCAAAATATTAAATTAAATAGGCAAATAAAAGAGAAGTTAGTCCATCCACCGTACACTGCTTTTCTCGAAAAGTGATAACTGTTGAATACTACAAAAAAAATCACCAATATTCTCTTATCGATTCTAATTATTTGAAACTCTGCTCAAAAATTGTGTTGTGATCGGGGACCATATCACTATTTAGGCAGTACGAATATTCAGTGCTAAAAAGTCAAAACGTAGGTTAAAGAACTCTGTTTCTCGTTTAAATTTGTCCGGGCTACAGACAGACAGAAACATACTATGTGGAAACAGAGAGCAAATCAGCTACTTTCTGTTTTTATTGTCTACTATAAACGAACTGTTGACAAGTTTTTTAATTTATTACTGTTACCATAATTGCCTTCCTCGTTTGTTATTTCGTAGAAATGGCAGAGAAGCCTTTAATAATGAAGCACTGTACTTCACTGCTACGCCACTTTGTAAAAACGTTTCCAGACTAGGCATAGTGCCGTTCTGCAATACAGGGAATGTCTGGCGACGACGGAGAGAAAGTACCGTATAGACGATGTGGGGGTACGTCTTGCACACTGCACCAACGCATGTACCCTTATCCACTACACACGGCGACAGCTACGCTATTCTCTCAACACTGCTCTACCTGCCATTATGCCACGTGTTTGTTGCCTTTTTCTGCCGACATTGTCATCAAAATAACAGAGGTCAGTTTTCCCATTTTCCGTTATAACGCAATATTTGAGACCAACGCAAATTTTACGAGTAGAAATTACTCCTTTTTCTAAAAAAAAGAAAAAGAAAAGAAAAAAGGCTTAATTGAAAACGAAAAATTTTAACACTACTTCTATAGCTGATTGATATTTCGGTTTTTTACTAGGTTATTAGTAAAAAATAAAAAAGCCACCTGTTATAGCCGAGACCAAGCAAATACCGAAAAATACCGGTTGTTCAGAACTGAAAACGCCGATATCGGTTTTAACCGGTAGGTTTCTCCCATCCTTCAGTCAAAGTAGTCACTTTAGGGTCCTCTACCAAGTGCATCATTTTTTGCGACACCTTGTATACTGCAAGGGGGTACCCTAATAAACCGGAATGGCTATTTAAAAACTAATTACTTTCAAACTGTTTACAAAACAGCCCTACCCCTCCAAAATACCCTCCATTACGATTAATATATGTGTCCTATTGTTCGAAACATTTTTTGCAGTCATCCTTAGGAATGGAGCCGGCCGATGTGGCCGAGCGGTACTAGGCGCTTCAGTCTGGAACCGCGCAATCACTACGGTCGGAGGTTCGAAACCTGCCTCGGGCATGGATGTGTGTGATGTCCTTAGGTTAGTTACGTTTACGTAGTTCTAAGATCTAGGGGACTGATGACCTCAGATGTTAAGTCCCATAGTGCTCAGAGCCATTTTTAGGAATGGCTGGCAACTCATCCCTTTTTCCTTCTTGACTTCTTCACTGTTGTCAAATCGGTGTCCTTTGATGCCGCTTTTCAGGCGTGGAAACAAGAAAAAGTGGCGAGGAGCCAGGTCAGGTGAACGAGGTGCGTGGAGCAGGTGAACCTTGCCATTTTTAGCCAAAAGCTGTCGAATAGAGATGGCTGTGTGTTCACGTGCATTGTCGTGTTGGAAGAACCACTCTCCTGTCTGCCACAAATCAGGTGTTTTTTGACGAACACTGTCGCGCAATCTTCTTAACACTTACAAACAGGTGTGACTGACGATCTGTGAGCACAACTTCTAGAATTTTCTCAATATTTTCGTCGATTCGGGCAGCTGATGGACGTCCAGAAAGAGGTTTGTCATCAGTCTGCATCTCTCCATTTTTAAATCGAGCAGAGCACTCGTAAACTTGAGTTCTTCCCATAGCGTCATCTTGGTAACCTGTCTTCAACATTAAAATACACAGACCAAAAAAAGTTTTGCATCACCTCGGTTCCTGAACTTGTACAGAATACTGGAATAGAGATCAACATAAACATCATTTCCGCCCTTTTTACTGCTCATGAAAACCACACATTCCATGTTGTATCACCATACAGCGAGGCCTTCAGAGGTGGTGGTCCAGACTGCTGTACACACCGGTACCTCTAATACCCAGTAGCACGTCCTCTTGCATTGATACATGCCTACATTTGTCGTGGCGTACTACCCACAAGATCATCAAGGCACTGTCGGTCCAGATGGTCCCATTCCTCCACGTCGACTCGGTGTACATCCCTCAGAGTAGTTGGTGGGTCATGTCGTCCATAAACAGCGCTTTTCAATCCATCCCAGGCATTGTCGATAGGGTTCATGTCTGGATAACATGCTGGCCACTCTAGCCGAGCGATGTCATTATCCTGAAGGAAGTCATTCACATGATGTGCACGATGGGGGCGCGAATCGTCGTCCATGAAGACCAATGCTTCGTCAATATGTTGCCGATGTGGTTGTACTATCGGTCGGAGGATGGCATTCACGTATCGTACAGCCGTTACAGCGACTTTCAATTACCACCACCGGCATATGTCGGCCCCACATAATGCCACCCCAAAACAGCAGGGAACATACACCTTGCTGCACTCGCTGGACAGTGTGTCTCAGGCGTTCAGCCTGACCGGGTTGCCTCCAAACACGTCTCCGACGATTGTCTGGTTCAAGGCATATACGACACTCATTGGTGAAGAAAACGTGATGCCAATTCTGAACGGTCCATTCGGCATGTTGTGGGGCACATCTGTACCGCGCTGCATGGTGTCGTGGTTGCAAAAACGTCGGGAGTGAAATTGCGCATCGTGCAGCCTGTTGCGCACAGTTTGAGTCGTTAACACGACGTCCTGCGTCTGCACGAAAAGCATTATTCAACATGGTGGCGTTGCTGTCAGGGTTCCTCGGAGCCATAATCCTTGGGTAGCGGTCATCCACTGCAGTAGTAGCCCTTGGGCGGCGTGAGCGAGGCATGTCATTGACAGTTCCTGTCTCTCTGCATTTCCTCCATTGGTTCACTTCGAGACGTCTGGACACTTCCCTTGTTGAGATCCCTTCCTGGCACAAAGAAACAATGCAGACGCGATAGAACCGCGGTATTGACCGTCTACGCATGGTTGAACTACAGACAACACGAGCTGTGTACCTCCTTCCTGGTGGAATGACTGGAACTGATCGGCTGTCGGACCCCCTCCGTCTAATAGGCGCTGGTCATGCATGGTTGTTTACATCTTTGGGCGAGTTTAGTGACATCTCTGAACAGTCAAAGGGACTGTGTCTGTGATACAATATCCACAGTCAACGTCTGTCGTCCGGAGTTCTGGGAACCGCGTTGATGCAATTTTTTTTTTTTTTTTTTGATGTGTGTAGTTTCAGTAGTCTCAGCAGCGTTTTTACCGAGTAGAAAACAAAATTACACAGCTGCACGTTGTTCAGGAAATTAGATTAGGGAATTAGATTAGGGAATTAGATTAGGAAATGAGGCACTTAAAGTAGTAAAGGAGTTTTGCTATTTGGGGAGCAAAATAACTGATGATGGTCGAAGTAGAGAGGATATAAAATGTAGGCTGGCAATGGCAAGGAAAGCGTTTCTGAAGAAGAGAAATTTGTTAACATCCAGTATTGATTTAAGCGTCAGGAAGTCATTTCTGAAAGTATTCGTATGGAGTGTAGCCATGTATGGAAGTGAAACATGGACGATAAATAGTTTGGACAAGAAGAGAATAGAAGCTTTCGAAATGTGGTGCTACAGAAGAATGCTGAAGATTAGATGGGTAGATCACATAACTAATGAGGAAGTATTGAATAGGATTGGGGAGAAGAGAAGTTTGTGGCACAACTTGACCAGAAGAAAGGATCGGTTGGTAGGACATGTTCTGAGGCATCAAGGGATCACCAATTTAGTATTGGAGGGCAGCGTGGAGGGTAAAAATCGTAGAGGGAGACCAAGAGATGAATACACTAAGCAGATTCAGAAGGATGTAGGTTGCAGTAGGTACTGGGAAATGAAAAAGCTTGCACAGGATAGAGTAGCATGGAGAGCTGCATCATACCAGTCTCAGGACTGAAGACCACAACAACAACAACACGTTGTTCACTTATATATATATATATATATATATATATATATATATATATATATATATATATATATATATATACGGTGAGTCGCGTAAGACGTAACACTCCCTTTATTCCGGGGGCGATTGCACGTATCGGCATGAGGTTTTCGGCGAATCATAGCGGACTATGGGGCACAAACGTTGGTACATGCACAATAATAACAACGTTTATGTTGACCGATATAATGAGGCAAGTACATGTTTTTTAAATGGGACGCTATACTTTTTTTACCATCATTCGAACGCTCTGGAAAACACGCGTTTAGTGATGTAACGGATGTTGCTATTGTGATCCAAACTTTGCTTAAAAGAGGACCGTGCATGCTGCATAGAGCACGGCAACTCGGCCTGCGGGTCGTACAAGGCGTTTTTACAGTCTGCAGCCGCTTCCGACCGCCTCGACCTTCAAAAAATGGTTAAAATGGCTCAGAGCACTATGGGACTTAACATCTGTGGTCATCAGTCCCCTAGAACTTAGAACTACTTAAACCTAACTAACCTAAGGATATCACACACATCCACGCCCGAGGCAGGACTCGAACCTGCAACCGTAGCGGTCGCGCCGTTCCAGACTGTAGCGCCTAGAACCGCCCGGCCGCTCCGGCCGGCCCTCGACCTTCAAGCGTACAATATTTCCCAGCGTCTTTTAAGCGAAGTTTGAATCACAATAGCAACATGCGTTCCATCACTATACGCGTCTTTCGCAGAGCGTTCGAATGATGGTAAAAAAAAAAAGTGTAGCGTCCCATTTTAAAAACATGTACTTGCCTCATTATCTCGGTCAATATAAACGTTGTGATTATTGTGCATGTACCAAAGTATGTGCCCCATAGTCGGCTATGATTCGCCGAACACCGCTTGTCGATATGTGCAATCGCCCTGGAATAATGGGGGTGATACGCCTTACGCGACTCACCCTGTATACACCCCTCGTATGTGTCCTGAGAGAATGGCCCGTGTGTGATGCAGTGATCGGAATAATGCAAGTCCTGGCAACTCCTTAGTGAAGTAGCAGTTTATTGCGCGAGCACAGTACAGCACTCCCATTCTTTTCTGATATTTGGGCAGACACACCTAGCGAGACGGTGCGACCAAGCAATGTGTCAGTGCAGTGAGAGGCTGTAGTAGGTACTTTGGACGCAGGTCGTAGCGGCAGCAGCCGGTAGATAATACTGCGCCGCGGAGCTGCCTCATCTCCGAAAAGAACTGAGAAACCGCATCCGCGCAAGCGGAAAGAGAACTTCTTCCGCGGGCCGCTGCCAGAGATGGAACAATAAAGGCGCTGGCGTCTGCGAGATTTCCGCTGGGACGACACCTACACCACACGTAGCCGGGCCGAGCCGACCGCTGGCTCTTAAAGGGGCCTCCAGCCGCAGTATTAGGGAAGATCGGAAAGTAACGCACAAACATTTCACTACCAGAGTCTCTAATAGCTAACAGAACAAAAAAAATCATACACTACTGGCCATTAAAATTCCTACACCAAGAAGAAATGCAGGTGATAAACAGGTAATCATTGCACAAATATATTATACTAGAACTGACATGTGATTACATTTTCACGCAATTTGGATGCATAGATCCTGAGGAATCAGTACCCAAAACAACCACCTCTGCTCGTAATAACTGCCTTGATACACCTGCGTATTGAGTCAAACAGAGCTGGGATGGCGTGTACAGGTACAGCTCCCCATGCAGCTTCAACACGATACCACAGTTCATAAAGAGTAGTGACTGGCGTATTGTGACGAGCCAGTTGTTCGCCCACCATTGAGTAGACGTTTTCAATTGGTGAGAGATCTGGAGAATGTGCTGGCCAGGGCAGCAGTCGAATATTTTCTGTATCCAGAAAGGCTCGTACAAGACTTGCAACATGCGGTCGTGCATTATCCTGCTGAAATGTAGGGTTTCGCAGGGATCGAATGAAGGGTAGAGCCGCGGGTCATAATACATCTGAAGTGTAACGTCCACTGTTCAAAGTGCCGCCAATGCGAACAAGAGGTGACCGAGACGTATAAGCAATGGCACCCCATACCATCATGCCAGGTGATACGCCAGTATGCCGATGACGAATACACGCTTCCAAGCCGGCCGGAGTGACCGTGCGGTTCTAGGCGCTACAGCCTGTAGCCGGGCGACCGCTACAGTCGCAGATTCGAATCCTGTCTCGGGCATGGATGTGTGTGATGTGTTAGGTTAGTTACGTTTAATTAGCTCTACGTTCTAGGTGACTGATGACCTCAGAAGTTAAGTCGCATAGTGCTCAGAGCCATTTGAACCATTTGAGCCACGCTTCCAATGTGTGTTCACAGCGCTGTCGCCAAACACGGATGGGACCGTCATGATGCTATAAACAGAACCTGGATTCATCCGAAAAAATGACGTTTTGCCATTCGTGCACCTACGTTTGTTGTTGAGTATACCATCGCAGGCGCTCCTGTCTGTGATGCAGCGTCAAGGGTAACCGCATCCATGGTCTTCGAGCTGATAGGCCTTGCTGCTGCAAACGTCGTCGAACTGTTCGTGCAGATGGTTGTTGTCTTGCAAATGTCCCCATCTGTTGACTCGGGGATCGAGACGTGGCTGCACGATCCGTTACAGCCATGCGGATAAGATGCCTGTCATCTCGACTGCTAGTGATACGAGGCCGTTGGGATCCAGCACGGCGTTCCGTATTACCCTCCTGAAGCCACCGATTCCATATTCTGCTAACAGTCATTGGATCTCGACCAATGCGAGCAGCAATGTCGCGATAGAATGAACCGCATTCGCGATAGGCTACAATCCGACCTAAGTCAAAGTCGGAAACGTGATCGTAGGCATTTCTCCTCCTTACACGAGGCATCACAACAACGTTTCACCAGTCAACGCCGGTCAACTGCTGTTTGTGTATGAGAAATCGATTGGAAACTTTCCTCGTGTCAGCACGTTGTAGGGGTCGCCACCGGCGCCAACCTTGTGTGAATGCTCTGAAAAGCTAATCAGTTGCATATCACAGCATATTCTTCCTGCCGGTGAAATTTCGCGTCTGTAGCACGTCATCTTCGTGGTGTAGCAATTTTAATGGCCAGTAGTGTACTATTTATTGTTTTTAACCTGCAGACAATCTGCGAGTGTATTTATGTTTCTTCCCTTTTTTTGCTGCAGATCTGTTGATGGTCATTATAGAGCGAAATTGGTAATCTGTTAACAAAAATTTTGTGACCATAGACGTAAATTAAAGGAAACTTATTGTATATACGGGTCACTGTTTTATTCGCGACAATGTCGCAGCTTGTGAAACTTTCTTGTGTGATGTAATTATATATTGACAATTTTCCGACTTTTTTCCCTTTATTCGTACTGTGAAGCCTTGCTTGCAGCAAAATTTCATGACTCTAGGTCCACGGGATATATCCTGTTGCTTTTGGTGAGTGAGTTTTCGAGTATCAAAATAAATCACATAAATGGCCGTACCTTTTGAGTGAATTAACTTCGAACCTAACGTTTATTCCATCGCCAAGGGACCACAGACGCTAGTGTATGACATAAATTTCAATTTAATACGTCTACAATACCCTTGAAAAAAGCGGTTCTTAACCGTCGGACGGAGAGACAAACAGACAGACGCACAGCAAAGTCATCGCTATAAGAGTTCCATTTATATCCACACAGGTATTCTAGCCAAAAAAATAAAGATGTGTAATTAATTGTTTTTGTTTGTTGGCAGCTAAACGCGCATAGTCCCAGTACACATCTGCAGTTACAAGCTCTGGGATGTGATAGTAGACATGTAGTTGTCTTCGGAAAATTACACAAGTAATACAAGATGTCCCACAACTGGATACAAGGGCAGAGAACTGTTTATAAGAGATAAGAAACGGCAGCTGCCTGTTAGTGCGTAGGAGAACTGTCGGATTTTTGCAGAGCACTTTCACGAACTGCTGAAATGTGAACCACCTGAAGACGAGCTGGAACTGGGGACTGACAAAAGAGAGAGAGAGAGGCACGCCCTCCAACCAGGGATGAAGTCGCACATGCCACAAGCGATCTAAAGAATAATAAGGCATCTGGGGAAGATGGTATAGCAGCCGAGATGATAAAGTGGGGAGGCAACAAAGCAATAGACAACATGACCAACAAAATCCACCAGGTCTGGAAAACAAAGAAGTTGCCAGAAGGATGGAAGAGTGCAACTGTAGTACCAATACATAAGAAGGGGGACAAGAGAGATCCAAACAACTACAGAGGAATATCGCTACTAGAGGTCGGATACAAGGTGCTGTCAAAACTGTTTCTCAGGAGAGTAGAAGAACAGGTAGAAAGTACAGTTGGCGACTACCAAGCGGGATTCAGAAAGGGAAGAGGTTGTATAGAACAGATATTTATCCTAAAGTAACTGACAGAACATAGGGCCTTAAAATCCAAAAAGACAGTAATAACCTTCGTGGACTTCACAAAAGCATATGACTCCATCGACAGACAGACTCTTGTTAAGATCCTGAAGAACAGAGGACTTGGTGGAACTACACAAGAACTCATAAAAGAAATTCTGGCAGACACAAAAGCAAGGGTGAGATTCATAGGAGCACAGTCAGAAGAATTTGAGATCAAGACTGGTGTTAAACAGGGAGATGGATTGTCACCATTCTTGTTCAGTATAGCACTGGAAGAAGTGATCAGGCAGTGGAGAGCAATAAACGAGGAAATGGGAATACGAAAGACCCATGTGGGGGACAAAAAGGACAACAGGGCTCAAGTGGACTGCCTATCCCTTGCAGACGACATAGCAATAGTAAGTGAGACGGAAGAAGACGCAAAGCCACAACTCGACAACTTAAGTAAGGTAGCCAGAAAGGTGGGACTGAGGATCGCCTATAACAAGACAAAGACATTAAACACCGCTGCAGACTGGGAAACAACGGAGAGCACTGTGCAAATGGTGGATAAATTTAAATACCTGGGAGAATTTATAACAGGAAGTAATAGGAGCAAGGAGGGAATAACAGAGAGGATAAAGAAGATGAGGTCAGCCTTCTGTATGACGAAAGAGATATACAATAGAAAGAATATATGCACAGAGGCAAAGATAAACCACTACAAGGCAACAGTGAGGAATGCAGTATTATATGCTGCTGAGACGATGACACTAGGAAGAAATGGGGCAGAACAACTAGAGAAAGAAGAGAGAAAAATACTGAGAAAAATACTAGGTCCCAAAAGAGGTGGAGAGAGGTGGATGCGAAGACCTAGGGAAGAATTGTACCGAAACATGAGAACAATATCCGGGGAAATGAGACTCAAAAAGGACAAGGTTTGCTGGACGTGTAGTTAGGACGAGTATGAACAGAATAACGAAGAGAGTGTGGGAAACAACAGGGAGTACAAGTGGAAAGACAGGAACCAAGTGTGTTGTTGAACTTCGGAAGGACTTCATCTACATCTACATTTATACTCCGCAAGTCACCCAACGGTGTGTGGCGGAGGGCACTTTACGTGCCACTCTCATTACCTCCCTTTCCTGTTCCAGTCGCGTATGGTTCGCGGGAAGAACGACTGTCTGAAAGCCTCCGTGCGCGCTCTAATCTCTCTAATTTTACATTCGTGATCTCCTCGGGAGGTATAAGTAGGGGGAAGCAATATATTCGATACCTCATCCAGAAACACACCCTCTCGAAACCTGGCGAGCAAGCTACACCGCGATGCAGAGCGCCTCTCTTGCAGAGTCTGCCACTTGAGTTTGTTAAACATCTCCGTAACGCTATCACGGTTACCAAATAACCCTGTGACGAAACGCGCCGCTCTTCTTTGGATCTTCTCTATCTCCTCCGTCAACCCGATCTGGTACGGATCCCACACTGATGAGCAATACTCAAGTATAGGTCGAACGAGTGTTTTGTAAGCCACCTCCTTTGTTGATGGACTACATTTTCTAAAGACTCTCCCAATGAATCTCAACCTGGTACCCGCCTTACCAACAATTAATTTTATATGATCGTTCCACTTCAAATCGTTCCGCACGCATACTCCCAGATGTTTTACAGAAGTAACTGCTACCAGTGTTTGTTCCGCTATCATATTATCATACAATAAAGGATCCTTCTTTCTATGGATTCGCAATACATTACATTTGTCTATGTTAAGGGTCTGTTGCCACTCCCTGCACCAAGTGCCTATCCGCTGCAGATCTTCCTGCATTTCGCTACAATTTTCTAATGCTGCAGCTTCTCTGTGTACTACAGCATCATCCGCGAAAAGCCGCATGGGACTTCCTACACTATCTACTAGGTCATTTATATATATTGTGAAAAGCAATGGTCCCATAACACTCCCCTGTGGCACGCCAGAGGTTACTTTAACGTCTGTAGGCGTCTCTCCATGGATAACATCATGCTGTGTTCTGTTTGCTAAAAACTCTTCAATCCAGCCACACAGCTGGTCTGATATTCCGTAGGCTCTTACTTTGTTTATCAGGCGACAGTGCGGAACTGTATCGAACGCCTTCCGGAAGTCAAGAAAAATAGCATCTACCTGGGAGCCTGTATCTAATATTTTCTGGGTCTCATGAACAAACAAAGCGAGTTGGGTCTCACACGATCGCTGTTTCCGGAATCCATGTTGATTCCTACATAGTAGATTCTGGGTTTCCAAAAACGACATGATACTCGAGCAAAAAACATGTTCTAATATTCTACAATAGATCGACGTCAGAGATATAGGTCTATAGTTTTGCGCATCTGCTCGACGACCCTTCTTGAAGACTGGGACTATCTGTGCTCTTTTCCAATAATTTGGAACCTTCCGTTCCTCTAGAGACTTGCGGTACACGGCTGTTAGAAGGGGGGCAAGTTCTTTCGCGTACTCTGTGTAGAATCGAATTGGTATCCCGTCAGGTCCAGTGGACTTTCCTCTGTTGAGTGATTCCAGTTGCTTTTCTATTCCTTGGACACTTATTTCGATGTCAGCCATTTTTTCGTTTGTGCGAGGGTTTAGAGAAGGAACTGCAGTGCGGTCTTCCTCTGTGAAACAGCTTTGGAAAAATGTGTTTAGTATTTCAGCTTTACGCGTGTCATCCTCTGTTTCAATGCCATCATCATCCCGGAGTGTCTGGATTTGCTGTTTCGATCCACTTACTGATTTAACGTAAGACCAGAACTTCCTAGGATTTTCTGTCAAGTCGGTACATAGAATTTTACTTTCGAATTCACTGAACGCTTCACGCATAGCTCTCCTTACGCTAACTTTGACATCGTTTAGCTTCTGTTTGTCTGAGAGGTTTTGGCTGCGTTTAAACTTGGAGTGAAGCTCTCTTTGCTTTCGCAGTAGTTTCCTAACTTTGTTGTTGAACCACGGTGGGTTTTTCCCGTCCCTCACAGTTTTACTCGGCACGTACCTGTCTAAAACGCATTTTACGATTGCCTTGAACTTTTTCCATAAACACTCATCATTGTCAGTGTCGGAACAGAAATTTTCGTTTTGATCTGTTAGGTAGTCTGAAATCTGCCTTCTATTACTCTTGCTAAACAGATAAACCTTCCTCCCTTTTTTTATATTCCTACTAACTTCCATATTCAGGGGTCCTGCAACGGCCTTATGATCACTGATTCCCTGTTCTGTACATACAGAGTCGAAAAGTTCGGGTCTGTTTGTTATCAGTAGGTCCAAGATGTTATCTCCACGAGTCGGTTCTCTGTTTAATTGCTCGAGGT
This sequence comes from Schistocerca serialis cubense, assembly GCF_023864345.2. Lineage (NCBI taxonomy): Eukaryota > Metazoa > Arthropoda > Insecta > Orthoptera > Acrididae > Schistocerca > Schistocerca serialis. The sequence continues at coordinate 19,445,778 of NC_064649.1, read as the reverse complement.
AATTTTCGGATAGTGCACTCAGTATAATGTCACTCGATGCTCTGTCCCTACCACCCGTCCTAAACATCTGAGTGTCCCAGTCTATATCTGGTAAATTGAAATCTCCACCTAAGACTATAACATGCTGAGAAAATTTATGTGAAATGTATTCCAAATTTTCTCTCAGTTGTTCTGCCACTAATGCTGCTGAGTCGGGAGGTCGGTAAAAGGAGCCAATTATTAACCTAGCTCGGTTGTTGAGTGTAACCTCCACCCATAATAATTCACAGGAACTCTCCACTTCTACTTCACTACAGGATAAACTACTACTAACAGCGACGAACACTCCACCACCGGTTGCATGCAATCTATCCTTTCTAAACACCGTCTGTACCTTTGTAAAAATTTCGGCAGAATTTATCTCTGGCTTCAACCAGCTTTCTGTACCTATAACGATTTCGGCTTCGGTGCTTTCTATCAGCGCTTGAAGTTCCGGTACTTTACCAACGCAGCTTCGACAGTTTACAATTACAATACCGATTGCTGCTTGGTCCCCGCATGTCCTGACTTTGCCCTGCACCCGTTGAGGCTGTTGCCCTTTCTGTACTTGCCCAAGGCCATCTAACCTAAAAAACCGCCCAGCCCACGCCACACAACCCCTGCTACCCGTGTAGCCGCTTGTTGCGTGTACTTCCTAGGACTGTCGTAGTATCCAGACCTATTATAAATATGGATATACGTATTTATGTATGTATGGTATGTTCCACACCTCCACCTAAACCACTGGACTGATTTCAATCAAACGTAGTACAGATAACAGTTACTGTCTGGAAAGAGACGTTGTGGGCGTAAAAACCACCTAGTCAAAGGGCTGAGGGTGGAGCTGCAAAAGAAGTATAGTCCTTAACGTACGAATATCCATACTCTATTCATCGACTATTTGAGAATGAGACCAGTTAGTGACTTGCAACAAACTTTACATATATTTTCAAACCTATACGAAACTTTTCTCGCTGACAACATCCGCAAAATAGTGACCGGAAAAAAGTTTATCGGTTACTTCATTTCCGCTACTCATGCAGTAAAACTGGCGCCTGAAGCACGACGTTTAAATTTATTACTTCTTTAGTACTATCTGTATTCGCGACACATTTTGCAGACAGTAATCACTTACAGCAGTGTATGTACCAGCAAAATTATATCATTATACGACACGCAGTTCAGGACATATGGCGTTATAAGCAGCGAGATGCGTGAAAAACTGCCATGTCATGCCTAACATTAAGGTTTATTACTTCTTTGCTACTAATTCTATTCGCTACACATTTCGCAGGTAGTATCCACACATGCTACTGAATTTATTTACAAAATTATATCATTTATGACATATACTTCAGGAGATATGACGTCATAAACATCGAGTTGCGTGAAAACGAAAGTGCAGGGCGAAGTTCGCTAGATATGCAGGCGAAGTATGCACACAAATATGTGTGCAGAACGAGGGCTGTTCAATAAAGAATTATAATTTTTACGGTCATAATTTCTCGAGCTAAAATTTCATTTTATGATATTCTGTTAGCTTAATGTCCAACAAAACACGCCGTAGTAGTTTCATTGTATGGACTCCTGGCTCCCGCCTGTGAGAGGCAGGCAAGGCCAGAAATGTTCAGTAACGCCTACCGCCGCAATGGAGGTAACACGCGAGGAGCAATATAAGGCTTTGAAATTCTGCTTTTGTCTCAACAAATCTTCAGCTGAGGCCTATATAAGGCTACAGGAGGCCTAGGAAGAGTCTGTTCTTCCATACAGCACAGCTCGAAGGTGGTTTAAAATATTTAATGAGGGGAGACAATCAATTTCAAAGGAAGGTTGACCCGATGCTCCAGTTACTGCTCTTACAGAAGAAAACATCAACACTGCTGCTGTCATTGTGTGAGAGGATCGACGAATTACCTTAAGATCACTTTCTGAAATACTGAGCATTTCATTTGGTGCCACCCACACGTTGGCGACAGAAAAATTAGACATGACACGTGTTCGTGCGCGATGGGTTCCAAGACTGTTGATTCCCGAACAAAAGGACATTCGCGTGCAGGTCTGTATACAGTTAAAGTTCATGTTAGAGGAAGATCCGGAGTTTCTTTCAAATGTAATAACTGCTGATGAAACTTGTCTGCATCATTTTGATCCTGAGAGCAAACAGCAAAGCTGAGTGTGGAAATCTCCTTCATCAGCAACCCCCCAAAAAGCAAAAGTGGTTGCTTCTGTTGGGAAAGTTATCGTCATCTCATTCTTTGATATTCATGGAACGGTTTATCAGCATGCTGTTCCTGCAAACACATCAGTAACCGTACAATACTACAGGGATGTCCTGAAAACATTGAAAGTCCGTATCAGCGACAAAAGACCACATTTCCGTGAAGCAGGCTGGATGCTGCACCACGCATATTGCCAATGTTGTTGCTGAATATCTTGCAAAAATCAACGTGATGATGATGATGATGATGATGATGTTTGGTTTGTGGGGCGCTCAACTGCGCGGTTATCAGCACCCGTACAAATTCCCAACCTCTGCTCAGTCCAGCCTGCCACTTTCATGAATGATGATGTAATGATAAGGACAACACAAACACCCAGTCATCTCGAGACAGGTGAAAATCCCTGACCCCGCTGGGAATCGAACCCGGGACCCCGTGCTCGGGAAGAAAAATCAACGTGAAGTGCATCCCTCACCCTACCTATAGTCCGGATTTAGCCCCATGTGACTTTTTTCTATTCCCTAACATGAGGAAACGCCTTCGTGGGAGACCTTATCAATCATCGGAAGCAGTGGTGAAGGCTGCGGAGGCAATTTTGAAGGACCCCTCAAAAAATGGTTTCCAGCATGTATTTGAAGACTGGCAGAAACGCTGGGATAAGTGCATCGCATTCACGGGAGACTACTTTGCGAATAATCATCAAAATTATGAGGATGAGTAAAGGTATGTTGTCAAAAAAAATGATCATTCTTTATTGAGCAGCCCTCGTATTTTAAAATATGTGGAGTGTGCATGTGTAGGCAAAGCCGCTGATAAAAAATCTTGGCTGACCGTTGTGGCCGAGCGGTTCTAGGCACTTCAGTCTGGAGCCGCGCTGCTGCTATGGTCGCAGGTTCGAATCCTGCCTCGAGCATGGATGTGTGAGATGTCCTTAGGTTAGTTAGGTTTAAGTAGTTCTAAGTCTAGGGGACTGATGGCCTCAGATGTTAAGTCCCACAGTGCTCAGAGCCATTTGAACCATAAAAACTCTTGAAGTTGGTTTAAGTCAGATTTACAGGGTGACGCACGAAATGTGTAACCATTTTGTTTTTGAATATAAACTTTATTGTCAATACGATCTGAAAGGAACATATACTACAATGAAGAGCCGTCCATGGAGATTTGTTCTAACTCAGCACATGCTCAATACGTCCACCATTTCGTTTCCTAATTTCCTTCAAACGAACGCTGAAGTTAGTGATTACCCTACGGCACATGTCTTCCGTAATTTCACTGCAAGCTTGAAGAATAAGTCTTCTGAGCTCTATTAAATCACGTGGACGTTTCGGGAAAATTTTTTCCTTTAGGTACCCCCAAAGAAAAAAGTCACACGGATTGAGCTCTGGACTATTGGGGGGCCAATTTTCGGAAACCTGAGTGAAATGATCCGCATGTCGAAATGCTCGTGTAAAAACTCCAACACAGTGTTTGCAAGATGTGGGCTTGCTCCATCTTGCATGAACCACTTCGTGTTGAAGGACAAGGCAGTAGCAAGAAGCTGTGGAATGAAGCTATTGCGAAGCATGCTCAAATAACGCTCGCTGTTCACAGCTTCTTCAAAGAAAAAGGGCTCAATAAGTCCGTGACTGGAAATTGATGCCCACGCTGTAATCCTGGGAGCATAATGTTGTCGTTCATGAAGCACTTGTGGGTTTTCAGTGGTCCAAAAGCGTACATTTTGTTTGTTAACCACACCGTCTAAATAAAAATGCGCCTCGTCTGAAAACCAAACGTTGCTGAGAGTTTCTTCCCTATCCTCCGCCCACTGAGCAAACAGTAGTCTCTGCTGCTTGTGTTCTTCAGTGAGCTTCTGTGCACAGGTCATCTTGTATGGTTACATATGGAGGTCACTTTTAAGAATGCGTTGAACGGAGCGTCTGGATATTCCCAGTTGCACTGCTGCCTTTCTACACGATTTCCCGGGACCTCTGTACAGCATCTCGTACCGCTTCAATATTCTCCGGCGAACAAACAGGCTTAGGCCGAGGTCGCTTCGCTTCCAATACTGTTCCTTCCTGTAAAAATTTATCGTACAACCTGTGGATGGTCTTCTTGCAAGGGATCCATCATGTGTTAAACTGTTGAAAACGCCTCTGAGTCACAACAAGGCTATTCGTTTCATGAAAAAGTAACACAATTGCCGATCGTTGCTGTGTCGTCAGTCTTCCATTGTCAGCCATTGCTGCTTACTAGTCTCCTAGCGGCAGTATCATGAATTACACGTCATTTCATAACTCATTTGTTTTTCCAAGCTCTGCTGGTACTGCTGTAGAGATCCCAGCGGGATATCTAATGTGTGTCGTAAATTGTGAAAGAAACAATTGGTAACACACTTCGTGCGCCACCCTGTAGTAGTGTGTAAGCTTAGGGACCGATGACCTCAGCAGTTTGGTCCTATAGGAACTTACCACAAAAAAATTTCTGGATCGATTTCAGCCAAACTTGATTGACATACTGCTTACCATCTAGAAAGAAATACTGTGGAGGTAAGACCCACCAACTTCCTACTGAGATGGGGTTGGCAATATGGTAGATAACGGGGTCGGGACGGGAGAAGGCGTGAATGGACAGAGAAAGGGAAGAGGAGGAGATGGAGGGAGAGATGGAGATGAGGCAAAGGAGACATGAAGGAAAGAGGAGAAGGTGGAGAGAGAGTGAGAAAAGAGGGCGACAGAGAGACGAAGGAGGAGCAGGTGAACAGAGATAAGAAGAACTTGAGATAGAGGGGACAGAAAGAGATGAATTTGGAGAAGAGAAGAGGAGGGGGACAGAGAATCAATGAGGAGTAAATGGACGGAGAAGGGAGAAAAGAGGAGAACATTAGTGTTCAGCGTCCCATCGCCAACAAGGTCACTAGAGACGGAGCACAAGCTCGGATTAGGGAATGATGGGGAAGCAAATAGGCAGTGCCCTTTTAAAGAACCATTCCGACATTTTCCTGAAGCATCTCAGGGAAAGTTCATAAAACCGGGATTGAACCGTCGTCTTTCGGAAAGGGTGTCTAGTGTTCTAAACACTGCGCTTCCCTGCTCAGTAAGGGGAAGAGGAGATGGACAGATAGATGACAGGAAGTTGGAGAGGGGGGGTGGGGGAGGTTATGGACTGGTAGAATTGGAATAAATGCATGCCCGGGGAACGTCGGGTTCTCAAAATGGTTCAGGTGGCTCTAAGCAGTATGGGACTAAGCACTATGGTTCTAAGCACTATGGGACTCACATCTGAGGTCATCAGTCCCCTAGACTTGGAACTACTTAAACCTAACTAACGTAAGGACATCACATACATCGATGCCCCAGGCAGGATTCGAACTTGCGACCGTAGTAGCAGCGCGGTTCCGGACTGAAGCGCCTAGAACCACTCGGCCACAGCGGCCGGCATCGGGTACTCATGAAACAAAAGAGGTCTGATGAAATTATGTCTGCAAATGCGTGGTTTCCATGCTAGAGGCCATTTATTCGGTCATACACTGTTACAGAGGCTATGGTCTAATACTCGCTGCACAATGCAGCCACAGTTTAGTACGCATGGTTTCCTCCTAGAGGATGGTACTGTTCCTCATACGTCATGCACTACCGCCCTCCTCTGCCATAGGCATTGGTAATGTTGTGTCCGATTCACTTCTCTCGCTGACTCACCTTGTAGTGGATGTGATACAGCATTTTACGCAATGCTTCCGTTTTCGAATCGAGAGCTTGCCGACGTGGTGTTTACTTACGGAAAGGCAAATGGCATGGGTGGCGGGCAGCCAGGTTGTAGCAGAAGACCTATCCCCACCGACATCAACCACAGTATTCTACATCTACGTCTACATTTATACTCCGCAAGCCACCCAACGGTGTGTGGCGGAGGGCACTTTACGTGCCACTGTCATTACCTCCCTTTCCTGTTCCAGTCGCATATGGTTCGCGGGAAGAACGACTGCCGGAAAGCCTCTGTGCGCGCTCGAATCTCTCTTAATTTTACATTCGTGATATCTTCGGGAGGTATAAGTAGGGGGAAGCAATATATTCGATACCTCATCCAGAAACGCACCCTCTCGAAACCTCGACAGCAAGCTACGCCGCGATGCAGAGCGCCTCTCTTGCACAGTCTGCCACTTGAGTTTGCTAAACATCTCCGTAACGCTTACCGAATAACCCTGTGACGAAACGCTCCGCTCTTCTTTGGATCTACTCTATCTCCTCTGTCAACCCGACCAGTTTACAACAGCGTTTCGCCTTTTGTGTGAGACAGGGTTGTTTCAGGAAGCAGGAAATCATGAATGACGTAGCCGAAATGTTGGGACACCAGTGTTGGAAGAAAATGTGATTAGCACTGTGGAAGGCGACTGCCGTGTAAGTACTAGGTAGTTGGCCCACCAGTACAGGGTAAACCAGACGACAGTGTGAAACATTTTCCATGACAATTGTTACTACACTTTTCATTTACACCGTGCGCAGGGCTTACTAGCGACAGACTTTCCACATCGGGAGCAGTTTTGTCACCGGTTTCTTCAGCAGGCAACCACGACTCCGGGATCTACACTCCTGGAAATTGAAATAAGAACACCGTGAATTCATTGTCCCAGGAAGGGGAAACTTTATTGACACATTCCTGGGGTCAGATACATCACATGATCACACTGACAGAACCACAGACACATAGACACAGGCAACAGAGCATGCACAATGTCGGCACTAGTACAGTGTATATCCACCTTTCGCAGCAATGCAGGCTGCTACTCTCCCATGGAGACGATCGTAGAGATGCTGGATGTAGTCCTGTGGAACGGTTTGCCATGTCATTTCCACCTGGCGCCTCAGTTGGGCCAGCGTTCGTGCTGGACGTGCAGACCGCGTGAGACGACGCTTCATCCACTCCCAAACATGCTCAATGGGGGACAGATCCGGAGATCTTGCTGGCCAGGGTAGTTGACTTACACCTTCTAGAGCACGTTGGGTGGCACGGGATACATGCGGACGTGCATTGTCCTGTTGGAACAGCAAGTTCCCTTGCCGGTCTAGGAATGGTAGAACGATGGGTTCGATGACGGTTTGGATGTACCGTGCACTATTCAGTGTCCCCTCGACGATCACCAGTGGTGTACGGCCAGTGTAGGAGATCGCTCCCCACACCATGATGCCGGGTGTTGGCCCTGTGTGTCTCGGTCGTATGCAGTCCTGATTGTGGCGCTCACCTGCACGGCGCCAAACACGCATACGACCATCATCGGCACCAAGGCAGAAGCGACTCTCATCGCTGAAGACGACACGTCTCCATTCGTCCCTCCATTCACGCCTGTCGCGACACCACTGGAGGCGGGCTGCACGATGTTGGGGCGTGAGCGGAAGACGGCCTAACGGTGTGCGGGACCGTAGCCCTGCTTCATGGAGACGGTTGCGAATGGTCCTCGCCGATACCCCAAGAGCAACAGTGTCCATAATTTGCTGGGAAGTGGCGGTGCGGTCCTCTACGGCACTGCGTAGGATCCTACGGTCTTGGCGTGCATCCGTGCGTCGCTGCGGTCCGGTCCCAGGTCGACGGGCACGTGCACCTTCCGCCGACCACTGGCGACAACATCGATGTACTGTGGAGACCTCACGCCCCACGTGTTGAGCAATTCGGTGGTACGTCCACCCGGCCTCCCGCATGCCCACTATACGCCCTCGCTCAAAGTCCGTCAGCTGCACATACGGTTCACGTCCACGCTGTCGCGGCATGCTACCAGTGTTAAAGACTGCGATGGAGCTCCGTATGCCACGGCAAACTGGCTGACACTGACGGCGGCGGTGCACAAATGCTGCGCAGCTAGCGCCATTCGACGGCCAACACCGCGGTTCCTGGTGTGTCCGCTGTGCCGTGCGTGTGATCATTGCTTGTACAGCCCTCTCGCACTGTCCGGAGCAAGTATGGTGGGTCTGATACACCGGTGTCAATGTGTTCTTTTTTCCATTTCCAGGAGTGTATGTCATCTATCCTATTCATAGATGAGGCCACCTCTACGCGGAATGCTGTCTTCAACTTTTATAGCAGCCATCTGTGGTTCAGCATGCAGAACCCCCATGGGATCGTGACGGCAGATCATCAACATCGTTGCAGCCGGACTGTGTGGGCCGGGATAATTGGCGACCGTATTTTGCGATCAGTCTTCCTTCCACGTCGCCTAACAGACCGGAACTTTCGGCATTCCTTGCGAGTGACTTTGCCTCCCCTGCTGCAAGAAATGCCATTGATTATTCGAAGTGTTATGTGGCTGCAATATCATGGTGCTCCAGGCCACTACGCCGTCAACGTTTGGACGCATCCCAATCGTGTCTTGCCTGGTTGACGGATCGGACGAAGCGGTCCCGTTGCACGGCCTGCTCGTTCACCGGATCTCAAAACGTGCGATTTCTGCTTATGGGGCCATCTCAAAAGTATCGTGTATGCAGAGCTCATTCCAGTTGTGGGGACTCAGAGGGCCATAGACACGGATTCCCAGGTAGATGCCGTGTTTCTTGACTTCCGCAAGGCGTTTGATACAGTTCCCCACAGTCGTTTAATTAACAAAGGAAGAGCAAGCATATGTACTCTCAGACCGATTGCGTAATTGGGTTGAAGGGTTCCTAGGTAACAGAACGCAGCATGTCATGCTCAATGGAGAGAAGTCTTCCGAAGAAAGTGTGATTTCAGGTGTGCCGCAGGGGAGTGTCGTAGGACCGTTCCTATTCACAATATACATAAATGACCTTGTGGATAACATAGGAAGTTCACTGAGGCTTTTTGCAGATTATGCTGTGGTGTATCGAGAGGTTGTAACAATGGAAAATTGTACTGGAATGCAGGAGGATCTGCAGTGAATTGACGCATGGTGCAGGGAATGGCAATTGAACCTCAATGTAGACAAGTGTAATGTGCTGCGAATACATAGAAAGAAAGATCTCTTATCATTTAACTACAATATAGCAAGTCAGCAACTGGAAGCAGTTAATTCCATAAACTATCTGGGAGTAGGCATTAGGAGTGATTTAAAATGGAATGATCATATAAAGTTGATCGTCGGTAAAGCAGATGCCAGACTGAGATTCATTGGAAGAATCCTAAGGAAATGCAATCCGAAAACAAAGGAAGTAGGTTACAGTACACTTGTTCACCCACTGCTCGAATACTGCTCACCGGTGTGGGATCCGTACCAGATAAGGTTGATAGAAGAGATAGAGGAGATCCAACGGAGAACAGCGCGCTTCGTTACAGGATCATTCAGTAATCGCGAAAGCGTTATGTAGATGATAGATAAACTCCAGTGGAAGACAGCGAGAGAGACACTCAGTAGCTTGGTACGGGCATTTGTTGAAGTTTCGAGAACATACCTTCACCGAGGAGTCAAGCAGTGTATTGCTCCCTCCTACGTATGTCTCGGGAAGAGACCAGGAGGATAAAATCAGAGAGATTAGAGCCCACACAGAGGCATACCGACAATGTTTCTTTCCACGAACAATACGAGACTGGAATAGAAGGGAGAACCGTGAGGTGGCTTGTGGAGTATGGCTGTAGATGTAGATGTAGATGTAGATGTGGAGACACTGGAGCAGCATATTAATGTTGCGTTTGACACTGTTCGTATACAGCATGGCCGATGTGAACATGTGAGACCGAACATGCTACGGAGCGTACACGGATGCGTTGAGGCACACGGAAACCATTCTGAACACGTACTGTTGGTTCGTGGTACTACGTGTGTTAGACTGCAGTCTGTGTAACAATGTACGACTGAACAAACTGCCTCTAGCATTGAAATTAATTTCCGCAAATAAGTTAATTACACCTTTTTTGTACCTATGCTCTCATGTATCAGTCCCTAGAGTTCGTACGCGATGGAAAAAATAACCCTGTATAATTTATATTGGCACATTTTCTTGGACTAACGCCTACGGTTTTTACGGTTTTTCTCCTGCAGTAAAGTCTAGACCAGTGGTTCCCAACAAGTAGTCCGCGGACCCCCAGGGGTTCGCGAGCTGTGCCAGACGGGTCCGCAAGGTGCTATTAGAATAAAAATTATATTAAACATATTTCGTATTATAACAGATTTTTAGTTTTGGCCGCTTCCTGCATGAACGGAGCTTTAGCGAACGCTAACTTCTGCGTCTAGCGTCTTCCTAGAGCAAACTGACACTAGCACATTCTAGCGCAAAACTAGAATCAGATAGATGCAAATAGTTCTGCTGTATGCCGTTACACTACGAGCGCTGCCTCTTTGCTGCTGACAACTGACAGTCACTTTACACAGAAACTCGCATTTCAGACGACAATCGGCCATTGTTAATTTATTTCCAGTGCTTTCACAGACCGTATTGTTTACACATTCAATATTCTGTATTAAAGCAGCAGTGTTTCTAAACCGTTGTTTTTTGGGGAAGCTACAGTTCGCGTAGTTAAAAATGGACCGTTGGTTAAAAAGTGGTTCGTTAATACTAGAAAGATCTACAGATGAAGGGGAAATAATGCATTTGTTATACTAAACACCCAGATTTGAAGACAAAGATTTTGAGCAATAATCAAAAATTTAACAATAACAATGATGGCTAAATTGATAAAGTTTTAAGCTCAATATTTTTTCAATAATGAATATGTCGATGTTTTTCCTAAGTACCAAAAATAGAAAATATTGTGTACATAGTTCTGCGTACTCATCGCGTCCACAACTTTCCCACTAGAGCGCGCCCCGCTAAGCACAACAGTGCAGGCGCAGCGCTCGTCCGTCTCCACACTACGAGATTGCGCTGTCTTAGAGATGGACCAAATTCTGCTTCCGCCGATCCGCGTATTAATATGTAACGCAGCCAATGAGATTGCTGCTAACGTAGAACCTTTTCTCCTCACAGATCACACTCGCGCAGTGATACATGAAGCATGAGGTATTATAACGAGTGTACAGACCTCCGATTAACCAGTCTGCATTTGTCTGCAACAGTTCGTAGGAGTTCTACATTTGTCTGTACCAGTCTATAGTCAAGTTTCAGTCTGCGTCCAATAAGATTAGCATGTTCCTGTACATAGCCATGAAGATAAATGTATAGACACTTTTGTCAAGTATCACAGATATATGTGAGAATAAGATTAACGTGCCAATACCAAAGGAACTTCAGATTGTCAATTGCAGAACCAAGTTAAGTAATTTTTATGCTTGTTATAATTTTAATAAATGTGTGTGAAAATTAATCAAGTTCTGTTTAAAGTTGGTCAACGTCAATCTGCTAGTCTAAGCGTGCAAGTGGCATTTCTATCGTCTCACCTAACGGCAGAAGATAAACACGCCACGATAAGACCACGAGACATATTGCTGACACTCGCCTACTTCGTTAGAGCGACAAGCCAAATAATCTGATGGTGTGTGTACCGAAGGTCTTACTGTACGTACACCACAGAAAACGTATAAAAAGACTCTTAATTTGCCTTTTTTAGGTACCTGATACTGTGATATGACAAGCTACCAATCATGCTCGATGAGGGGGCCCTCGAGAAAATTTTGTTGGGACCCACTGGTCTTGACGGATGTGTTACGGTCTGTAGCCTGACGAAATCGGGGCCGAAGATGACGCACGGAGCTGTAATCACGGTCGTCACAAACATCAGCTCGTGTGTGTGTGTGTGTGTGTGTGTGTGTGTGTGTGCGCGCGCGCGCCCGTCCAGTTAGCCAGAAGCGATAGCGCTCCAGCGGGCCGGCATATGTCGCGGCGCTATCGACGCCACGCTCGACGGAGCGTCTCCCCGGCCGCCATGTCGGCTGCGCCATCTGCCGCCTGCACGCTCAGCCAGACCTCCCTGATACGCAGACAGCCACCTACCCGCGCCGTCGACGGTAAACAAGACACCTGAACAGTTGCGTCACCGGACTGCACACGCGCTACCAAACATCGCTCTCGTTGGCCGGGGGAATTCCGCAGAAGCGCTGCGAGTGTTCATTGTCCCTCAGTCGCTGCGACCAAAACCGACTCAAAGGAGGGCCTCGGCGCTTGTTCGTGACGTCACGTCAGCTAGGCACGGCGAGCGCCAGGTCTGTTGCAGGCACACTCACAATGGTGGTGTCTCCCTCCCTGACACAGGAAAATGTGAAACTATTGGCGGTAGTTGACCAACACACATTGTTCTGAGAGATTTCTGCAATCAATTAATTGTGCAATTCATTACACTTCTTAACAAATAGTGTACTCCTGAACTTAAAATTTCCACCTGTTTTTAGGATTGACATACAAAAACAACTTCATGGTCCAGCAGCAACAGAATTCGTGCTTCTTAACCTTATTTGTAAATCTGAGGAAGTTACGTCTGTACTGGGTTGCTTTTACAAGAAACTGTGAACATATTGGTGCTTTTCTTTAGGTATCTTGGTTGACTATGGTGTGAGGAGCACTGAATATTAATGAAATATCTTGCGATTGTACACGTTGGGGGAGGGGGTGGGGGACAGAAGAAGAGGCAAAAGAGAGATACTTCTTTTATCAAATGAAATTTTTTATCTTATAAAGTTTCTACTTTCAGTTGCAAGAGGGGAATATTTATCTTTTCTAATGTGCATGTTTAAAAAAGTTTAAGCTCAGCAGTATTTTCGATGTATGAAGCTATTTTGTTTCCTGTTTAGAATTCCTTTCGTTGAAAACGACTGTAATCTAATCACTGGCAACAGTTGGACATTTACACATGTAAATTAGTTCACATTTCCAGTCACGTGGTCAAACGAAAATAAATAAATAAATAAATAAAAGATACGAGTTCATTGTAAGGGGGTTGGAGTAAGTTTCGATAACAAAATGGATCAAGTAAATATAGTTACTTGAATGTAAAATTTCCGAAGCTTGCAATGGGGCAAAGCGTCTTCTCATATTGATCTACGTTTGTTTCGACAGGATTAAGTAACACGGAACTATGATCTTCATTTGTAGCTTTACGATAGTAAGAAAACCTTTCATTTAAATAAAACTGCAGAATCCAGAACAATATCAAACATTTTGTCCAAAAATAAGAGAGTTACACTCATAAGCACGCCCAGGCATTTCTGCCTGCAACAGACTGGCGTTCGCCGTGCCTAGCTGACGTGACGTCACCAACAAGCTCCGAGGCCTTCCTTTGAGTCGGTGTTGCTGCGACACGGTGGACAACGCGCAACAAACGCATTGTTTACAAAGGATAGCGGCACGTTTTGTTTTTTTTTTTTTTTTTTTTGTTTTAGGGCGCAAAACTGCTATGGTCATTAGCGCCCGGTCCGTGACTTAGGAAACAGTAAAAACCGAAAATGGAAACCAGCAGCAATGGGAACGTAACTCAAAAAATTGGAGAAACTAAAAGCAGAAGGAAGGCTTAAAAGTCCACAACAGAAAGGGGTTGGTTGTCCCAAAAAAAAACTTCAAATGACTGACGTCATTTCACTGGCACTAATAAACTCGAGAACGCGGTCGGCTGAGCGCGTGTCATCTGCTAAAATCGACGATAGATCAGGCGACAGCTGTAGACGGGCGCGTAGCGGAGTAAAATAGGGGCACTCAATTAAAAGATGTCTTACCGTCCACAGCTGAGAGCAGTGGGGACAGAGTGGGGGAGGATCGCCGCTTAAAAGATGTCGATGGCTAAAAAGACAGTGCCCTATCCGGAGTCTAGTTAAAATTACCTCCTCCCGATGATGCGTTCGGGAGGAAGAGGTCTAAGCACAGGGAAGAGCTTTCACGTCCCGCTATTTATTATGGGGAAGTGTCGACCAATGTGCGTGCCATAAAGGAACAATGCGACGACATAAAACGCTCCGTAGATCGGCGAAGGGAATCGATTGAATAGCTGGCCGAAGAAGAGAGACTGCAGCCTTGGCCGCAATATCGGCCGCCTCATTTCCACAGATACCAACGTGTCCCGGGAGCCAGAGGAACGCTACCGAGACGCCCCCCAGGTGGAGCAAGCGTAGACAGTCCTGAATCCGGTGGACCAGAGGGTGGACAGGGTAAAGAGCTTGGAGACTGAGGAGAGAGCTGAGAGAATCTGGGCAGATAACATACTGTAACCGCTGATGGCGGCGGATGTAGTGGACAGCCTGGAGAACAACGTAAAGCTCCGCAGTATAAACCGAACACTGGTCGGGAAGCCGAAATTGATTTGGGGTGTTGCCAACAATATAGGCACTCCCTACACCAAACGATGTTTTCGAGCCATCAGTGCAAATAAATGTGGCTTCCGTCATTTGTGCACATAGAGCAGCAAATGCCCGACGATAAACAAGTGAAGGGGTGCCATCCTTGGGAAATTGAAAAAGGTCACGAAGCAGACAGATCCGGGGACGGAGCCAAGGCGGTGCTGTACCCCAAGTTGTCAAGAAGGTTTTAGGAACGTGAAAGGAAAGAGAATGGAGCAATTGACGGAAGCGGACTCCTGGTGGTAGTGGGGAGGTGGGGCGGCCTGCATACCCTACATCAAAGGAGGCGTCGAAAAAAATTTCATAGGCTGGATTAGCAGGCATGGATGACAGATGGCTAGAACAACGACTCAGAAGGACTGCTCGCCGATTGGACAGCGGAGGTTCAGCAGTCTCAGCATAAAGGCTTTCCACAGGGCTGGTGTAAAAGGCTCCAGACACTAAACGTAATCCACGGTGGTGGATAGAGTCGAGACGACGAAGAATAGACGGCCGAGCAGAGGAGTAAACTATGCTTCCATAGTCCAATTTCGAGCGCACTAAGGCGCGGTAGAGGCGGAGAAGGACCACTCGGTCCGCTCCCCAGGAGGTACCATTCAGGACACGGAGGGTGTTGAGCGATCGCAGACAGCGAGCCGAAAGATAGGAAACGTGGGAGGACCAACACAGTTTTCTGTCAAACATAAGAACCCAAGAATTTAGCGACGTCCGAAAACGGAAGGTTGACAGGTCCTAGATGTAAGGAGGTTGGAAGAAACTCCTTACGTCGCCAAAATTAACACAAACGGTCTTACTGGGAGAAAAACGGAAGCCGGTTTCGGTGCTCCAAGAGTAGAGGCGATCGAGACATCCTTGAAGACGTCGTTCAAGAAGGCTGGTCCGTTGAGAGCTGTAGTATATAGCAAAATCGTCCACAAAGAGGGAGCCCGAGACATCAGGAAGGAGACAATCCATAATTGGATTTATGGCAATAGCAAACAGTACGACACTTAGCATGGAGCCCTGGGGTATCCCGTTTTCTTGGGAGAAAGTACGGGAGAGGGTAGTGTTCTCCCGCACTCTAAATGTGCGCTCTGCCATAAATTCGCGAAGAAAAAGGGGCAGCCGACCTCGAAAGCCCCAAGAGAACAGTGTGCGGAGGATGCCTGTCCTCCAGCAGGTATCGTATGCTCTCTCCAGATCAAAAAATATTGCTACTGTCTGGCGTTTCCGGATAAAATTGTTCATGATATAAGTGGAGAGAGAAACAAGATGGTCAACTGCAGAACGATGCTTTCGGAAACCGCATTGGGCAGGTGTTAAAAGACTGCGGGACTCCAGCCACCAAGCTAAACGGCAATTCACCATACGCTCCAAAACCTTACAGACAATACTCGTGAGAGAAATGGGGCGATAGCTAGAGGGGAGATGTTTGTCCTTTCCAGGTTTCGGAACAGGAACGACGATAGCTTCCCGCCATCGTCTGGGAAAAGTACTGTCGGTCCAAATTCGATTATAAATGCGAAGGAGGTAACGCAGACTATGGGTTGATAATTGCAGCAACATTTGGACGTGGATACCATCCGGTCCTGGGGCGGAGGAGCGAGAAGAAGAGAGTGCATGTTGGAGTTCCCGCAAGGAGAAAACAGTATTGTAGCTTTCGCGATTTTGAGAGGAGAAAGCAAGAGGTCGCACTTCCGCTGCACGTTTCTTTGGGAGAAACGCTAGCGGGTAATTTGAAGACCTCTAAATCTCAGCAAAGTGCTGACCCAACGAGTTAGAAATTGCGACGGGGTCCACCAATGTGTCATGCGCGACAGTGAGCCCAGAGACCGGGGAGAAACTAGGCGCGCCTGAGAACCGTCGAAGCCGACTCCAAACTTCCGAGGAGGGAGTGAAGGTGTTGAATGAGCTAATAACGAATTTCCAGCTTGCCGACTTGCTATCGCGGATGATGCGACGGCATCGCGCACGGAATTGCTTATAGCGGATACAGTTGGCCAAAGTAGGATGGTGGCGAAAAACGCGAAGAGCACGTCGCCGCTCACGTATTGTGTCACGGCATGCCTCGTTCCACCAAGGAACTGGGGGGCGTCGGGGCAATTCGGAGGTGCGAGGTATTGAATGTTCCGCAGCTGTAAGAATAACGTCTGTAATATGAGTGACCTCATCGTCGACGCTATGAAAGTGACGGTCATCGAATGTCGCTAGAGACGAAAAAAGTGTCCAATCGGCTTGGGCAAACTTCCACCGTCGCGGGCGCATATAAGGCAGTTGAGACTGCAGTCTAAGGACACATGGAAAGTGGTCACGCGAGTGTGTATCATCAAGGGCGAACCATTCGAAGCGCCGAGCTGGCGGAACAGTACCGACCGAAAGGTCCAAATGAGAGGAATTTGTCATGGAGGCAGACAAAAATGTAGGGACCCCAGTGTTGAGGCAAACTAGATCCGCTTGGTGGAAGACGTCTAGCAATAGTGAGCCAAGTGGACAAGGATGTGGAGATCCCCAAAGCGGGTGGTGGGCACTGAAGTCCCCAACCAGCAAATAGGGGGGTGGAAGCTGACCAAGAAGATGAAGGAGATCAGCTCATGCCATTGGTGTCGACGATGGAATGTATACAGTACAAAGAGAGAACGTGTATCCAGAAAGGGAAAGACGGACGGCGACAGCTTGGAAGGAAGTGTTTAAATGGATTGGGTGATAATGGAGAGTTTCATGGAGAAGAATCATGAGTCCTCCATGGGCTGGAGTGCCTTCAACAGAGGGGAGATCAAATCGGATGGACTGAAAATGGGGGAGAACAAAGCGATCATGGGAATGCAGCTTCGTTTCCTGAAGACCGAAGATGACCGGCGAGTAGGATCGTAAGAGGATCGACAATTTATCCCGATTGGCTCGAATGCCGCGGATATTCCAGTGGATAATGGACATAGGATGAACAGAAAATGGAGGAATGTCACCAAGGTTGCCGTCCACTCAACGACTGTTCAGAGCTTGCGACCGACAGCATGGAATGGCATTCAGCCGAAGGCAGAAGATCCTGATCCATAGGTTGTTCAGGAGCAGCTCCTGCCACCAGCGATCGGCCGGTTGATCGGCCGCCAGCAGTGCGCCTCGGCGACACAGAAGACGGCCGAGGGCGATTTCCGCCAGGTCGTGCTGTAGATGGGACACGCCTTGACGGAGAAGGAGAGGAACTGGGTTTCTTTGTAGCCTTCTTGGAAGTATGATGTTTAGAGGAAGGAGGAACCGATGGTTCTGAAGTTGGGGTACATAAAAAATCTTCACGAGTGTGCTCTTTTTTCGAAGTCTTGGTGTCTGACTTTTGGGCTCGAGATTTAGCAGAACCCGATGAAGGGTGAGCCATAGAGTGGGCAGGCGAAAGTGGGGAGGTTGAATGGGCAATCTTTGCGCTGGCCGATCTGACGACCGTGGCACTAAAGGTAAGGTCACAAGTCTGCATGGCCGCCTCCTTTGTTGGCCGAGGAGAAGCAAGGACAGTGCTGTATTTGCCTGTCTGAGGCACGGTGGGCTGTCGACTGGCGAATAATTTTCGAGCAGCAAAGGTCGACACCTTTTCCTTTACTCTAATTTCCTGGATGAGCTTTTCATCCTTAAACACTGGACAATCTCGAGAGGAAGCAGCGTGGTCACCCATACAGTTGATGCAGCGAGGGGATGGAGGTAGACAAGCACCCTCATGGGCATCCTTGCCACACGTAACACATTTGGCCGGATTGGAACAGGACTGGCTGGTGTGATTGAACCGCTGACACCGATAGCAACGCGTAGGGTTTGGGACGTAAGGGCGAACGGAAATTATCTCATAGCCTGCTTTGATTTTGGATGGGAGTTGAACTTTGCCAAATGTCAAGAAGACAGTGCGGGTTGGAATGATGTTTGTGTCAACCCTTTTCATAACTCTATGAACAGCCATTACTCCCTGGTCAGACAAGTAGTGCTGAATTTCGTCGTCAGACAATCCATCGAGGGAGCGTGTATAAACGACTCCACGCGAGGAATTTAAAGTACGGTGCAGTTCCACCTGGACAGGGAAGGTGTGGAGAAGTGAAGTACGCAGCAATTTTTGTGCCTGGAGGGCACTGACTGTTTCTAACAACAAGGTGCCATTCCGTAATCTGGAACAAGGCTTTATAGGACCTGCAATTGCGTCGACACCTTTCTGAATAATGAAAGGGTTGACTGTGGAGAAGTTGTGACCTTCATCAGACTGAGAAACAACAAGTAACTGTGGCAACGATGGAAGAACTGTCCGTGGCTGAGAGTCAGTGAACTTACGCTTGTGAGCAGACGTAGTGAAGGGTGAGAAAACCATTGCGGAAGAATTCCCCATGATTACTGGCGTCTCCGATGCCGCGCTCCTCCCTTGTGGGGGCCATCTCTGAGGGCACTCCCGCCTTAGGTGATTGCTCACACCTCAGGTCACACCTTCCGAGAAATGGACAGAGGGACCAATCGGCACTTTCGGAAGGTATCAGCTCGGGTAATCACCCCTCCCTGGGCCTGGCCGTTACCAGGGGGTATGTACGTGTCCTACCTGTCTATGCGGGGCAGGGAATTACGCGTTACCCCGTCACCGGCTACGCACGAAAATGTGTGGGTCGGCCTTCAGACACGCACAGGGAGGAAGAAAGAGAAAGGGAAAAACAAAGAAAGGGAAAGGAAATAAGACAGGTCTCAAACGCTGCAGCAGAGAAAAGGGTAAAGAGAAGAGGTAAGGAAAAGAGAAGGAGAAAGGAAGGATGAAGACGTACAAGCAGAGAAGGCGAAGAATGCGTTACATTTATGAGCGTCCGTCTCCGGACGTAGGCACAAACCATACTCCCAGAGGGGGAGAAAGGGAAGGAAAGAGCCAGAGGTGAGGGGAGGGGGGGAGCGAAGATGGGGGATAGGGAAGGATGCGGAAAAGGAAGGTATGCAGCCCGGAAAGGAAGGAGGGCCACATTAGCTCGGGGTCCCGTGCTCGCTACGCACGTATCCACAAAAGAGTTGTGGACCCCTGGGGGGATAGCGGCACGTGTGTCTCTCACCAGGGGACCGCGTCAGTGTGCCTCGAGCTTACGAGCGCTCAACGGCGACGTTATCAGCGCCCTTACAATCATTAAAAACTGGCGTTCTACGGATTGGAGCGTGGAATGTCAGATCCCTTAATCGGGCAGGTAGGATAGAAAATTTAAAAAGGGAAATGGATAGGTTAAAGTTAGATATTGTGGGAATTAGTGAAGTTCGGTGGCAGGAGGAACAAGACTTTTGGTCGGGTGAATACAGGGTTATAAATGCAAAATCAACTAGGGGTAATGCAGGAGTAGGTTTAATAATGAATAAAAAAATAGGAGTATGCGTAAGCTACTACAAACACCATAGTGAACGCATTATTGTGGCCAAGATAGATACGAAGCCCACGCCTACTACAGTAGTATAAGTTTATATGCCAACTACCTCTTCAGATGAGGAAGAGATTGATGTAATGTACGATGAGATAAAAGAAATTATTCAGATAGTGCTGGACGGTGTGGCCGAGTGGTTCTTGGTGCTTCAGTCTGGAGCCGCGCGACCGCCACGGTCGCAGGTTCCAATCCTGCCTCGTCTATGGATGTGTGTGATGTCCTTAGGTTAGTTAGGTTTAAGTAGTTCTAAGTTCTAGGGGACTGATAACCTCAGCTGTTAAGTCCCATAGTGCGCAGAGCCATTCAGATAGTGAAGGCAGACGAAAATTTAATAGTCATAGGTGACTGGAATTCGATAGCAGGAAAAGGAAGAGAAAGAAACGTAGTAGGTGAGCCGTGCGGGATTAGCCAAGCGGTCTTCGGGCGCTGCAGTCATCGACTGTGCGGCTGGTCGTGGCGGAGGTTCGAGTCCTCCCTCGGGCATGGGTGTGTGTGTTTGTCCTTAGGATAATTTAGGTTAACTAGTGTGTAAGCTTAGGGACTGATGACCTTAGCAGTTAAGTCCCATAAGATTTCGCACACATTTGAACGTAGTAGGTGAATATGGATTGGGGGTAAGGAATGAAAGAGGAAGAAGCCTGGTAGAATTTTGCACAGAGCATAACTTTATCATAGCTAACGCTTGGTTGAAGAATCATAAAAGAAGGTTATATATATGGAAGAACCCTGAAAGATAGCAGAAGGTTTCAGATAGATTATATAATGGTAAGACAGATTCAGGAGCCAGGTTTTAAGTTTTAAGACATTTCCAGGGGCAGATGTGAACTCTGACCACAATCTATTGGTTATGAACTGTAGATTAAAACTGAAGAAACTGCAAAAAGGTGGGGATTTAAGGAGATGGGACTTGGATAAACTGACTAAACCAGATGTTGTACAGAGTTTCAGGGAGAGCATAAGGGAACAGTTGACAGGAATGGGGGAAAGAAATACAGTAGAAGAAGAATGGGTAGCTTTCAGGGATGAAGCAGTGAAGGCAGCAGAGGATCAAGTAGGCAAAAAGACGAGGGCTAGTAGAAATTCTTGGGTAACAGAAGAAATATTGAATTTAATTGATGAAAGGATAAAATATAAAAATGCAGTAAATGAAGCAGGCAAAAAGGAATACAGACGTCTCAAAAGTGATATCGGCAGGAAGTGCAAAATGGCTAAGAAGGGATGGCTAGAGGACAAATTTAAGGATATAGAAGGGTAAGATAGATACTGCCTACAGGAAAATTAAAGAGACCTTTGGAGAAAAGAGAACCACTTGCGTGAATATCAAGAGCTCAGATGGAAACCCTGTTCTAAGCAAAGAAGGGAAAGCAGAAAGGTGGAAGGAGTATCTAGAGTGCCTATACAAGGGCGAAGTACTTGGTGACAGTAATATGGAAATGGAAGAGGATGTAGATGAAGATGAAATTGGAGATATGATACTGCGTGAAGAGTTTGACAGAGCACTGAAACACCAAAGTCGAAACAAGGCCCCGGGAGTACACAACATTCCATTAGAACTACTGACAGCCTTGGGAGAGCCAGTCCTGACAAAACTCTACCATCTGCTGAGCCAGATGTATGAGACAGGCGAAATACCCTCAGACTTCAAAAAGAATATAATAATTCCAATCCCAAAGAAAGCAGGTGTTGACAGATGAAAGGCAAACTTAGAGAAAGTTTTTGACTATGTTGACTGGAATACTCTCTTTCAAATTCTGAAGGTGGAAGTGGTAAAATACAGGGAGTGAGAGGCTATTTACAATTTGTACAGAAATCAGATGGCAGTTATAAGAATCGAGGGACATGAAAGGGAAGCAGTGGTTGGGAAGGGAGTGAGACAGGGTTGTAGCCTCTCCCCGATTTATTCAATCTGTATGTTGAGCAAGCAGTAAAGGAAACAAAAGAAAAATTCGGAGTAGGTATTAAAATCCATGCAGAAGAATAAAAACTTTGAGGTTCGCCGATGACATTGTAATTCTGTCAGAGGCAGCAAAGGACCTGGAAGAGCAGGTGAACGCAATGGACAGTGTCTTGAAAGGAGGATATAAGACGAACATCAACAAAAGCAAAACGAGGATAATGTAATGTAGTCGAATTAAGTCGGGTGATGCTGAGGGAATTAGATTAGGAAATGAGACACTTAAAGTAGTAAAGGAGTTTTGCTATTTGGGGAGCAAAATAAATGATGATGGTAGAAGTAGAGAGGATATAAAATGTAGACTGGCAATGGCAAGAAAAGCGTTTCTGAAGAAGACAAGTTTGTTAACATCGAGTAGAAATTTAAGTGTCAGGAAGTCGTTTCGGAAAGTATTTGTATGGAGGGTAGCCATGTATGGAAGAGAAACATGGACGATAAATAGTTTGGACAAGAAGAGAATAGAAGCTTTCGAAATGTGGTGGGTAGATCACATAACTAATGAGGAGATATCGAATAGAACTGGGGAGAAGAGGAGTTTGTGTCACAACTTGTCTAGAAGAAGGGATCGGGTGGTGGGGCATATTCTGAGGCATCAAGGGATAACCAATTTTGTATTGGAGGGCGGCGTGGAGGGTAAAAATCGTAGAGGGAGACCAAGAGATGAATACACGAAGCAGATTCAAAAGGATGTAGGTTGCAGTAAGTACTGGGAGATGAAGAATCTTGCACAGGATAGAGTAGCATGGAGAGCTGCATCAAACCAGTCTCAGGAGTGAAGACCACAACAACAACAACAATCATTAAAACACAGTGACGAAGAAATCGATATAAAGTTACGCTAATTAAGCCACTCCCACCTCACTTGCGTTGAGCCACACACTCACTCTGTTTTCAAGACAACTGACAAGGGGAACTCATGACGTTGCGATCACAGATTTACTTCAAACTATTTACACATTTAGCCGGCCATTAGAACGACGTAACGTGCAAGTACTAAAGTACACTACTCTGGCAATTGCGGGAAAATCCAAGATAAGTTTTACGCGTCTGTTACCAGGGTCGTTCAATAAGTAATGCCCCACATTTAAAAAAAAAAAAAAACATTAACATACGTAGACAAACGCCGTTGTCGGTGCTTCACGTTTGACGTTTGTTCTGTGCGCCGGTCAAGTTTTGAACCATTCTGGCAGATGGCCTAGCTGTAGTACAGCGTCGAAATCGCGTCTATGTGGAAAAAAAAAAAAAAAGGAAACCGTTGTGAACATCCACAAACGATTGTGTGCAGCGTACGTATGGCGATGGCGATGGCGATGCTGCAATTGGTAGGAGTACAGTCTGGCGATGGGTAAAGAAAGTTAGAGCCTCAGGAAATGCAGAAACAGGACTCCATGATCAGCCACGCTCGGGACGTCCTGTCACAGCCACTGCTCCAGACGTGCTGAATCGTGCGGATGCCTTTATTCGTGCCGATCGGCTCTACAGTTGTCGGTCAGCATCGAAAGTGCGTCTGCATTGATCATGAGTCTAGGATACCCAAAAGAAGATCGTTAAGGGGACGAAAGCTGGGTGCAACACTTTGCGCCAGAGGCAAAAAGGCAGCCCATCTGTAACACCTATACCGATTAGAAGTAGGTTTATACTATTTAACTGTTATCTGTGATTATGAAGTGTTTGTTCTTTGTTACTTAAGGCCATTGATTTGTGACAAATTCTTGAAGAAGTAATGTATTGTACAGTAGCTTCACACCTTTGTAAAAATAAAGTTTCAACAAAATGTCAGTTTGGTTTCCAGAAAGATTTTTCAACGGAAAACGCTATATATACTTTCACTAATGAAATGTTAAATGCTCTGAGTAACCAGAAGTCACCCGTTGGGATTTCTTGTGATCTCTCAAAGGCTTTTGATTGTGTAGATCATGGAATACTTCTAGATGAGCTCAAGTACTGTGGTATGAATGGGACAGTGCTCAAATGGTTTAAATCATACCTAACTGGAAGAGTGCAGAAAGTTGAAATAAGCAGTTCACATAATATGCAAAAAACTGATGATTTCTCAAACTGGAGAACAATCAAGAATGGGGTGCCTCAAGGTTCGGTCTTGGGTCCTCTGCTGTTCTTAATATATGTTAATGACTTGCCATTTTATACTCACGAAGATGCAAAGCTGGTACTTTTTGCCAATGATACAAGTATAGCTATCACACCCAACAGACAAGAATTAACTGACGAAATTGTAAATCATGTTTTTCAGAAAATCATTAAGTGGTTCTCTGCAAATGGGCTATCACTAAATTTTGACAAAACACAGAATATACAGAACGAGATTTTCACTCTGCAGCGGAGTGTGCGCTGATATGAAACTTCCTGGCAGATTAAAACTGTGTGCCCGACCGAGACTCGAACTCGGGAACTTTGCCTTTCGCGGGCAAGTGCTCTACCATTTGAGCGAAAGGCAAAGGTCCCGAGTTCGAGTCTCGGTCGGGCACACAGTTTTAATCTGCCAGGAAGTTTCACAGAATATACAGTTCCACACAGCAAATGGAATTCCACCATTAATAAATATAGCCTTCGATCAGAAATCGGTAGCTAAGGTAGAATACTCATAATTTCTAGGTGTATGGATTGATGAGGGGTTGAACTGGAAAAAACACACTGAAGATCTGCTGAAACTTATGGTATTAGGGTCATTGCAAATTTTGGTGATATACATCTCAGTAAATTAGCTTACCACGCCTATTTTCATTCTCTGCTTTCGTGTTGCATCATATTCTGGAGTAACTCACCATTGAGTAAAAGAGTGTTCATTGCACAAAAGCGTGTAATCAGAACAATTGCTGGAGCTCATCCAAGATCATCCTGCAGACACTTATTTAAAGCCTCACAATATATATAGTCACTTACGAAATTTGTTATCAACAGTCCGAACGAATTCAAAAGTAATAGCAGTGTACATGGCTACAATACCAGGAGAAAGGATGATCATCACTACTCAAGGTTAAATCCAACTTTGGTTTAGAAGGGGGTACATTATGCTGCCACAAAAGTCTTTGGTCACTTACCTAATAGCATCAAAAGTCTGAAAGATTGCCATATAGCATTTGAAATTAAAAGAATTTCTTAATGGCAACTCCTTCTACTCATTAGATGAATTTTTGGATGTAGTAAGTGGGTAATTTCCCCTACCCCCACAAAAAAATTAAAAATATTAAGTGTCACGTAATATTTTGTGTAAGGTAATATCTTGTATAGACACCTTTTATTAACCTGTCACATTCCACATCATTACGAAGTGTCGTATTCATGATCTATGGAACAAGTACTAATCTAATCTACTCTAATCTAATCTGAACAGGACATTTAAAGTTCGTAATGGATGTGTGGAAAAAACTAAATAATGTTTAAAATAATGAAATTTTATAATATATGTATGTTTATAAAGAAAACATTGTATATTGGAAGCTGGGCCATGCTTAGGACACTTGTATTGTGTAATCTAAAAGGTGTAGGGAAGTCCCTCCGCAACGGAAGTGGCTTGGAGCGATGTAAAAGGTGGTATTGGCGGTCGAACTGGGCGGCTCCTTGGTGGGAACAGGACCCAGTCAGTGGCTAGCCGTTACACGGTACACATCGAGGGTGCCAAGGGAGGCAACTGGAAGCCGCTTTGCAAAGAATTTTGCCTCGGATGTGGATTTGGCTGTTGCATGGTATTCTCGGCAATAAGGAATGGCTCCAACACGTTACAAATCCGTCACCAAGAGGAAATTGTACAGAGCATTCAAACCTCAAGAGCCGTGAGTACAGTTAGGCCGCTACGTCGCTTGCCACCACTACTTAGACACTGCTGCACCAACTTCATGCATACAGATATGTATCAGAGCATTGACCAGTTAATGTGTGTGAGTGATTACAATAATAATCCAAGTGCTATAAACCTGTGTTTAGAGCCGTATCTTTTATCGTAATCATGAACCTATGCAGGATCCCCTCCTAGGTGTTCAGAAAACCGAGTATCATGTTTCAAACAAACAAGTAACGTATTTCTGTGTATTAAATGTGCATAAATTCAGTGCCAGACTGTTGTAAGTAGGCAGTTTAGGTTTTTATGTTGGTAACGCCACGTAGCGCTCTATATGAAAATCACTGACTGTGCTGTGTGAAGTCTGTGGCTGGTTTGCATTGTTGAAATAGTCGCTGTTGTAGTGTTGGGCAGTCGGATGTGAACAGCGCGTACCGTTTCGCAGTTGAGGGTGAGCTGCCAGCAGTGGTGGATGTGGGCAGAGAGCGATAGCACAATTTTAAGAGCGAACGATCTGGACGTGTGTCCATCAGAAAGAGTAAATTTGTAATATTGGATGACTTTTGAACATTATTAAGGTAATTATATTGTTTGTTCTCTATCAAAATCTTTCATTTGCTAACTATGCCTGTCAGTAGTTAGTGCCTTCAGTAGTTAGAATCTTTTATTCAGCTGGCAGTATTGGCGCACGCTGTATTGCAGTAGTTTGAGTAACGAAGATTTTTGTGAGGTAAGTGATTCATGAAAGGTATAGGTTATTGTTAGTCAGTGCCATTCATTTGTAGCGATTATCGAAAGTCAGATTGCATTGCGCTAAAAAAATATTGTGTGTCAGTTTAGTGATGATCAGAATAAGTAAAGAGAGAAATGTCTGAGTACGTTCAGTTTTGCTCAGCTGTTTGAAAATCAAGTAACGTAAGAGGTTTACCAGCACAGTAATTCATTAATTTTTCAAAGGGGATGTTTCACTGTGTAAATGTTGCTGTCTAAAATATCTGCAGGTGATGAAATAGGCACGTAAGCTAAACTTATTTGAAACATAATGTAGCCTTGATTGCTATCATGAATGATTTTTTGAGGTCAACTGAGTTCAGTGTTGGGTGCTATGCTTTGGAGGATGAAACCATAACTATTCCAAGTGAGGCTAAGAATTAAATTTAGTTGAATTGAATCTTACTGAAATAATCATAGAGTTTGACTAGTGACACAGTGTCAGTTTATGCGTCCCCACCATATTCTTCTCATATTAGAAAGATAATTGGAAAAGAAATCTGATACATTGCTATAAATGGGAATATAAACAGAGTAGTTGTGGTATTATTTAATTTTCTTTGTGGTATTTATATGTTAGTTAAGTCACAAGCCCCTCCATGTCCAAATTTAGTTCGGTGTTACATGAAGTAATGTCTCAATACTGAGTCACGTAATGACAGTGATTATAGCTGTTATTATTATGAGTGGTGTACAATCGTGCTTTCTATGATTACTGGTTTCTGCATTTAAGGTAAACACTGCTACCCACAACTTATATTGCCCTGTACTCGTGAGTATCCAGAGAGCTATTCAAAGGGAGTCTTAATGAAAGTCAGTACAACAATTAATATTCAATTTTCTTGAACATAATATTTCAAATTAATGTGCCTAATTGGGCTGGCGACCGTTCGAGTTTTCTTTCGTATATCAACTTTACTACCTTCATTATCCCCAAAGTAAAAGCCTGTTTAGTTTTATTATTAACTACAATAAATTCAAATTTTCTGTCCGATACCCTTTTATCCATTAGCCAAACACGCAGTCAAAATTAAAAACCCTTCCAGAGGGTAACATTGGTTTGTGACACAGCAAGCGAGTGTTATACATGGAGTGGCTTACTCCTTCACCACAAAGAAAAAATTCGAGACAACCCCCTCTGCCAGAAAAGTCGTCACCACAGTGTTCTGGGATTGTGATGACGTCGTTCTCTTGGATGTGATGCCAAGGGGATCAACCATCAATTCAGGGGCATGCGTGAAGACCCTGGATAAATTCAATGACTATTTCACACCTGTTCGTTAGGACAAGAATCCAGCAGAAATCTTGGTCCAACACGATAACGCACGCCCACACACAAGTCTGAGAATCCGGGAACATATCGCCAAACTGGTTGGACATCATTGCCTCATGCACCCTACAGTCCACACTTGGCTCCCTCGGACTTCCATCTCTCTGGGCCGCTTAAAGATTCTCTAAGGGAAACACACTTTGAAGATGACGAGAGTGTCAGTAATGCAGTTACAGCGTGGTTACGCCTACAGGACAAGAGCTTTTAGCAACAGGGAATTCATTCTCTTCCACAACGTTGACGTACGGCCATAGAACGTGATGGAAACTACTGTACGTAGAAAAATAGGACATGTACAAGACATGCTGATGTATATTGCCACTATATTCTGACTGTTAACAATCAACATGTTCTGAGGAAAAAAATGTGGGGCATTACTTATTGAACGACCCTCGTATGTGCCTTATGTACGCGTGTGTAGGTACCGGACGTTAGACTTCATGGTGGTCAAGTGATTATCGATCGAGCTTCGTAAAACGAACGAGTACGAGGCGACAGTTCGACTTCCACTCAATCTATTTTCATCACATGGTCATATTATTCAATTTATATGACATTTTAGAGATAACATAATGAACAAAACGTGTGTTTGCATGAAGTCTCAATTTAAGTTTTCCATGTCTGTATGATAAATACCATCCTGCAACGTGTGATGTCGAGAGGACATCCGACGCTTAATTGTACACTACTCTTGTGGTTTGACACATGGTGACTTACTAGGAGGGTAAGTCAATTATTATCCGCTGCTTAGTTATATTTTGGTTTCAGTTGGTAGTGCTGTCGTTTTACCTGGATGACGCATGCTTTGTTTATTTGTTGTTGTATCTTGGCAATTTTCAAGCTGCTAGGTTATCGCTGCCGTGCTGTTAATCATGGCTGCTCCGCTGTCTAATTGCACCAAAGAAGAGCAACGTTCAGTGATCACTTATTTGTGGTCGGAAGGCGTATTAGGGGCCGAAATTCGTCGAAGACTTTCGGTACAGTACGGGAACAGTGTTTTGCCACAACGGAGTGTCTACGGACGGATTGAAAAATCCGGAAATGGTCGCACAAGTGTTACACTCGATGAAGGAGCCGGTCGACCGCTTACCGCCACAAATGAAGAAACCATTGAGCGTTCACCTTAAAGGATTCTCTCAGACAGACGATTAACTATTGACGAAATGGCACATCGTGTGCAAATTAGTCACGGTTCTGCCTACAGAACCATCCACAACAGACTTGGGTTTCATAAAGTTTGTGCAAGATGGGTCCCAAAACAACTCACACTGTTGCACAAACCAACACGCTTGGACATCAGCAAAAAACATTTGCATCGCTATTGTAACGAAGGGGACAACTTCTTAAGCAGAATCATTACTGGTGACGAAACATGGATCCATCATTACGAGCCGGAGAGTAAACCGCAGGG
This sequence comes from Schistocerca serialis cubense, assembly GCF_023864345.2. Taxonomy (NCBI): domain Eukaryota; kingdom Metazoa; phylum Arthropoda; class Insecta; order Orthoptera; family Acrididae; genus Schistocerca; species Schistocerca serialis. The sequence goes on along the minus strand of NC_064649.1, from coordinate 19,416,717 downwards.
AATGGAATGTAAACATCCAAATTCGCCGTGCAAGAAAAAGTTCCAGACCCAACAGTCCGCAGGAAAACTGCTACTTACGGTTTTTTGGGACGCACAAGGTCCAGTACTGCAACATTATGGGGAAAGGGGCACAACAATAAACACAGTGTGCGTTACAGTGAGATGCTTACTGCCAGGCTAGAGCCTGCAATTCGAAGCAAACGCCGAGGATTGCAGTCAAAAGGTGTTGTGTTGTTGCACGACAATGCCCGTCCGCATACTGCTGCCCACACTGCTGAAACGCTCCAGAAACTCAAATTTGAAGTACTGGATCATCCTCCATATAGTCCCAATATTCCCGCTTCTGACTATCACTTTTTTGGTCCACTCAAACAGGCATTAAGGGGCCGTCGATTTGCCTCGGACGAAGCAGTGAAAGAAGCTGCGCATTCCTGGCTCGCAGCTCAACAGAGAACCTCCTTTTATGAGGGCATCACGAAGCTCGTACAACGATGGACCAAGTGCGTTGACACGCAAGGAGGCTATGTCGAAAAATGATGTTCTTGTAAGCATCCTACTTGATTACAATAAAATTTTATGACTACTTTGCGGATAATAATTGACTTACCGTCGTATATTACTGATTGTGAATAACGTGATTCGCATAATTATTTATCGAGATTTGACTTGGGCTTTCCAAGCGTGTTCCTCGTCACTAAAAGTTTAATTACGAATAGTAAGTAGTCAAATAACATAAGAAATTCACTACAAATGTATGGAAATGTACGTGGGGTTTCCCATTGTATTACCTCTCAAATGTGGTATAAATTAAATAACGTGACCAGTGATGAAAAAAATATAGATCAGAAAGTAAGTGGATTTGAACCGTCACCTCCTCCACGACCCCCATGCAAAGCGCAGACTCTATCCACTTTTTTTTCGTTGCATTTGTTCGTGGGGGATGTCCCATTACAGCCATTCAGGTTCGTTGTTGATCCGTTCACTCAGTTTATTATTATTATTATTATTATTATTATTATTATTATTATTATTACAGAGGGCAGCTAACCCTCTGACCGAACACGCTGAGCTACCGTGCCGGCTACAACTTGACCATAGTGGCTTCTTGCGACCCGCCCCTGCTCACAGTTACTTCAGTTACATAATAGACGCCTAGAATTTCTCTTGCGATTTTCTCGGAACTGTCATAGTAATGCACTTTACTACTCGGACGTTGTGTTGTTTTCTACATCTACATATGCATCCATACTCCGCAAGCCACCTGACGGTGTGTGGCGCAGGGTACCTTGAGTACCTCTATCGGTTCTCCCTTCTATTCCAACCTCGTTTTGTTCGTGGAAAGAAGGATTGTCGGTATGCATCTGTGTGGGCTCTAATCTCTCTGATTTTATCCTCATGGTCTCTTCGCGAGATATACGTAGGAGGGAGCAATATACTGCTTGACTCCTCGGTGAAGGTATGTTCTCGAAACTTCAACAAAAGCCCGTACCGAGCTACTGAGCGTCTCTCGTGCAGAGTCTTCCACTGGAGCTTATCATCTCCGTAACACTTTCGCGATTACTAAATGATCCTGTAACGAAGCGCGCTGCTCTCCGTTGGATCTTCTCTATCTCTTCTATCAACCCTATCTGGTACGGATCCTACACCGCTGAGCAGTATTCAAGCAGTGGGCGAACAAGAGTACTGTAATCTACTTCCTTTGTTTTGGGATTGCATTTCCTTAGGATTCTTCCAATGAATCTCAGTCTGGCATCTGCTTTACCGACGATTAATTTTATATGGTCATTTCATTTTAAATCATCCCTAAAGCCTACTCCCAGATAATTTATGGAATTAACAGCTTCCAGTTGCTGACCTTCTATATTGTAGATAAATGATAAAGGATCTTTGTTTCTCTGTATTCGCAGCACATTACACTTGTCTACATTGAGATTCAATTGCCATTCCGTGCACCATGCGTCAATTCGTTGCAGATCCTCCTGCATTTCAGTACAATTTTCCATTATTACAACCTGTCGATATACTACATCATCATCCGCAAAAAGCCTCAGTGAACTTCCGATGTCATCCACAAGGTCATTTATGTATATTGTGAATAGCAACGGTCCTATGACACTCCCCTGCGGCACACCTGAAATCACTCTTACTTCGGAAGACTTCTCTCCATTGAGAATGACATGCTGAGTTCTGTTACCTAGGAACTCTTCAATCCAACCACACAATTGCTCTGATAGTCCATATGGTCTTACTTTGTTCATTAAACGACTGTGAGGAACTGTATCGAACGCCTTGCGGAAGTCAAGAAACACGGCATCTACCTGGGAACCCGTGCCTATGGCCCTCTGAGTCTCGTGGACGAATAGCGTGAGCTGGGTTTCACACGATCGTCTTTTTCGAAACCCATGCTGATTCCTACAGAGTAGATTTCTGGTCTCCAGAAAAGTCGTTATGCTCGAACATAATACGTGTTCCAAAATTCTACTACTGATCGACGTTAGAGATATAGGTCTATAGTTGTGCACATCTGTTCGACGTCCCTCCTCGAAAACGGGAATGACCTCTGCCCTTTTTCCAATCTTTTGGAACGCTACGCTCTTCTAGAGACCTAAGGTACACCTCTGCAAGAAGGGGGTGAGGAGGGGGGGGGCAAGTTTCCATGCCACGGTTCGCGCGGCTATCGCTGTCGGAGGTTCGAGTCCTCCCTCGGGCATGGGTGTGTGTGTCGTCCTTAGCGTAAGTTGGTTTAAGTCAGATTAAGCAGTGTGTAAGCTTAGGGACCGGTGAGCTCAGCAGTTTGGTCCCACAGAACTTATCACAAATTTACATTTCCACCGCAGTTCTCTGACCACCCCTGTAATGCTCACGCACCGACTAAACTATTCCGCGACGAAACACGTCGCTATTCTTCGGATCTTCTCTATCTCTTCTATCAGTCCTACCTGGTGAGGGTCCCAGAATGACGGCCCGCATCTCGTGGGCTGGGTGTTGTGTGCTGTCCTTAGGTTAGTTAGGTTTAAGTAGTTCTAAGTTCTAGGGGACTGATGACCATAGATGTTAAGTCCCATAGTGCTCAGAGCCAGCCAGAATGACGATCAGTACTCAAGAATCGGTATACCAGCGCCTTGTAAGCCACTTCCTTCGTCAATGAGCTACATTTCCTCAAGAATATGCCTGTGAATCTCAGTCTGGCATCTGTTTTTCTTGCTGTTGGCTTTGTGTGGTCATTCCACTTAACGTCACTTTTGATAGTTCCTCATAGGTATTTTACAGTAGATACTGTTTCCTGCGATTTGTCATCAATAGTGTAGTTGTGCAGTACTGGATTTCTTTTCCTGTGTATGCGCAATATGTTACATTTACTTACGTTCAGGGTCAACTGCCAGAGCCTGCACCATTCTTCAATTCTCTGCAGGTCGTTCTGCAAATTCTTACTATCTTCTGCCGTCGCTACTTTGTTACAGACAACCGCATCATTTATGACCAGTCTTAAAAAGCTTCTGACGTTTTCTACTAAATCATTTATATACATTCTAAACACTAACGGTCCTTTCACACTTCACTGGGGTACTCCGAAAAATTACCTTTACATATTTTACGTTACAAAGTAGTAAAGGAGTTTTGCTATTTGGGAAGCAAAATAACTGATGTCGGTCGAAGTAGAGAGGATATAAAATGTAGACTGGCAATGGCAAGGAAAGCGTTTCTCAAGAAGAGAAATTTGTTAACATCGAGTATTGATTTAAGTGTCAGGAAGTCGTTTCTGAAAGTATTTGTATGAAGTGTAGCCATGTATGGAAGTGAAACATTGATGATAAATAGTTTGGACAAGAAGAGAATAGAAGCTTTCGAAATGTGGTGCTACAGAAGAATGCTGAAGATTAGATGGGTAGATCACATAACTAACGAAGAGGTTTTGAACAGAATTGGGGAGAAGAGGAGTTTGTGGCACAACTTGACTAGAAGAAGGGATCGGTTGGTAGGACATGTTCTGAGGAATCAACGGATCACCAATCTAGTATTGGAGGGCAGCGTGGAGGATAAAAGTCGTAGAGGGAGACCAAAAGATGAATACACTAAAGAGATTCAGAAGGATGTAGGTAGCAGTAAGTACTGGGAGATGAAGAAGCTTGCACAGGATAGAGTAGCATGGAGAGCTGCATCAAACCAGTCTCAGGACTGAAGACCACAACAACAACAACAAGAACGATTTTAAGTTACAAAGAAGACAATGATGCTTTTAGACTTAACCACTTCGAGAAATTCACAACAGCTAACCATATGTACATTAACGGCCACAGAGTAAGTGACATCCACATCAGCCTAACTGTATTCCACAGAGGAAACCATGGTAAAAACTTTATCTACTAGAATAATTGGAAATAACGTTACACAGATAAAATCATTTGAGAACAAGGCGAATGAACTCTCAGTTTAGTAGCCGCATTTTTTTCAGTCCTGGTAAAAGTTTATTTTTTCCTAAATAAACAAATATTTAATAGTGCAGTCATTTGATAACATGTAGCCACATTTGACATATTCACAAATATTTATTTTATAAATGATATCTATGATGTATAATTAATAATATGACAGCTTTATATCCTCTTTGAGTTACTAACACTTAACATTTGAAATTCTTTCACTTGTGTTTACATATGTGCTGCATAATGACAGTGTATGTATATGTACACAAACATGTCTACTCGTACTGTGCTTCAAAAAGACGTATCCACTATTGGAAACAGTAAGGTATTTTGCGATTCACAATGTCCACTTCGCAATACACCATTTTAATTTTATCATGATCAGAATCAACCAAAATTTAAAGGAAAAAAAAGGATGTAGACGTAGATTGCCACAGAACCCCCCCCCCCCCCCCCCCACACACACACACACACGCACATGGCTCGAAATGTATCGAGCGTTGAAATAAAATAACTAAAGGCGGATGTTCTTCATTTTACCTTTACATCCGTCGTTTTTGTTTCGTCAAGAACGACGTGTTGAGTTCTGTCTGCAGAACTCGGTAAGGTCGTATTTTTTTTTTCATTAAACGGCAATGTGGGACGGTGTCAAATGCCTTACTGAAGTCAAGGAACACGGCGTCAGCCTGAGCGCCTTTCTTCACTGCTCTGTGGACCTCATGGGGGAACAGAGACAGCTGAGTTTAGCAGGGTCTCTGTCGGCGGAACCCATGTTGATTTTTATAGAGGAGATTTTCATCCTCCAAAACCGTGGTAATGGGACATCGTAATACTGCATTCCATTACGCTATCGAAATTAAAAACATCGAAAACAGAATACAGTCGACGAGTGATACATGGGGAGCGGGGAGTTCCGAATAGTCTCTGGCCGTCTGTGAGCCCATGCCTGACAGTAAAGACGTGAAAACGCTGCCGATTAAAATCGAGACCGGTATTTTAGCTCTGAATAGTCGGTGTCTCGGTCATGGAAGGATTTCTCATTTTTTACTAATGGAAAATTTGGAAATTTGTGGTAAGATCTTATGGGAGCAAATAAGAAACTTCCTGGCAGATTAAAACTGCGTGCCAGACCGAGACTCGAACTCGGGACCTTTACCTTTCCCGGGCAAGGGTTCTACCATCTGAGCTACCCAAGCACAGCTCACAACCCCTCCTCACAGCTTTACTTCTGCCAGTACTTCGTCTCCTGCTTTCAAAACTTCACAGAAGCTCTCCTGCGAACCTCGCAGAACTAGCACTCCTGGAAGACATGGCTTTGCCACAGCCAGCGGGATGCTTCGAGAATGAGTTTCATCTCAGCGCACACTCCGCTGCAGTGTGAAAATCGCATTCTGGAAACATGACATAGGATCGATACAATAATGTACTGTATATTACGGACTGTAAGACGCTACAGACTATAAAAAGCACTGTCTTCAGGCCATAAGTGGCCCATCGGAACCATCCAACCGCTCTCCCGGTCGTTATAATGGTTTTCTTTGACCGGAGCCGCTACTATTCGGACGAGTAGCTCCTCAATTGGCATCACGAGGCTGAGTGCACCCCGAAAAATGGCAACAGCGCATGGCGGCCTGGATGGTCACCCATCCAAGTGCCAGCCATGCCCGACAGCGCTTAACTTCGGTGATCTCACGGGAACCGATGTATCCACTGCGGCAAGGCCAGTGCACAGACTATAAGATGCACGTTAATTTTTAAGTAATTTTTTAAAATCATTTTTACCATTTTTATTATCAAATTGCAAGGTCATACTAAAAAAATTCTTAGTTTATAAAACCGAACTAACCTTAAATAACCCTGAAGATCGTCATCTGAACTTTCTTCTTCTTCTTTTTCTCCTTCCTCTTCGTCTTCATCATTGTCCTCTTCATACATAAGATAGTCTTTATTGCCATCGGGAGCGTTACTTGTGCCACACTTTTTCAAAGTTTTAACAATAAGGTGTTCCCTCATTCTAGACCACGACTGTTTTATCCACTGACACACTTGTTTGGTTGCAGGTGTTTCAAACGTCACTTCTATGTGAATTCATGTTGGGTTTCAAACAAATGGTTCAAATGGCTCTGAGCAAACGGGACTTAACTGCTGTGGTCATCAGTCCCCTAGAACTTTGAACAACTTAAACCTAACTAACGTAAGGACATGACACACATCCATGCCCGACGCAGGATTCAAACCTGCGACCGTAGCGGTAGCGCGGTTCCAGACTGTAGCGCCTAGAACCGCTCGGCCACTCCGGCCAGCCTGCTGGGTTTCATCCATCATCCATTTGTTCCATTCCTGTCTGATATACTCTGTAAATGGTTTATTTATCGAGACATCAAGAGGTTGTAATTGTGAAATAAGTCCTCCCGGAACAACAGCTAGCTCCGTATTTCCCTGTCTCAATTTCTTTTTCACAGAATTTTTCAAATGGCAACTTAACTGATCTAGCTCAAGACGAGAACTCTTCTTCAATAAAGCACCTTTCCTTCTCTCCCACACTCTGTTAATCCATAATTTCATACCAGCCTTGTCCACCCAATCCCTTATCATGTAAGACAACAACAAAAAAATGGTTCAAATGGCTCTGAGCACTATGGGACTCAACTTCTGAGGTCATTAGTCCCCTAGAACTTAGAACTAGTTAAACCTAAGTAACCTAAGGATATCACACACATCCATGCCCGAGGCAGGATTCGAACCTGCGACTGTAGCGGTCTCGTGGTTCCAGACTGCAGCGCCTAGAACCGCACGGCCACCTCGGCCGGCAAGACAATAACACCTGGCGGTACTTCCGAAGGTTTTGGCATTGCTTTGCGCTTGAAAATGGTGATTGGATTAAGTTTAGTACCGTCACCACAACATGAAATGACAACAGTGTAGTGCATTTTTATCATGTCCATTTTATAGTTACAGATTTAGCATCTTTCACGGCAACAGCTCTGCTACTCGGCACATCAAATGTCAGAGGAGTTTCGTCCACATTCGCTATTTGGTTCAGTTCCAAACTTGTTTTCTTTCGACACTGAATAATAAAGCGATCAAAAGACAATATTTTCTCTTCTTACTCTTGTGGCATTTTCTGAGATACTTTGTTCCCGGTTCACATGCTAAGTCCGTGACGCTTCTTAAACCTGTCGCACGAGCCGACTCCACCCTTAAAATATGTTAAGTTCTGCTTTAGCACTAGCTTACGAGCGTCTATTTGATTCATTTTCGTATTTATTCCAATGACATTTTGACTGTTTCCTTGAATCCATTTCAATACGTCGTCTTCTAGTTGTGGCCCTTTTGCATCAGTCCTCTGTTTACACGGTTAGTCTTCCCCATTTTTTTGCTCAGTTCCTCTTTACTAGCCCGCCAACCGCAAACTTTTCTTTTTGGTGGATGAAGATGATGATGATGATGATGATGTTTGGTTTGTGGGGCGCTCAATTGCCCGGTTACCAGCGACCGTACAAATTCCCAACCTTTGCCCAATCCAAATCCGCCACTTTCATGAATGATGATGAAATGATGGAGGCCACACGAACACCCAGTCATCTGGAGGCAGGTGAATATCCCTGACCCCGCCGGGAGTCGAACCCGGGTCCCCGTGCTCGGGAAGCGAGAACGTGACCACGAGACCACGCGCTGCGGTTGGTGGAATGCTGAAATGCTACTCACCTGCTCTGTTTCGATGTTCTCCTTCATAATGCTATTAATTTCAATTTATAGCCCGCATTATATGAATACCTTTTATTGTTTCCATTACGAAACTAGCTACTAACGAAAATATAGTACGGTTACCGATAACACAAATCACTTTCAGTTCAATTTCGCTGGCACCGTAGACTGCAGTGATGCATCGTAGGCTAGACAGTGTTCTGGGTTCGTGATGGCGGGGTGGGAGGGAGAAAGTGTTACCAACCAAGCTTGTGAATCCCCGCAACTCACGTTCGTCGCATCGGTACACTCCTGCTGCCAGTTGAATCCGATGTTGCGAGATAGAGATAGGTTCCACGCGGCATCGAATACATGGCAATTTTATGGCAAGAGTGAATTATAAATCAAACACTGGACAATTTTATTTTAATTTTAAGTATAGGACGCACTGAATTTTGGAGGCAGATTTTCGAAGAAAAAGGGGCGTCCTATAGTCCGTAAAATACGGCATCTGTTGCTGTGTTGTATGACCTGCTGGATGGAACATTTGTATGTGGAGTGTGGAAGGCTTGCCTCCACTTGGTCTACATGCTAGTTTCTCGCTGTCATCCTCAGATATCAGTCTTATTGCAGAATGGTGCCAACCCTAGTTTCCAAGTATTTGATAGACTTAACATCTGAGGTCATCAGTCCCCTAGACTTACGAGGGGGACCTTCTGGGAGGTGCATCGTGTTATGAGCTCCCACTTCGCCTGCTTATAGTGTGGGTAGGCACCTATCACACAGTAAAATTGTAGGTGCCAATGCGGCCTCATTTTGGAAATATACAGAAAAGTTTCACTATTGTGGCGAGTGAGCGACTAGCCGAGTAGCAAGTGAGCGAGACCTCCGTCCAGGCGACCCTGGTTCGAGACCCGTCCATGCTACTTCTGTTTCCTTTTTTTTTCAAATGCCTTTTTTAGTTTATAATTAATCATCAAAATTCCGCAAGGAATTGATTAAAAAGAATTACGAGCCTCTACAAATCAAAATCACACATTGAATGTCAATTTTTGTCAAAATTTGTTAGCTCCTGCCGTTCTTCATTGTTAGGTGGAGCCCACAAAAGACCTCCTTGGTCTTCCACCAAATGTTAATATTGTCAAAATTGCGCTCACTGACAACTCGTAAACAACTTGCACTTTGCTCCATTTTAAAGGATAAACGTCTGCACACTTCAAAGACAAGCTTTCAACTGACGAGAAACGTTTATTCGGCAGTTATAACCGTCGTTACTCACACAGACAGTAGATTCCCTTTATTCGTGGAACGACAGGTACAAATAGGGGAACGCCAACGGCCACAGACCATAAACAGGATTTAGGCGCAACGACGCATCAACGATGTGACAGGTATAAAATTTTCTAGGACCCTGTCCCAACATTTGTATGACGGGTTTATGATTATTTTCGAAGAAATATTTTAACAACGTCTCTCAGTTTTGAGGTAAATAGGCAAATTTATGTATGCCAACGTTTTGATTACGGTTAATTTCCTGTTAAGGTAAAAATAAACGCAAAAGATTGAAACAAAATGTGACATTCAATTTGTAGTTTTGATTTACAGAGGATTGTACTTCTTTTTAATCAATTCCTTGCAAAATTTTCGTGAGTAATTATAAATTAAAAGAAGCATTTGAAAAAACAAAGAGAAAACAAAAGTAGCATAGACGGGTCTCGAACCAGGGTCGCCTGGACTGGCGTCTCGCTCGCTTGCCACTTTTTTTTCATTTTGTTCGATATTGCTCGTAGCGTTTGGTCTGGGCGGACGTCACAAGACATCCATTCAAGTGGATCGTTGATTCTTTGGCTCATTTTTTTTTTTTTTATTACAGAGAGCATGCAGCCCTCCGACCGAACACGCTGAGCTATCGTGCCGGCATAGTCGGCTACTCGCTCACTTTCCACAGCAGTGAATATTTCAAAAACGAGGCCGCATTGGTATCTACAATTTTAGGGAGTGACAGGTGGCTACCCACACAATAAGCAGGCGAAGGTCCCCTTGTTAGAACTACTTAAACCTAACTAACCTAAGGACATCACACACATCCACGCCAGTGGCGGTTCCGGACTGAAGGGCCTAGAACCGCTCGGCCACAGCGGCCGGCGTACGTACTGAAATGGGGACTGATGGCCACTAGGTTTTGACATGTCACTTGAGATGATGATAGTGTAATGATTCAGGGAAATCATCAACTTATGATTTTTCGCTCTTTCCGTTGCCGCTCCCGCCTCCTTCACCCGAAGCCGTCTTTTCTCCATACATGTTGTTAACAGTTTATTATTCCGTAAACCTTGCAATAATAAAATGTGACTAACCTCTCAATAAAATTACGACTCACTTATAACCTTTCAATAATGACTGTGAATTTAAACTGGTGAATTTTGGACGTCAGCATTGCTGCGTCATGGCCCTGAAAGATCATTCTGAATAAATTGAAAATTCTTACCTCAATAAGGTCGCCGGATAACACGTATATATCTGCTCCTATAAGAAATTTTCTGGCACAGCCCTGTGCAATGCTGGCCGATAGATTTGTCATGTATAAAAGGAAACAACTGATTTTTCTTTACAATAATCGGGATGACCATGGATTGGAGAAATTAGTAAAATCTTTAAATTGATTTGAATGATCGTCAAAAGTTAATTTTTATAAGAAAGATTATTATTAAGAGACTTCTTTTTAAAAACATTTACATGGGACTTGATATAACAATAGTACATATGCGCGAGGCTGCTTTTTCCTTACACTGCAACGCTCAGGCACCGCCATAGCTCCACACGACCGACCCAGCCAACACGATACACCAGACTGCTCGCTAGCTACTACTTACTCCTACTGACAAACAGTTCCTACTGCTGACAACACTGCTCTCTGGTCTGAAATTCTCTTATAGCTTACATATCGCAGGCAGCGCGTGAGCAATCCATCGAAATTACATCTGCTCGAGTGCGCTAGCAACAAATTCCTTAATCATGGACCTCTTATAATGTAGAGCAGTTTGTGCCACAGCCTTCACCCCATTCCGACTGAGGCGTCCTAGTCCTTCGCCTACCTTAGAGTTTTTGAATATTTGTTCAAAATCTAGCTTTAGTACTGTAAATAAGAGCAGCAAAAAACGGAAAATTTGTTATTTCATAAACTGGTTATTTTGAGCAGTTTTAATAGTCTGGTTAAACTAGGGACAGAAAAAAACGGTTATTTCGGCGATAACCGCCACCCCCCCCCCCCCCTGGCAGCAGGTAGTCGTACTGTCAGACAAGGACCTAGTAATGGGAGAAATCGACCAGTTGAAATCGATATCGGATTTTAGTTCTAAAATAATTGGTCTCGCTTGTACCCTGTTCAAAAAATCAAATCTGTGTGAAATCTTATGGGACTTAACTGCTAAGGCTTACACACTACTTAACCTAAATTATCCTAAGAGCAAACACACACACCCATGCCCGAGGGAGGACTCGAACCTCCGCCGGAACGAGCCGCACAGTCCATGACTGCAGCGCTCTAGACCGCTCGGCTAATCCCGCGCGGCTTGTACTCTGTGTTTTTCAGTTTTTTGCTAGTAATCGAGGAAAAATATCGAAATATCAATTAGTCATAGCAGCAGCGCTAAAATTTTTCGTATTTAAATAAATCTCTATTAAAAAAGATTTCGTAAAATTTGCTTTGGTTTGATATATTGCGCTATTATAGGAAATGGGGAAAAAAGATCAGAGCTATTTTAATAACAATACCGACAGAAACGAGCAACAAACAAATGGTATAAGAATTGTTACAACCTTCCTGAGACAGTAGCGTCCCTGTTGACGTTTGTCGTGGCTTAAGGTTCGCTGAGCGTGCAGTGATCAAGACTTGCCCCCACCTGGTTTATACTGCAGTTTCTCGCTTTCGTCGCCGGACATCCGTTATGGTGCAGAATGACACCAAGCCTATTCTGGACATACTTTTTTGACGTGATGTAGAAATGAAGTACAATGCTTCATTTGCTTTCAAAGATTTCTATGAAATGATCAAAGAGGAAGAAAGTTACGGTAACAGAAATAAACCAAAAACTTAACAACAATTCTTGCATAATCTACATACGAGGTGCATTCAAGTTCTAACGCCTTCGATTTTTTTTCTCCGTACTGCAAAGAGATAGAAACATGCGCATTGTTTTAAAATGAGGCCGCTTTCATTGTCAATACGTCCCAGAGATGGCAGCACCGTACGGCAGATGTAATTTTACCGCCAGCAGCGAGAATGAGAACTGTTTTAAATACTTAAAATGGCGACGTTTTCCTTACTTGAACAGCGTGCAGTCATTCGTTTTCTGAATTTGCGTGGTGTGAAACCAGTTGAAATTCATCAGCAGTTGAAGGAGTCATGTGGTGATGGAGTTATGGATGTGTCTAAAGTGCATTCGTGGGTGCGACAGTTTAATGAAGGCAGAACATCGTGTGACAACAAACCGAAACAACCTCGGGCTCGCACAAGCCGGTCTGACGAATTGATCGAGAAAGTGGAGGGAATTGTTTTGGGGGATCGCCGAATGACTGTTGAACAGATCACCTCCAGAGTTGGCATTTCTGTGGGTTCTGTGCACACAATCCTGCATGACGACCTGAAAATGCGAAAAATGTCATCCAGGTGGGTGCCACGAATGCTGACGGATGACCACATGGCTGCCCGTGTGGCATGTTGCCAAGCAATGCTGACGCGCAACGACAGCGTGAATGGGACTTTCTTTTCGTCGGTTGTGACAATGGATGAGACGTGGATGCCATTTTTCAATCCAGAAACAAAGCGCCAGTCAGCTCAATGGAAGCACACAGATTCACCGCCACCAAAAAAATTTCGGGTAACCGCCAGTGCTGAAAAAATGATGGTGTCCATGTTCTGGGACAGCGAGGGCGTAACCCTTACCCATTGCGTTCCAAAGGGCACTACGGTAACAGGTGCATCCTACGAAAATGTTTTGAAGAACAAATTCCTTCCTGCACTGCAACAAAAACGTCTGGGAAAGGCTGCGCGTGTGCTGTTTCACCAAGACAACGCACCCGCACATCGAGCTAACGTTACGCAACAGTTTCTTCGTGATAACAACTTTGAAGTGATTCCTCATGCTCCCTACTTACCTGACCTGGCTCCTAGTGACTTTTGGCTTTTTCCAACAATGAGAGACACTCTCCGTGGCCGCACATTCACCAGCCGTGCTGCTATTGCCTCAGCGATTTTCCAGTGATCAAAACAGACTCCTAAAGAAGCCTTCGCCGCTGCCATGGAATCATGGCGTCAGCGTTGTGAAAAATGTGTACGTCTGCAGGGCGATTACGTCGAGAAGTAACGCCAGTTTCAACGATTTCGGGTGAGTAGTTAATTAGAAAAAAAATCGGAGGCCTTAGAACTTGAATGCACCACGTATATAAAAGAAAGTCGTGTTAGTTACACTATTTATAACTCAAGAACGGCTGGATCGATTTGGCTGAAAATTGGTGGAGAGGTAGCTTAGAACCAGGAGACGGACATAGGATACTTTTTATCCCGTTCGACCGCTATAAAACGTGGTATAACAAAAACGCATCTGGCATGGAATAACAAACCGCAAATGTCAGCTAAACGTCACTATAAAATGTGGTATAACAAAAACGCATCTGACATGGAATAACGAAACGCAAATGACAGCTAAACGTCTATGGTTGAGTATCAGTATATATCAATAATTAAAAATTTAAAGAAATAATCTGTATTTTATTTGAATCGTCATTAACAATGCCGCGACCAAGACGATCGAATATTTCTCGACAAAGCCGTAATGCAAGAAGGATACAAAACGTTGCGAATGAAAGGACTGAAGAAGAACAACAAACTGCCCATGAAGAGATCCGCGTTAGTATGGCTCGACTTCGTGCTTCTCAATCACATAGCAGCCCGTGAAACGGCTCGGTTGGCAATGCGAAATCGTAGAGCCAACAACAGAGATCAACATGCAGATAATTTTCGACGCACAAGAAGAGATTTATCACGTGATGATTTGAATCGAGCAGCGTTTAGATACGATTGCGGCCATGATTACTGCTTGCATCCTTGCGTTTGCATTGGGCCGATGGACGTTGTTTGCGAGTATTGTGGCGCACTGAAGTTTTCCGGAGAAACGCGCGGATTGTGCTGCCTTTGTGCGAAAGTGAAATTGCCGTTATTGATTCCGCCACCTGAGCCATTGCATTCATTGCTTTGTGGCGAAACACCCGAATCACGTCATTTTCTTGCAAACATCCAAAAATACAATAGTTGTTTCCAACTGACCTCATTTGGGCCCGACAGTATCGAAGAACGAGGATTTAATCCGACATTCACGGTATTTATTTATTTATTTATTTTTGTACTTAAACACAATATAGGGGCATGTTCACGCGACGTTGTTTGTTCTTGCGCCCGATAATAAAACAAAAAATGTCGTGTATCACAAGATACTTAATTGAAGAGTGGAAGCTATGTACCAAAAAACATAAAGAATAAAGAATCATTAAAATACTTAATTTTTTTATTTGTATTTCCTAGTAAAAAATTGAACCTAACATCCAAAATCTGATTATTTATTGGCTTTAAGGCGGAACAGAGTTCGCCGGGTCAGCTAGTATACAATAAAAATTGAAAGCAGTTGATCTGCTGCCTGTCTTTATCTGCTTGTAGCCCTTGAAAACGGAAAAATTAACTCGAAAAATAGAATTCTTCAACCTCCGTTTTCACTCATTAGGTCTGACAATTCGTAACGTCCAAATAGTTGTATGATCCCCGATTTCAACGGGATTTTTGACCAGAGTTTCAAAAAATTCGTATCAGTAGAAGAATACTGGTGAGTTTGTGTAGCATTCAACCACTTGTCACTTTTCGAGAAAAGTTGCGGACGGCGGACGGAATACTATTTTTTCTTTGCCTATTTAATTTAATATTTTGATTCTATGTATCTTAAAGGTGAGGGAGTAATTTTTTTCAGTCTCTGTTCGATTTCTACGGTTAACACCGGAAATATTAGGGAAAAAAATCAGTTATTTCAGAAACCGGTTATTTTGAGGGGTTTTAATTGTTCGTTTAAACTGGCGTTGAAAAACAAAACGAGAAACCCGAAAACCGGTTTTTTGGGAGATAACAACCATCCCTAATCCGTACCTAACTGCGGCTGGGCGTCGGTTAGGTAACCGCCACCCGCTTCGCAGGAGTCGCGCCATGCGCTTCTGAGCTGGTAAACACGTGCCCAGCGCCGCGTAGCGGGCGCGTCGCGCTTCACGGTCGTCGCGCCGCTCACTTGTCTCGCCAGCCAGTAGACCGTGTGCTGCCATCTGCCAGCCGCGCCCCTAATTAACTACGCTCGGATGAGCAATCTCCGCCCGCAACTGCGCGATAAGGTTTTCATTTGTTTGCTACTCCTGGCGATGTGCACGATCGAAAGCTTACAGATAATCGACTATACCTTCTCGCAACTGCAGCAGGTCGCAAAACAGTCACTTTCAAACTTACGTTTACACTAGCTTAGCGACCGCTGCTTCGCTCGCGTAGACTGTATGATCTGAGCAGATATTTTTTTTTCTTTTTCTGTTGTGTTTTTTTTTTATGTGTTCAAAAACTGCAACACCTTCTAAACTTTACATGCTGTTTCAGGGTATAGAAGAATGGTCTCTTTGGAATGTGCTTCTGACCAAATAACGATTCTGGTAGCTGGAATCCAAGATTTCTGTTCATCAAGGCTTTTGCGTTCGTGTGGTGATATTTCCATAGAAACTTTCAACCCCTAACACATATTTCTTGACATCTAACTGACAAATGAAATATAAATTTTTATGGATTTAGCTTCTTTTAATACGCATAACAAAATATTTTCTTAAAAATCTTCATCCCCTATTTCACACCTTCGGGATTGAATTTCCATAAACAGCGAAACACGTACTTTTTACTTCTAACCGAAAAGCCGAATACCAGTTTTCAAAGATTTAGCTTTAAAAATTATTTCACAATGAAAGATTTTCATAAAACACTTCGGGCCCTGTTTCACCCCCTTAGGTGGTGAATTTCTAAAACCAGTGAAATGCATGTTTTTTTTATCTCTAACAGACAAGTCCAATACCCATTTTCATAGATTCAGCTTCAAAAATGCTTGAAAATGAAATATTTCGGCAAAAACTTTCACCCCCTATTGCATCCCCTTACTGGCTGAGTTTCCAAAATTAGTGAGATACGTATGTTTTTAAATTTCTAACCAAGAAGCCAAATTCAAATTTTAATATATTTAACTTTAAAAATGGCTTCATAATGAAATACTTTCATAAAACATTTTATCCAATATTTCACCCCCTTAGGGGCTGAATTTCCCAAAACATTGAAATAAGTATTTTTTTACTTGGAACCGAGAACGGAAATAGGAATTTTCATAGGTGTAGCTGTAAAAATGCTTTAGTAGTTGTTTAATAATGGCTAATTTTCAAAAACAGCTTTCACCCAATATTGCCCCCCATAGGGGTTTAAATTTGCCAAAACGCTAAAAAGAGGTATTTTTTTATTTCTGACTAAGAAAGAAAATATCAATTTTCGTTGGTGTAGCCTCAAAACTGCCGTAACAGTGACATATTTTCAAGAAACATTTCATCCCCTATCTCACGTCCTTAAGGATGGAATACCGAAAAATCGCTTTTTAAACGACGTCTTCAGTATAAGATCAAGACCCTCTGTAAATTTCAAGGTTCTGCCCTTAGCGGTTGGGGCTTGATCTACATCTACATTTATACTCCGCAAGCTACCCAACGGTGTGTGGCGGAGGGCAGTTTATGTCCCACTGTCATTACCTCCCTTTCCTGTTCCAGTCACGTATGGTTCGCGGGCAGAGCGACTGCCGGAAAGCCTCCATGCGCGCTCGAATCTCCCTAATTTTACATTCGTGATCTCCACGGGAGGTATAAGTAGAGGGAAGCAATATATTCGATACCTCATGCAGAAACGCACCCTCTCGAAACCTGGGCAGCAAGCCACACCGCGATGCAGAGCGCCTCTCTTGCAGAGTCTGCCACTTGAGTTTGCTAAACATCTCCGTAACGCTATCACGGTTACCAACTAACCCTGTGACGAAACGCGTCGCTCTTCTTCGGATTTTCTCTATCTCCTCCGTCAACCCGACCTGGTACGGATCCCACACTGATGAGCAATACTCAAGTATAGGTCAAACGAGTGTTTTGTAAGCGACCTCCTTTGTTGATGAACTACATTTTCTAAGGACTCTCCCAATGAATCTCAACCTGGCACCCGCCTTACCAACAATTCATTTTATATGATCATTCCACTTCAAATCGTTCCGTAGGCATACTCCCACATATTTCATAGAAGTAACTGCTACCAGTGTTTGTTCCGCTATCGTATAATCATACAATAAAGGATCCTTCTTTCTATGTATTCGCAATACATTACATTTGTCTATGTTAAGGGTCAGTTGCCACTCCCTGCACCAAGTGCGTATCCGCTGCACATCTTCCTGCATTTCGCTGCAATTTTCTAATGCTGTAACTTCTCTGTATACTACAGCATCATCCGCGATAAGCCGCATGGAACTTCCGACACTATCTACTAGGTCATTTATATACAGGGTGTCCCAGCTATCTTGTCCACCCAAAATATCTCTGGAACAATAACAGCTATTGGAAAACGACTTTCGCCGGTATCAATGTAGTGCTGGGGCCCATGAATGTACATATTTGGAAACATTCTAAAACGAAAGCATATGTGTTTTTTAACACAAACTTATGTTTTTTTTAAATGGACCTCCTGTATTTTTTCTTCAGCAATCCATAGCATGACAAAGCGCATACACAATGGCGTTGATTGCATCACAATATTCCCATTACATCCCGAGATATTGAGACGCGAAGTTGACGCTTGAAACACCCGGCATGCGCTGCTAGCCCACGTCCTGAGGCTCAGGCGTGAACCCCATGCTGCCCGTATCCGCGATGTGATTGACATGTGTAATCACACCTCCATACTTATCAAGAGGGACACTTACTGGTCAATCAGACCGAGCGAGGTGGCGCAGTGGTTAGCACACTGGACTCGCATTCGGGAGGACGACGGTTCAGATCTGCGTCCGGCCATCCTGTTTTAGGTTTTCCGTGATTTCCCTAAATCGTTTCAGGCAAGTGCCGGGATGGTTCCTTTGAAAGGGCACGGCCGATTTCCTTCCCAATCCTTCCGTAACCCGAGCTTGCGCTCCGTCTCTAATGACCTCGTTGTCGACGGGACGTTAAAACACTAACCACCACCACCACATGTCAATCACATCGCGATTACGGGTAGCATGGGGTTCACGCCTGAGCCTCAGGACGTGCGCTAGCAGCGCATTTCTGGTGTTTCAAGCGTCAACTTCGTGTCTCAATATCTCGGGATGTAATGTGAATATTGCGATGCAATCAACGCCATTGTGTATGTGCTTTGTCATGCTATGGACTGCTGAAGAAAAAATATAGGAGGACCATTTAAAAAAACATAAGTTTGTGTTAAAAAACATGGATGCTTTCGTTTTAGAATGTTTCCAAATATGTACATTCATGGGCCCCAGCCCTACATTGATACCGGTGAAAGTCGTTTTCCAATAGCTGTTATTGTTCCAGAGATATTTTGGGTGGACAAGACAGCTGCGACACTCTGTATATGATGATGATGAGTCAACGAGCATGAGCTATCGCAGCTAGTAAGCCACTACTGCTCTTACTACCCATCCCACTGTCGCAGAGGTTTTTTCCCCACGGCACGAGCCATGGCAGTTTTTCCCCTCTGCTCTTCAAATCGCTACCCTCACTCGCGTTTCGTCCACTATCTATCACCTGATGGACCGTGTTAATGCGTAGCCTTACCCAGACGCACGGACAACATCACAGCCCAGCATCCTGTGATCCACTTACTAGACAACTGACATGTTTACGGAGGTGACAGTAGAACTTTTGGTTTGGTCACCACGTTGGTGCGGGCGTGGAGGTAACGAGCACGTCAGTCAGTTGGGACATTGCCTTTTAAAAATAGAGATTTACAGCCAGATTGATACTTTGCAAACCACTGCGAAGTGCGTGGCGGAAGTACAGTACTGGCAACATGTTAGTTCTCGTACTGGTGATGGTTCCGTAGCCAAGGTCGGCGACATGTTTGAAGAAGCATCGTAGCACGTTTTTATACCGCATACAGGGAAAGCTGAGAAGCATCCGCTAATTCACAACCCGGACGATTAAGTGTGCTGTGACGCACGGACATTGAAAAGGATCGCGACGAAAGACAACGGCAGCTGCGAAAATCATTGCAGGACTGAGGGCCGCGCTCGTGATCCCAGTCAGGAGCTCCACTCGCCGCCCGACCAGCACTAAAGGTACTTACTGAGCCGTTCCGCTGGTTTCCTTAAAACTGGACCAGAATCTCTTTGGGTTTTTCGCCACATTCCTTGAGAGACAGACGAGAACCTACGTCATAGGGAAACCCAGTAGAAACCTGTTTGTGGCCGAGGAGACGTAGCAGTGTTAAATATGGCGGACCTAAGATCGGCCATAAAGGGAAACATTTATGAAAACTGATTTTGTAGTAATGCAGGGAATCTACAGTAATTTTAATCTACCATCCTCCATAACTTTTAATGGTGATCCCAAAAAAAACTTGAATATTGATCATATTTATAATAGTTAAGGATTTGCTGTTAAAGTGAAATTAACAAGTTTTGTAACAATGAAAGAAATGCTAAAGTCTGAACGCTTTGGTCGATCTTCACCATCGACATTTCATTTAGAAGCGCGTCATTAAAATGACAAACATTGTAAATATCAACTCTGTGACTTCCTTTGTTTAAAAGATATAGTAAATTTAAATTATCAGTATTTTCAGTTAAGCATCAGATCATCATTTCCTCCACATAAAACATATTGAACAATGGCAGCATGACACCTTATTGAATCATTAGGTAATAGAATATTTGTTGTAAAGTTTAGCGCATAATAGTATATCACTTATGACATACTTCTATGCACTAATCTTTACAACAAAACTTAACGACACAATGCGCTGCATTACTGGTTCCATCAAATCAACCCCATGCCACTGGTTACCTGTACTGAGTCACACCCCTCCACCTCAGTTAACGCGGAAACAAGCTCTACTGAGGGAGGCCAAGAAAATCTCTGCGTCACCCTCTCTACCACTGCACCAGGAATTCTGTCATCCGCCACAGCAACGATTGCGATCAAGATGACCAGCAAGTGTTACTGCAGCACAACTCATCGCGGATGGTTTTGATCTAAATGAAAGCTGGAGGCGTGAATGGACAACAAAAACATTGGGAACAATAGCCCATCACCTTGATCCCACAAATAAGCCAGAGGGTTTTGACGTACCGAGGAACCTCTGGTGCCGCCTCAACAGGTTAAGGACTGGACATGGTTGTTGTAGCTACTTCAGGTACAAATGGGGCTGGATCAGTTCACCAATGTGTGAATGTGATCAACAAGAGCAGACAATTGAACATCTAGTCCAACGCTGTCCACTTCATTCATACCCTGGAATTCCCGACGACTTGTTCACTCTCACACTCAGCTTAATTAACTGGTTGAAAAACACGGACTTTAAGGTATGATCTTGTCTTATATCATATGTATATTGTATAAAATCATTTGCCTTATATCAACTGTATATTGTATAAAATCACCATACGATTAAATAAAAGTGCATAGTAGTTAATTTTGTTCTTTATTTATTTATCAGAAAGCATATTGGTGCAAGACTACTGGCCATGGAATTCAAAGTTAAGAAGGAAATTATAGTAGTTTTATGTAAAAGAATTTAACGTGTATTACGTAATAGATATTATTGTTACTTTATTTAGAACGTGAAAGTGGTCAAGCTTTGATTATACAAATATGTTAAAATGTGAAATAATGTACAATAGAATAGCCAATCAGATGGACGGCCTCAGGAAGGGAACTGCTCTAGTCAGTTGAGCGAGGATATTCGGCGCGCGGGATAAAGCGGACGGTCGATCCTTACGTAGCTAGGAAGTGAAACGACTTGGAAAATTTCGCGTTGTTTTGTATCGCGGGACTTAGTGTCTGAGCGGTGAGCAGCCGCGCGCCTCGCATGAACTCTAACTTTTCGCATAATTAACGAGGTGGTAATTCGCGATGAGATTGTGAATAACCGAACTGTGTCAAATGGATATGCGCTCGAGTGTAACAGTAACTTCCGCTATTAGTTTGCTTCCTGAATAAACATTACTCTATCCAAATCGCACCTGTGTGGCCTACATAATTTATGGGTCGTTAATTTAGTTCCCAATATTTCTATTACTGTTATTATATGTTATGTTCACTATGTATTTCGCAAACTTGCCATCAGCCAGACAATTTAACTAAAGGTTCACAAGTGTCTAATTTAGGGCGTGTAATGCGACACGTGCGGTTCAACCCCTACACGAGTCTGAGCCAAGACATTTCGACGAAGAGGAACCGCATATGAGCCCGAACAGCCTTGGGATGCTAGCTCGGAGACTTTAGTGTTTCAGTATTTTATTGTAAGGATTTATATACTGCTTTGGTACACAGTGCATAAATTCACTATGTTTCGTAACGTATCCAATATCTTGCTTTCATTTCAACATGTGTGACGGGGCTCGATGTTCCGTTTTTCGGGGGCACGTTGTGACCTTAGAACAACTTGCCCCAATTCATTTGGACCACCAACGGAATATAAATATCGTCATTTTTTTTCTTTTGTAGTATGAGTACGTATACCCGGAAAACAGCACGAGGTTCTGTGTCACAGTAGCTGATAAAAAAAGCACCAGATGCAGAACTCAGCGATGGCAAGAAAATAAAAGCCGCAGCCAAAACATTAGATATTTGTCATATGACTTTATACAGATTTCTCAAAAGATCTGGGGTAGAAAATATCGCGACTGATCTTTACTGAAGAACAGGAAGGTAACTTAGCAGAATATCTGTTGCAATGTGCTTCAGTTTTCTTAGGTGTTCTGCCAAAAGAATTCAAAAAGGTACCACACGAATGTGCACTGAAATTCAATGCTCGCAATGTTCCACCATCCTGGAACGAAAATAAAAAAGCTGGTCTAGACTGGCTACATGGTATTTTTTTTTTTTTTTAAAAAAAAAAGACATCCTCGCCTGTCAATAAGAACACCGGAGTCAACGAGTTCCAGCAAGGCGACATTTAACAAACACAATGTTTCCGATTTTTTTACTGAGCTGAGTACAGTGTTAGATAAATATAAATTTCCACCTTCAAGAATACATAATTTAGATGAAACAGGCGTTGCCACAGTCCTAAAGCCGAGGAAAATTATTGCCAAGAAGAGAATGAAGCAAGAGGGAGCCATAGTATCTGCTGAACGAGGGACATTGTGTACAGTGGAACTGGTTCAAAATGGTTCAAATGGGTCTGAGCACTATGGGACTTAACATCTGAGCTCATCAGTCCCCTAGAACTTAGAACTACTTAAACCTAACTAACCTAAGGACATCACACACGTCCATGCCCGAGGCAGGATTCGAACCTGCGACCGTAGCGGTCTCCCGGTTCCAGACTGGAGCGCCTAGAACCGCTCGGCCACCCCGGCCGGCAGTAGAACTGGCAGTGAATGCATTAGTTCATGCAGTTCCTCCCACGTTTATTTTTCCCAAGGCTTAAATATAGGGATTTATTTATAAAAGGTGGACCACCGGAATCTGTCGGCGCAGGAAACAGTTGAAGATGGATGACAGCTAAGGAGTTCGTAAAATATGTGGATCATTTTATCAAACATACTAAACCATCACCTGCAGAACCAATTTTGTTGTTGCTCGATAATCACCAATCTCATACTGGTATCAACGAGGTGAAAAAAGGGAAACCTAACTCCATTATAATGCTGTCATTCCCGACTCACTGTACACACCGCCTACAGCCATTGGATGTTGGAGTAATTGCACCTTTCAAAAGCTATTGTGCAAAGGCTCGGGACAGTTGGCTACGCAGTAATCCTGGCAAAACAATGTCGATACATGAGATCGCAAAAATTGTTAGATACGCGCTACCTCGTGCAGTGACTCCCATAAACGTAATGAGCGCTTTCAAAAAAGCTGGCATTTTGCCTTATGACCCCAACGTTTTTACAGAGAACAACAATGCTCCATCGTATGTTACAGCTCGCCCTTTGGCTTTGATAAACTCATCAGATGTGGCCTTAGGCATTCCACATGACGTCATCAATAGGTCGGAAGCAGTATGAGAGACTGTTACTAGCATAGATGCTAATGCATCTGAAATTGTAAACATTAGCACAGATACAAGACAAATCGTTGATGCGCCAGGGCCATAAGGGGTGTTAATCTGCTTGCATCTTCTGGTGTCCTACAATAACAACTCAGAGATCAAGTCCTTTTCTCTCCAGAAACAGTACGTCCTTTTCCAAAGGCACCGCCAAGGGTTGGAACAAACAAGAGACATCTTAGAAAATCCGCTATTTTAACCGATACTCCAGTACAACAAACCTTAGCAGAAGAGCAAAGTAAGAAAAGGTAAGTGAGCATCAACAATGAAAAAGTGAGAGAAAATAAAGGAAAAGGGAAAGGTAAAACAACGCAAGGAAATGGAAAAGAAAAATTCAAAGGTGAAGGGAAGGGGTAATCTGTTAAACGACAGGTTTTACAAACGAGTAGTGGAGGGCCTGAGAGTGAAGAGGACAGCTTAGAGTATAATTGTCTAACGTGCTGCGACAGTTGCTCTAATTCACGTTATGCGTAAGAATGGGTCAAATGTCAAGGCCCATTCCTGATGTAGGCATAATCAAGCCTTATTAACCTATGCCCGAACTGTGATTGTGATATATCCTCTGATGATATATATATATATATATATATATATATATATATATATATATATATATAAAATTATTAGTATATATGTTTTCTGTGTGGGACGGCAATATGATAGATATTTTCAGCCTAAGACATAGCCAATATGATAGAAGACTGAATTATGAAGGCTGAGTAGTTACAAGTTATTTGATAAGTTGTTAATTAATAAAGGGTTAATAATTCTTTAAGTACAAATTGTAGTTACTTGTTATATAACATCCCAATATTTACCTCATGATTCGTATGACATTGGCGATCATAACTTAAATAAACAGACATGGTTTAATCATTTATTGTTTTTTATTTCACAACTAACATCTTTAACAAATATGGTTACAACTTACCCCAGTTTGTTAACAAATTGCCCCAAGCTGGGGAAAGCTGTTATTTTACGACTTTAGACATAAAAACATTATTACTAAAAAAATCTTACAACAGATGATCCAAATAACTGTCTTAATATCAAAGTTACATACATAAGTCAACTATGATTGCATCGCATGAATACTAAAATGTCGAGGTGAACTAAAAATCGTAACTTGTAACCCAGCTCTCCTCTACTGGGGAGACGTAAAGCCTAGAAAATGTGGCTGCGTTGCACTGGGATAGAGGATACGAACTGCAGTACACCAAAGACGAAAGCTGACTTTATCTTATTTAGTCTCTATATATAAAAGGCAATGACCTGACAGACTAACTCATCATCGCCCAGCCCAAACCACTAAGGAGAGAAACTAGAAATTTGAAGAAGGCGTTGATCTTATACCGTAGGCGTCATTTAACAAGGGATTCTTTGAAATTCCCGCTCTAAGTGGATAAAACAGGGGATGAAGGTTTCTTTTTTTTTTTTTTAAATGTCGCGATTAAAGAAATATTGAAGATGGACATACGAAAATTGGGTTTCTTGATCAAAAATAGAGACATCCGTGTTTCGTCATTTTTGGAAATTTAGCTTTATGAGGGTGAAATAACTTTGTGGTTACAAATAAAAATACGTGTTACAATGTTTTTTTGGAGATTTAACCCCTAAGGGGCTAAAATAGAAGATGAGTCTTTTTATGAAACTACTTTATTATAAAAGCATTTTTAAAGCTAAACCTGGAAATTTGAGCTTCGCTTCTCAGTTATAAATAAAAAATACGTGTTTCATTGTGTTTGGAAATTCAACCTCTATAGGGGTAAAACGGGGGAAGAAAGATTTTGTGGAAATATTTCATTGTGCAAGCATTTTTGAAGCTAAATCTATGAATATTTATATTTGGTTCCTCTGTTAGAAATAAAACATATGCATGTCATTGTTTTTGCAAATTCAGCCCCTAAGGAGGTGAAATAGGGTCAGACTGATTCCCTGACTTCATCATCGCCCAGTCCAAACCACTAAGGAGAGAAACTCGAAGTTTGGAGAGGGTGTGGGTGCATACTGCAGGTGTTGTCCGAGATTACACTCCTAAGTGGGTGAAATAGGGCATGAAAGGCTTTTTGAAAATACGTCACTATTAAGGGAATTTTGACGGTAGAAGTTCGAAAACTGGTATTTGGTTTCACAGTCACAAAATAAAACATACGTGTTTCAACGTTTGTGGAAAAAAACATACGTGTTTCAACGTTTGTGGAAAAATAGTGGGTGAAAGTTTTTTGAAAATAAATAATTACTAAAGAACTGCTAAAGTACAGGGTGACACAGAATAACGGGAATGTTCTAAATGAGTAGTGGCAGCCATAGGCAAGTGGCAGCATTAAGGGTTCGTGACAGTTAGTGAATAAACAGTCCGCCATTTCAGTAATTACGGTGTACGTCACGATGCCATTCCGTCGAAAGCCTCGACAAAATGTTGGATTAATAATTTTGAAGAGACTGGCTCTGCGCTCAAGAAGAGACCAGTAGGACGACCAAGAAGTGTGCGTTCTCCAGCGAACATTGATGTTGTACGCGAGTCTGTCTTACGGAGCCCACAGCGTTCAACACGTAAGCACGCAGCAGTGGTTGGAATGTCCCTAGAGAGTGTGTTCGCAGAATTCTTCATCTTGATTTAAAATTTCATCCGTACAAACTACAACAATTGAAAGACAACGATTACCGGTTACGATTAGGATTCTGGCAACAAATGATAACAAAAATAAACAATGACGATAAATTTCTAAACGAGTTGTGGACGTGGGCGTACCCAGCGAGGGGCAGGGGGGGGGGCAGCTGCCCCCCCCCCTAGAAGATATTCGCCGTTTTTTACTAGTTTACTGTTTTATTTAATGAGAAATGCTGCATGTTTTCTCGGATTGTACAAGTGCATTCTTGTATTTAAAATGTTTATTAAAAGTAGTTTTTCACTGGTTTACTGTTTTATTTAATAAGAAGTGCTGTATGTTGTCTCGAGTCCTTGTTTCCTGAGACTAGTATGACCTGCCCCCCCCCTCCCCCCCCCCCCTCGCCACTCGTAATTCATATCCTGGGTACGCCCTTGGTTGTGGACATCAAATGAGGCACATTTTCATCGTACAGGTTATGTGAATAAACAGAACTACCGTTATTGAACAAACACAAATCCTAATAACGTTCACGAGAGCCCTTTACACGCTAGTAAAGTGACGATATGGTGTGGTGTTTCATCACATGGGATTATCGGACCGTATTTTTTCACAAATGAACAGGGAAACGCAATAACTGTCAATGCCGATCGTTACGCGGAGATGTTACGAACTTTCACTACACTTGCACTGAACTACTTTCCAAACGTTCAAGAAGCTTGGTTTCAACAGGACGGAGCAACATACACGCACTCCACAGCAATTAATGACATATGTGCGAGAATTGTTTGGCAACCGTGTGATCTCACGATTCGGTAACATTCCCTGGCCCCCTAGATCGCCAGATTTATCCATTTGTGATTTTTTTTCTTGTGGGAATGCCTCAAGAGCAAAGTCTACACGAGGCTGAGTTAAAACAGAGAATTCGTGATGCAGTTCACACATTATCGCAGCTGAGATGTTGCGGCGGTCAGTGAGGAATCTCAACAGCAGATTTCACGAATGTATTCGCACAGGAGGACGCAACGTAAAGGACGTAATTTTTTAAAAAATGATAAATGCCATCAATGTTTGGTAAATGGCAAAGTTGTAAGGTTTCAATTACTATGAATGCAATTTCTTTCCTTCATCACTTCTAGCTTTATTGGATTGTGGATTCCCGTTTTTCTGTGTCACCCTGTATTTTTAAAACTACATCTATGGCAGTTGGTATTTGACTTCTCGGTTAGAAGTTAAAAAAAAAAGTGTTTCAATCTTTCTGGAAATTCAACCCTTAAGGGAGAGCAATAGGCGATGAAAATATTTAAGAAAACATTTC
The DNA here is from genome assembly GCF_023864345.2 of Schistocerca serialis cubense. NCBI lineage: Eukaryota > Metazoa > Arthropoda > Insecta > Orthoptera > Acrididae > Schistocerca > Schistocerca serialis. Next base: position 19,389,327 of record NC_064649.1, on the reverse strand, counting down.
GTTACATTACAAAGTTTTACAGCTAATTTATGAACATTGGTATTACACTTCGTATTTGTTAGGGGATGAAAGTTGGTAGGGAAATATCTACACAAGAACGCAAAACGCACGATTAACAAAAAATTTGGTCTCTAGCTACCAGAATCGTTTTTTGGTCAGAAGTACGTACGGAAAAGACCACGCTTATATGGCCTTGATTAGCGTGCAAAGCTCAGAAGGTGTTGCAATTTGTGAACAACATAAAAATTCGATCAAATAAAAACAAAAAAACAAAAAATCTCAGCAAGCCATACAGTCCATGCGAGCGAAGCAGCGGCCGCTTAGCTAGTTGCACATAAGCAGAAACAAAAATGTCAAATCGCATTACATTCCGTGTATTAGACATCGATTACTTAAAAGTAAAATCAGGATTCTGACAGAAACGTAGCTTGATGTTTGAAATTCGTCTGTAAACTTCAGAAGTTCTTATTAAAAATCTGTTATTATATACACGCATGGAAAACGTACACTACTGGCCGTTAAAATTGCTACACAAAGAAGAAATGCAGATGATAAACGGGTATTCATTGGACAAATATGTTATACTAGAACTGACATGTGATCACATTTTCACGCATTTTGGGTGCATAGATCATGAGAAATCAGTACCAAGAACAACCACCTCTGGTCGTAATAACGGCCTTGATAGGCCTGGGCATTGAGTCGAACAGAGCTTGGATGGGGTGTACAGGTACAGCTGCCCATGCAACTTCAACACGATACCACAGTTCATCTAGAGTAGTGACTGGCGTATTGTGACGAGCCAGTTGCTCGGCCACCATTGACCAGACATTTACAGTTCGTGGGAGATCTGAAGAATGTGCTGGCCAGGGCAGCAGTCGAACATTTTCTGTATCCAGAAAGGCCCGTACAGGAGCTGCAACATGCGGTCGTGCATTATCGTGCTGAAATGTTGGGTTTCGCAGGGATCGAATGAGGGGTAGAGCCACGGGTCGTAGCACATCTGAAATGTAACGTCCACTGTTCAAAGTGCCGTCAATGCGAACAATAGGTGACCGAGACGTGTAACCAATGGCACCCCATACCATCACGCCGGGTGATACGCCAGTATGGCGATGACGAATGCACGCTTCCAATGTGCGTCCACCGCGATGTCGCCAAACACGGATGCGACCAAAATGATGCTGTAAACAGAACCTGGATTCATACGAAAAAATGACGTTTTGCCACTCGTGCACCCAGGTTCGTCGTTGAGTACACCATCGCAGGCGCTCCTGTCTGTGATACAGCGTCAAGGATAAGCGCAGCCACGGTCTCCGAACTGATAGTCCATGCTGCTGCAAACGTCGTCGAACTGTACGTGCAGATGGTTGTTGTCTTGCAAACGTCCCCATCTGCTGACTCAGGGTTCGAGACGTGGCTGCACGATCCGTTACAGCCATGCGGATAACATGCCTGTCATCTCGACTGCTAGTGATACGAGGCCGTTGGGATCCAGCACGGCGTTCCGTATTACCCTGCTGAACCCACCGATTCCGTATTCTGCTAACAGTCATTGGATCTCGACCAACGCGAGCAGCAATGTCGCCATACGATAAACCGCAATCGCTATAGGCTACAATCCGACCTTTATCAAAGTCGGAAACGTGATGGTACGCCTTTCTCCTCTTTACACGAGGCATCACAACAACGTTTCACCAGGAAACGCCGATCATCTGCTGTTTGTGTTTGAGAAATCGGTTGTAAACTTTCCTCATGTCAGCACGTTGTAGGTGTCGCCACCGGCGCCAACCTTGAGTAATGCTCTGAAAAGCTAATCATTTGCATATCACAGCATCTTCTTCCTGTCGGTTAAATTTCGCGACTGTAGCGCGTCATCTTCGTGGTGTAGCAGTTTTAATGGCCAGTAGTGTATGTTTTAAGAGAGCACTATGGCACAATAGACACGTCGAATAATGTCTATGCGGACGAACACAGAGATCTCTTAGCATGGAAACTCAATACGACATTGTTTACGCGTAGTATTCTGAAGTTCCTGCGATTACAAGATATACAGAGCTGATGTTTGTCCAACAGAAACCGCCAGAGACAAACTTTGATCAACAGTCTGGATGACTGGTTTGAAAAAAATCAAAATACACCGAATACTGCAGTGTCGCGTATGTCCACATCTATTAAATATGCATACCTGCGAGAACTTAACGACGTTACACGTCCGCAGAAAGGCGCAGTGGATTTGACGCCTGTCTTCCGGTGAAATGGCTTGGCGGATTTCCGATGTTTGTTGATAGATTGCCTTCTGAGACTTCACTGCTACGGCTGCCCTGTGCTGTTACGGCACTTGGCGGTTTTCTTGAGATTTTGCCGACTAGGGAAGTACTCAGCCGTGTTGTTCGAGTGTCGCTTCTTCTCAAACTGTTACCCAGCAACGGCGTGGATCGCTGCGGGGACCGTTCTATTGTTGAGAACTGCGTCACGTCACGAGTGTTGTTGTTTACTCTAAGGGTGGCGAGCACCAAATTAGTATAAATTATTCTTGTAGTAACTCTTACTTCTTTAGTCTAGACTACTTTAGTAAATTACTTCTGTAGCAATGTACTCTTTTAGTTACTGTCGGAGAGCTCAATTTCTATTTTTAGTTGTAACTAAAGTAGTAACGACTTTTTACTAAAGAAGTAAGCCATTTCTGCACACTGCTGGCACATGCATTACGTTCCCTCACGGAAAATACTGATTGTCGGCAGACATTACTCCATCACCTTTTGCGTAATTTGTGTTCACCGCTATAATTTTAGAAGATAGAAGGGATTATTAAATTGAATTATTAAGGGGACATTGTACGTGAAATTCATTGAAATTTGACATTTTCCGTTTTCTATTCCATAATGTACTTTGGACTTTACTGAACATTTTGGTATATAATACATTCAAATCAGACAATTGTGAGGCCTTCAAATAGTATTTTGAACGTTGCCGTGTGACTGTCAAATTTTGCAGCTATGCATATACTGCCACAGTTGAGCAGTCGTATCTTGGGAACAACACAGTCTAGAAGGCTGTCAATTGCTTTATTTTGTGCCTACTGCTACGCTTCAGAAGCTGGCATTATGAATAAACCTGAAAACCGAGCTGGGTAACACAAAACTGTCTGATGACAAGACAATAAAATGTGCTGGAAGACTAACAGACAAAGTAATTGATGAATTACAGGAATATCATGGGAAGGCCATTAGAGCTAACTGTGACAATTTAGAGAAGATGAAAAGAGCTGTGTGGAGCACTGTCTTTCATCTAGTATCAACTGATGAAAAGCCATGTTATGCTTTGTGTCCACCTCCACCAAACACTTGGTGTAAATATGGGCAAGCTGAATTTTCTGGCGCCCTGCATGAATCTGCACATAAAAATCCTCTTCCTTTGGCAGTATTGGAGGCAATCGAACCTATTAACAGCGGTTTGGCAAATCGTGAGCTACTAAGGAAGTGTTTACATGAGAAGACCCAGAATGTTAATAAGACCTTCAATAATTTTGTGTGGTGCCGAGTGCCTAAAAATGTATTTGTTGGCCTTATAACTCCAAAGTTAGCAGTGTCTGATGTTGTAATAACTTTTAATGGTGGGAACTGTAAAAGACTTAAGGTTTTGGAGGAGTGAGGGGGAATATTTGGACATAACACAGTTATAGGACTGTGAGAACTGGATGAGCTATATGTATGTGAAGCAGGGTTAGCTGGTCACCAATCACAAAAGAAGCAAGAAAGAAAAGGAGGCGGCAAGCACTGGACTGTTGTGACATTGAAGAAGACACAGACTATGGGTCAGGGCAATTATAGTGCATAAAAGACGCATAAATGTAAGTCTGCATAAGAATTTGTAATAAAAATGTTTTAATCCTCAACATCTATGAGCTACATTTTTTGCAATAAATGACCCATTTTCTAAAAAAGTACTGATGGTAGAGACATGAAATTTTCACAACGAGCCAAGTGTGAGATTCAACACATATGAAACTAGAATAATTAAAATATCATGAGTTGTTTTGCTTTTATGTTCATTTCTTTACAAAATTCTGTCAAAAAAATGAGTGTCTGAAAAAAAATATAACATGCCCCACAGTACAATTTTAGTAATAATTCTAATTCAGTGCATCTGGAAAGGTGCATTCAATAGTTATGGGAAATTGTAAGTTGGTGTCTTAAAAAGTTTCCAAGATAATGGGTCATAAAATTTGATAATTTAACATTGGCAGCATAGGACATACAATGTGCCCCTAAAATTGGAAAATCTAAATGCTATCGTACTAATTAATGATAAGATCTGTGTATTATGAAAATAAATGTGCTATTGATGGATGAATGTATTGTTAACTGCACTATCTACAGCTACCAATGTCCATTGTTGGTTAGTGACACGTATTAAATTAAGCGCCAGTTTGATATACAAGCTAGCAGTAACATGGAGGTAGCCAAGAAGTATTCAAAAAACATACCAGAAGATGAAGAAGAGCGGTTTGTTGAAATAATGAAAAAGTACAAAACTACTATTGAATCTAAAAAGCACAATGTCAACATGCTAAATAGGAATAAGGATGCTTGGGAAAAAATAGACGTTGAATATAATGCAGAAGCTCTTACACAAAGATCACAAGAGCAGCTTAAAATAATTTGGAAGGACATGAAAGCGAAAGCAAAGAAAATGAAAGCTAAATGTAATCGAGAACAATTTCAAACTGGTGGTGGCGTAAGTGAGACGAAGATCGACGGTATGAGCCAAATGGTTGTTGATATGATCCCACAAGTTTTCCGAGGGGATAGATGGAGTTCACGACAATAACACATCTGAAGACAATGTGATACTTTCTTGATAATTGCTCTGAAGATAGCAATGAAACTGTGGAGGTGGAACTTTATCCCATAGTCATGAACCTCGGCCTGCATTCTCTGGTGGGAGCTTATCAGAAGATGCGTCCACCAAAAGAGGGAGAGAACATGCAGCTGTAGTGAAGAACCGAGAGTTGTTGAAAAAATCAAACGAGCTTAATTCCTTAAAAATGCGTTAATACAATGCAAAAATGTTATTAATAGAAAGACAAAGAGAAATCATGCAGGAAGAGCATAATCTTAAAATGGAAATTATGAATAAGTTCAAGACCGTAATGTAGCATACTTCAAGTTTCAGTTCTTCATGCAATTTGCTCGAGAAATGTGGGTTTTTGTGAATGAATAAGAATATTCATTTGTATAAAACTTCATTTATTTCCTTGATTTTTCAAATGTTTAATATGTTCTTGTTTCTTGTATGGCATAACATTTGTGTTTATCATTTCTCATCGGTACTAATTTTTGTTAATACAATGTTCTAATATTTACATGAATTTGCAATAGTTTAAAATAAGTCTTTTTTTTAGAAATAATCGGAACATTAAATGACTCAATAAAGAAATAAAATGAGAGCGTTAATCCCAAAGCAAAAAAAGAAAGAAAGAAGAAAAGAACATAACTGTTAAATTACACATAAATAAAAAGAGTCACTTTTCACTGCAGTAGTGACAATCCAGTGGCATATTTACTCATTTAAGAAGGAAAAGTCTTTACACAAACGTCTAATTTTACTAGAAAACTAGGTACAAGTTTAGTATAACAGACCTTCTGACATCTTGGCCTGCAGCATCTGATTCTGGCTGAAATGCATGTTGTTCAATGTCATTCACTTCCACAGCATCACGGTGAAAGACATCTCTAGCTTCTATTCCAAACTTGTGAAGAATCGCAGCAGCCACAATAACATCCCCACACTTGTGTGGTTTAAATTGCATTGTTTTAGGGAGAGTTCGGAAAAGTTTCTTCCAAGCACAGAACGTGCACTCTGTTACACATCTGGTAGCAATATGGGCTCTATTGTAGCGCCGTTCGGCTCCTGTGTGGGCTCCGAACACAGGCATCATCAGATGTTTGGAGAGATGATATCCACTATCTCCAAAACGCAACCCACCATATTGTCCATTTTCAAATTCTGCAGCAACTCTCCTATTGTCTCAAATGCGTGCATAATGAGTGGAATGGGGCCAACGGCTTACCACTTTCAGAATCTTCATATTGGGATCACAGATTATTTGTGTATGATTAGGAAGGAAATTCTTGCGATTTCTGTGTAGTTCTGCTTGTGCTCCAGAGGGGCAAAGTATGGGTATATGTGCACAACGTATGGCCGCTATGACATTTGGGAATCCATCAGTTCGGTAGAATTTCCTTTTATTTTTCAATTCATTTTCTTGGCTCTATGGCATGGACACGTACAGTGTGAAACTTCTAAATATATATATATATATATATATATATATATATATATATATATATATATTTTACTTACTTAAACTGAAATAACTGAGAAGGTGAAACTTCTACATTTTTACTTAAATTGCTTAACGCAACTGAATCTTCTAAAACTGTTGAGTGAAACTGAATGTATTGTCTCTTTGCTTGTCTTTATCGTTTGAACTAAAGGCAGCTGCGGCAGTGGCCGATACAGAAACCCGCACAACATGCACTGCGAACAGCTACGCAACTGTCAAACCACATGGAACTCAGAGTGGCGCTACTACAAGTTCATATAAGTATTTTTTCAAGGGGAAAAGGACACAACGATGGCAATAAGGAAAGTGAATTTTATGACAGAATAAAGACAAGGTCATATTACATAGCATCTACAGCACTGTGTCTACGAACAAGGAGTCATCGAAAAATAAGTGAGAGGGAGTCAGCATGTGTTTAAGTGAAAGGTGGTGGCAACTGTGCAAAAATTAAACTTGTTGGAGATCTTACACATTATTACAGAAATTAAATAAAGTTCCTTTCTTTATTGCCATCCTTACATCCTTTTCCTACAGAATTTTCCCTGACAAATGCAGCTCAAACTTATTCTATTCATTAATGACCCACAATATACAAGGATAACCCAATCTGACTATTAATTAACACAAAAGAATGACCCTCCATTACAAGGAATCCTAACAATAACCCATACATTTCGTAGGTCACTTACCTCACAGAAAATCTTCATGACACGAACTTCAGCAAGTGCAGCAGGTATTCAGCCAGCTAAATAAAAAGATTCTAACAACTGTAGGCTCTAACTACTAACAGGCATATGGTTAGCAAAGGAAAGATTTTTTTGCAGAGCAAACAATGTATTTGGTAGATTTTCCCTTAATCATGTGACATCCAGCTCAAAAATCATATGATCGTCAATAATTCCAGTACCCACATTTTCAACCCATGTCCAACCAATATTAAATCTCCATGACGGACACACGCCCCGATCGTCCGCTCGCGCTCACGTCACTTCTACCCTCCATCGGTGCTAACTACTAACATCTAACTGCGAGTCTGACCAGCCAGAGTCTCTAACAGAGGGCGCACAGAGTTGTCAGTGATATTAATGCAGTCTAAAGCGCTGCCAACATACAAACATATAAACAAGTTACTTATAAGTGGCTTTAAGGCAATTAAACTGTTTGACAACTGTTAAAAGCTCTTCCAGCAGTAGTACAATGAGATCCCCTGCTACGAGTTGATAAGTACCTGTGCGAGAGTTTCGCAGTCCACAAACAAGTTGCAGCCTAGGTGAAAAGGCACAGAATTTTGCTGCAGTAATGGCTCCAGCATACCAAGCAGCAACTCAAAAGATTCCTTACGAAACCCAAAGCGCTCTTCGAAATCCCTGTCGCTATACATCACAAATCGGCCTCTTCTCTCCATTATAACCCTCATTCTTGGGATGTTCACCTCTTCCTCCATCTTCATACATTCTTCATAGTCCAGGCAATCCATAGAATGCGACACTTAAAACACATAACTCGAAGATCGCACCTTACTCTCTTACTTTACTCCTACGACTGCCTAGGAGTAAATTTTGGCCTTACTTCCTCCATAAGTTACTAACGTAGTAGCGTACTCTTAAGTAGTGCTCTCCGCCAGTAATGGGGTAAATAAATTTATTTCGTAAGTAAATAAAAAACTCCTGCACTAATTTACTCCTTTAATTCAGTACTATCAACCGAAAGTCTCCGACTGCCTTCTCTCTCAGTAACTTACTACTCTAGTTTCACTTACTCCTGGTTGGTGCTCGTCCCCCTAAGAGTGTATTCGAGAAACATTCTCCGCACAATTAAGACCTGTTTCACACGTACCAGTACACGTTTCCATTCGGTTCGGTTCGTCATTCAAACTTACACAGGTCTCACACAGTTGATATTAAGTTTTGTTTTTTTCTGTAGACAGCTATAAATGATACTCGTCTACATTTCTAATGGCAGTAGCTGATGCCGAATACCGATTTCTTTACGCTAATGTTAGAAAGACTGTCGGAAAAAGTGTGATTCTAAATTCTTTCTAAACTGTTAACTGTGGAGATCTGTTACTAACGACACCATGGATCTAGCTGAGGTCAAGTGCCTTCCGTGCACACAGAACCCGAAAATGCCTTGCTACCTCGCAGAAGGCAATGCTCTTGGCTTACATAAGCACCTCATCGAACCAAACAGTGGACATACACTGACCAACCAGAACATTATGACCACCTATCTAATAGCCGGTATGTCCACATTTGGTAAGGATAACAGTGGCGACGAGATGTGGCATGGAAGCAGTGAAGCCTTGGTAGGTCGCTGGAGGGAGTTGGCACCACATCTGCACACACAAGTCACCTAATTCCTGCAAATTTTGGGGAGGGGGGGGGGGGACGATGAGCTCAGACAGCACGTCCAATCACATCCCAGATGTGTTTGATCGGGTTCAGATCTGGCGAGTTGAGGGGGCCAGCACACCAACTGGAACTCGCCAGTGTTCCTTGAACCACTCCATCACAGCCCTAGCCTTGTGACATGGTCCGTTATCTTGTTGAAAAATGTGTGAAAGTCATGAAGGGATGTACATGGTCTGCAACCAATATACGAGGGTCACTCTAAAAGAAATGCACACTATTTTTGTAAAAATACAGTTTTCATTCTGCATGTGTGAAAGTTTTACAGTGTATAGATACATCCTTCCAGCTTGTTTGCAGACTTAGTTCAACCTGTTGTCGTGAGTGTCGCCATCACAGCATGTCTTCAAGATGGCAGCTACACTAGAAGTTCGTCACAAGCAACGTGCTGTCATAGAATTCCTGTGCTGTGAAAACGAGACAGTGGGAAACATCCACAAGAGGTTGAAAAAGGTGTACGGAGATGCTGCTGTAGATCGCAGTACAGTTAGTCAGTGGGCAAGCAGGTTACGTGATGAACGTGGACATGGCAATATTGAGGATTGTCCTCACAGTGGCAGGCCTCGTACTGCACACACTCCAGTCCATGTGAAGAGAGTTAACGAATTGGTGACTGCTGACAGACGCATCACAGTGAACTAATTGTCACACTACGTTGGGATAGGGGAAGGAAGTGTTTGCAGAAGACTGAAAGTGTTGGCGTTAAAAAAGGTTTGTGCCAGGTGGGTCCCAGGATCTTGACAGTGGCTCACAAAGAAACAAGAAAGATGGTATGCAGCGAACTTTTGGAACAGTACGAGAATGGTGGAGATGAATTTCTTGGAAGAATTTTGACAGGTGATGAAACATGGCTCCATCATTTTTCACCAGAGGCGAAGAGGCAATCAGTGGAGTGGCATCGTGCAAATTCATCCAAGAAAACACATCTGCTGGAAAAGTTATGGCTACGGTGATTTTCGATTCCGAAGGACTCTTGCTTGTGGATGATGCTGAAAAAAATTCAAGCTCGACTGATTCGTGTTCGACCACATCGGCAAAAGCAGGATTTTTTGCTGTTGCATAACAATGCACGGCCACATGTCAGTCAACAAACCATGGAATCAATCACAAAACTTGGTTTGACAACACTGAAACACCCGCCTTACAGTCCTGACCTGGCTCCATGTGACTATCATCTCTTTGGAAACTGAATTACTATCTTCGTGGAACAAGGTTTGAAGATGATGACTCCATTGTGCACACTGGCAAACAGGCTCCAACAGGTTAGTCGAGAATTTTACCGTGTGGGTAAACAGGCGCTGGTTCCAAGATGGCTTAAGGCAGTTGAGAGGGATGGAAATTATGTGGAAAAATGAAAATATTGTTCCTGAAGGATGTATCTACACACTGTGAAACTTTCAAACATGTAGAATAAAAGATGAATTTTTAAAAAAATAGTGTGCATTTCTTTTGGAGTGACCCACGTACAATACTCCCTGGCTGCCACGGTGCCTTGCATGAGGTCCACTAGACCTATGGATGTGTACGTGAATCTTCCCAAGAACATAATGGAGTCGCCGCCAGCTTGCCTCCTTACTATTTAGATTTTGTATGTTCTGGACCACTAGACCAATCTTATAAAAAATAAAAAATTACTCGCTAACACTCCGAATTTTTTATTTTCCATAAGATAGATCAAATGATCCAGAACATACAAAATCTAACTACTATCCCTTTTACCGAATAATATATTATAATACAATATAATATAATAATACAATAACAGCTATAATAAAAAATCATTTTTACATACATTTCCCATAGCTGAATGCAATAAATATATAATAAAAATAAATATATAAAATTACTTACATTCCACTTTAGCAGCCGTAAGATTATTATGAACTGTTGTTTCTAAATGTTTTTTGAAGGAAGATTTATTTACAGTTCCACCACATTTACAAGTAACTTTAATTTTCTGACGTTCATTCCAGCATTCTTTAGATACATAAGAATGTCTACCAGTTTGATATTTATCTTTATAAAATTCTTCAATACTTTTTTAAATCATACATTCACTACACTGTCTTAATTGTGGCTTAGTGTTGTCCATTTAAATAAAATATAATTAATGGGAAAAATAATTTTACATTGTGAACATAAGTAAATGTATTAGTTAACAGAAATAAATTTTTCACATTGTAAACTCTATATCATGAAATTCATTATTTCTATTTTTAATTTTTTCATTCCTTTATATTTTAATTTCATTTGTCCTCTTTTAATTATATCAAAATCAAAATTGTCAATTACTTTAGAAAATCTATTTGGTAAAATAACTTTAAAATCATTATTAAATTCTAAACAATGTTGTTCTCCAAATCTAGTATTTAAATATTCACAGTCCATAATATTATATAATACATTTATCTCTAGCTCATTTACTTTCCGAATTTCTTTAGAAATACTTAAATTATTTAGCTTCTTGATTAAAGTAGTCTCCATTTATTGAGAAAAAATTTTATTACATTTATATATAATAATTAATTAGATTTTCAATAATGAGTAATGACCAAATGGTAATGTATCTATTCTATTTCCTAAAACATATCTTTTATTATCATGAGGACATAGTGCTTTTTTCTTTACTTGATTTGTATGTATATCATGTTTTTCACTTTTAATTTAATTGAATTTTCTATATTGTTAAACAAGCAATCTTTATAATCTTCTAAACTTATTTTGTTTTTAACAACACATTTTTTAATTCCTTTAGATTTCTTTTCAATTTTGTCACAAACTTCATAAACATACGTCTTTGCTCTTAAACTGCAAAATTCTTCCATTATTTTTCCATTACATTCATCTTTCTTTTTACCAACAACTTTCATGTTTACTAGTGGAACATATATATATATATATAAAATCTGTTGGATAATCACTTGTATCAAAATAATCAACCACTTATTTCATATCTTTGTAGAAATCTTCGGTTTTAATATTGTAAATATAACTATCTGTATCTTGATAGCATAATTCAATATTTTCTCCATATTTAGGTTTCACAACTCTGTAGTGAAAATCATACATTAATTCTTTAGATAAATCAAGTATACTTAATCCAACATAAATAGGTTTATTAAATATTATTTTAGTTTTATTCATATAAATAGCAGCAAAATTTTCCGGAAATATAATTCTGTGTTTAAAGTTTGGCTTAGCTACAAGTTTATCACATACTTTACTATCTGAAACTAATTAAATATCTTGTCTATTTCTTATATTTTCCATTGTTTTACCGAATACAGAATTATTCATTAATTTATAGAAATCTTTTTTCAAAGTCACTTATAGATTTAGTTCTTAACTGTGCGTTTAGATCTATGTACTTCTTCAACCAATTAGATTGTTTAAATTTTAAAACATTATGCATTTTAGTAAGATTCGTTCCTAAAGATAAATATTGTTTAAGATTTCTATAATGCATTGCATTATTATGTTTTTTTTAATCTAAAGTAGTTATTAATTCCCTTTCATTTGTATCTGGAAGAAGTTTTAATTGAGGAGCTAGTATAAATCTTTATGTAAATCATGCAATTCTTTTGGATATTGTAGATTTACTTCAAATATGTAAACATCTTGCCTATTGTTTGACATTTCACTTATTTTTGTAGAATTAAAATTATTTGGTTCTTCCCATTTAAATCCGCAATATGGCAAATATTGGTTCATAGCATAACCATATAAATTCTTTGCATCTAGATACATTATATAATTTGATATTTCTTTATTATTAAAATATTTTAAATATTTATTATTTCCTTTTATATATCTTTTACAACATTGTGAAATTCCACCTCTTATTCCTTTTTCAACCATTAGAAGCATATCATAGTCATATAATAATTCAAGTTTTTGATTAGTAATTTTTAACATTGTATCCCAAGATAAACCTGGTGCTGTAAAATACCAAGATGGACATTAATTATATGTATTTATAAATGTTTTTCTAAAATTTTCAAAAACATCACTTAACAATAATACATCAGTTTTAAGATATAAATCATGATATTCACCAAGATTTTTAATATTGAATTTTTCCCAAACTAATTTTGCATGTTCATAATCTTCATCACTTATGTCACAATCATTTAATTCTTATAATTTTTTTTGGTATTTGTGTTTCTTCAAATTTTTTCCAAGAATCCATGTAATCATATGGATAAAAACATTTTCTAATTACTAATTCTGGAGAGACATACTTTTTAATATTTTTTAACTGATTTTCCTTTAAAATTAATGAAAGTGTATCAAGTGAAGAAGCAATAAATCTAAATGTGTCAACAAATCTCATTTTTAAAGTTTTTCTGTGTTTACTAAAAGTAACATATTTAATTTCCTATTCGGTATTAATTCTATTTGTTTATTATCATAACCAAGCTCCTTTACAAAAAGATGTGAATCATAACTAGATAAATTATGTAAATCAATAGGTACAAAATCAGGTTGTCATAGTTTTCATTACACATATTACATAATGGAGCAATATATTTTGGAGTAAAATTATCATGATAAAGTACTTCTTTATTCTTTTCTGTATAAGGATATTTACATATTGTACAATCTGTAGATTTATGAAACATTTTGTATTCATCAAGTGTAAGTAGTTTCATTTCTTCAATTTCAGAATAAATTCTTCCAAAATCTTCAACTTCTTGTTTTATATGTTCTATAAATTTCTTAGGACAATTTGGTCCTCTATAAACAACAGGATCTTTATAACTTCCATATATATATTTAATATAATAACAAAATCCACTTGTCTCATGTTTTTGATATTTCATTGTATATGGTGTTTCGGGATTTGGTCACAATTATCCATCTTTAAAAGTTGACTTTCAAAATCAGCATAAATTACAAATTGAACTTTTTGTATAAATTCATAATTATTAAAATATACACATTCTCCTTCGCCTGGCATATCAACTTTTAATGGATTATTAGTTAAACAGTTTGTTGTATGATTATCTAATTTTTCCTTACTATTAAAATGTAATAAACAAAAATCACAAATAAATTTTACTTCAGTATGTTTAGTCATTTGACTTGATACAAGTCTAGATGAATTTTTTATATAACAATAATGTGAATTATTATCTTTCTTGGAATTAAGTAGATTTACATGTTTTTCCTTTTTACATTTTGTAATTTTTAATGAATACACTTGACAATTTTCATCTTCATCATCAAATGAATAATTAATAGATACAGTAATGTATTTTTTTATTTTTGGAATATGATCAACTAGTACAGGAAATTCAATATTTTCAAGTTTTTTATCAAGATCAAGACCAACATTTTTATATTTTGTTATTCTATCAGAATGATCATCTACAGGAAACAAAGCTAATTTTATAGACCACAGAAAAAATTTTTGATCATTATTTTTCACATTAACACATGCTATTTTATTTTTAATATTATCTGGTAAATCAATGTAAGATGATCCTCTTAGTGGAATATATTTGTTAATTCTCAATTGTAAACCAATTATTCTATTTAATTACCACCCACATCCCTGTGCTTGAAAATTAAATATGTTTCTAAAATACCATATTTGAATATTTTTAAAATCTTTTTCTGTTAAAATAGTATAGTTTGATGTCTGTTGTCCAAATTCTTGAACTTTATTATTTGTTCATCTGTTTGTAGTTTATATCCACAATATAAATTAAACTTTATCTTTACACCATGATGTACTTTCAAGTAGTCTTTAACAATCTTAAAAATTTTTGTTTTTACAGCATTTAAGAAATGATTAGGATCAAGTACTTATATATTATTTTTTTAATTTATAGTTTGAATCTGTTTCCAAATCCCGTTTCAACTAAGTAATCTTTAATTGTTTTTCTATCTCTTGGTTTCTGAAATATATTTGTAGAAAATGGAAATATTCCTTTTAATGGTTTATCTTCTTTAGTTAGAAAAACATCATAAATATCAAACAATGGTAACATTTTCCAACGATTTTCACTAAATTCAGCTTTATTATTTTTAATAATATTTGTTTGATTATCACTTACTTCACAGCTACAGCTGTCGCAGTCTTAAAACTCTGTTCAGGTATATAAATGTTAATAACATTTTTATAATTCTTTCTTACTTCAGTTATATAATTTTTACTTTCTTCAGAAACATTATTTGTATCATTTAAAGGTGTATTATTTTGCACAATATTTGTATCATTTTCAGATGTATTACTTCTAAAAATATTCGGATGATTGCTAGTAATAATTGAACGATATCTAATAATAAATCTAATTAAATCACCTTTACGTAAATTTGAATATCCTCGTAAATTATTTATTCTACAAAATTCACGAAGTCTTGCAACAGTATGTTGTTGTAGTCGATACGCAATTTGTTCTAATTGAACAGCAGTGTATCTTTCCATTTTGAACTTCTATTTATTACAAAAAAAATTTATTAGATTTGTAAAAAATATTTTTTAAATAAAATGATAATTATTTAATAGATATATAAGGATTATTATTTAATAAATAATTAATCAAAAAGAGAATTAGTTTATTATTTGGTTTAACAATCAATTAGGCTTTCAACAATTAATTTATTATTTAGTTTAACAAATAATTAGTTATTTAATAATTTGTTTATTATTTAGTTTAACAATCAATTAGTTTACAAAGAAGTAGTTTATTGTTTAATTTAAGAATCAATTAGTTTGCTCTTCTATTTAATGCAAAAAAATTCATTAGATTTGTAAAAATTATTTTATTAATAAAATTATTACATTCGCAAATAAATATAAGTTTAGTTGGACTTAACTACGAATATCCACCATTAATGCTAGACTTTTTAAACAGAATAATATAGTTATTCCAGATAAATTCCAAACAATTAAATTAGATTCTTAAAAATATATAACAAATTAACTGTCAGTCAATCACTGACGATTTGTAATATGTACATAAAAATTAGACAGCAAACACTAATCTTTCTTTATGTTTACTTCGTGTTGTTTTAACTTTATCTAGTTTAACTTTAATCTTATAATTTAGATCAATTTTCTTATCTTCCATTTCTTTCTCTAACCAATAATTAGAACAATAATAATCTTGTATATTTTTGAATTTAAGAATATATCTTTCCTTTCCACGATACGTCTTTACAGAAATATTGGAAATAATTAAATCTAAACCATCTTGTAAATCTTCTAATCTTTTGCAATCCTTAAATTGTATCTTTCCAAGTATTTCGCCCATTTTTATATTTTCTATTACGACTTTATCTTCTTCTTTATGTAACACAATATCTCTATCTTCGAAAATTTGTAATGTTTTTAAGTAAAGTATTTTAGGCAGTTTCCTTTAAACATTGTAATACCATCTGTTTTTATTTCCTGAAATGGTTCTTCTTTAGGATAGTAAAAAATTTCTAATTCTTGTCTAAAACTGCTATATGGAATACAAATAAATCCTTCATTTTTAAGAATATCTCTATTTTTCTTAATTTCTAAAAATTTATTTTTATTATAACCTTTAACAATATATACAGATTTTTTACCATTTTGTTCACCCAATACACCAACACATGTAAACTTATTTTTATCATTTACCACAAAAGCATAAATTTTAAATTTTTGTAGGGAAGTCTATCCATTGTTGTTTAAAATAATTTTTAACTTCTTCTTCTGTTTCTCTTATTTTTTGTTCGTTTTCCAAAATGTTTTTGTATTCTTATTTTAAATATTGTGTTTTATCTAAATATTCTAGTTTTGTTTCTTGTATATTTAAATTTTCTAGTTCTTGTTCTCGTTGTTCAATAGATTGTAAATATGGTGTATTAATTGGCTCGATTTCTTTAATGGAATATGGATAAAGTTTGGTGTGGTTATTTATTCTTTTTCTAGATAAAAATGGAATAATTTTGTTTGTTTTTATTAATCCCAATTCTTCGATATTTATTTCTTTAGGTACTGTAGAAAACAAAGTATCAGATTTCGAAAAATATGTTACTCCTTTTTTTATAAAGCATGTTTGCTTTACAGAAATTATGTTATGTAAGATGTGTAACATAACTGTACTTCTCTGTAACATTGTTTTCAAGAAAATCACGTTATGGTCCAGTTGTATTGCATATATGTTCATGTTGTGCACATCAATTTTGCAGAATTAAAATTCGTTTCAATACCCATACCTCCCTAACAAAGCATTTGTGGAACTATGTTCGTATAAGATTTTTGTTCAGAATTACTTATACTATCAGTGTTTCAAATACTGATCTTTCCTCCCCAAACACACTGTATGTTGTCCATCTTACTTATCCAAGCAATTCTTATCAACAGATAATTCCCATTTGACAAGTGATAAAAAGTGCGAAAATACTGCACTGAAGGCAGCAGTAGACTCCAGTCTCAAATCGCTGGAGGAATATAATCAGAAGATATATTTCAGCTCATTTCGTGAACTAGTGAAGAAGGATTCATATATTTTGTTTTTTATTTTGATACTGAGAAATAAATTCAAGTCCGAGTTGAGTGTTTTTGTCAATGGCCAAGAAATCTCGTCCAAAAATGCTGCAAAAATTGTAAGTACTATTCCCAATGTACAGAACATTTTAAAATTTGCAGAAGGCCTTTTCACACAGTCAAGAAGGAAGTCACATACATTATGTTATTCTCGAGTTGCTATGCAATTTAGACTGCAATGACAGAACTAAAACTTCTGTAGACTTTATGAAAATTCAGCTTCACTGAGCTTTTCCCCTCCTAAAAGACATATATTTGCTCCACAACTATTTAATTTTGCATCACTGTTGCATTTTATTTCAAGCTGTGCCTACAGGTTTATATGCAACATTAGAAATTTTATTCAGCCTCATCCCAATACAATCAGGAACATCTGTGTAATGTTGATATTAACCCCAGTAGTTTAAACTTCTTGGCTTATGTAATGGAGAAAATATCAAGTCTGCAACCTCCTATGAGTTTTGTGACACTCATTTTAGATGAGATATACATTAAATCATCTATGGATTATAAAGGTGGGAATCTGGTTGGAATGGCACATGATAGCACTGCTGTACAACAGCAGCACATGTATTTATTTGTGAAGTATAATGTCATCATTCAAGGATGTTGGTCACATCCTGTCTGTAAGTAAGACAACTGCTAGTAGCTTGTTCAGTGCAATCAAAATTGTACGAATTGGGTTAGAAAACTTAGAGTTAAGAGTTATCTGTATTATTAGCTACAAGACCTCAATTAAATGAAAGCTGCTTCAAATTTCGCAACTTCATCACAGCTAGTATTGCTTACTGACAGCCTGCAGATCATTTCAGGCTCTTGTTCTATGTTGTAGCCACTGTTAATATTTTCAAATGCATCAGAAATAATTGTGTTAACCAGAATTCTCCTTTCTCAGTGTTGAAAACACATCTGTTGCAATGCAAGCTTCCTTTTTATCCATAAGATCATTATTTGAAATTGAAAGCAACAAATTATGAAAATTTGGCTATGGCTTAAGCTTGAAATCACTGTGGCTATGTTCATTCGACATACAGAATGTGAAGCGTTTTTGCAAAATTTTCAATATCATCAAGTGTAGTTTACTTTAGCTGGGACGTGCATATGATACTGAAAATTATGAATTTATAAACATTGCTAGCTGGGGTATCTGGATTTGCTCAGGGAGTTGATCTGAGACTGTGTTGTAGATGGAATAAAAGAATAAACTTTAAAGCATGAGGTAAATTTTTTTTTATTGAAAACATTTTCTAACTGTTTGCAATACTTGCTTGTAAACAACATTTTTCATTTTATTATCTGGGGTATACATGTAAAAAGATTTCGAATGTTCTACTCTACAGCAAACTATGTATAGTTGTCCATGAGAGGAGCAGGAGTCATTGAAAGCTAATTTTAATGGCTGGCTTGACTTCTCAGTCTTTCATTTTAAGACTGTGTCACAACTGTTGATTCTTCAATCTGTTCATTTCGTTGGTCTTCAGTTTCTCTGCTACTCACTGTGCTTATTCTCGTCCATTGGAAACTTACATGTGCTCTGTGCTCTTCATTGTTTCGTTTTTTTCGCTATTCCTTTTGTTTTCGCCGTTTTGCTTCAGAACTGGTAAGACTCCTCCTCTTTTACGTTTGAGCATTGTCTAAAACATAAACCAAATCAATTTTTATTGCTGCTTGATATTTTATTTTATAAGCTTTTTTTGGCTTTACTGCCTTCATTGGTACATGTCCTAACGTTGTAGATGGACATATGTCAACTCTGAGTAAAACATTATGATCGTCTGTAATCTTGGTTCTAATATTGTTTTCAACAGCATTTTAAAGTTGTTCGATAATCTGCTTCTTGCAGGTATATTACACTACACTTTTACATTCTGACAGTTATAATATTTGTGCAACAGAAAATTATCGAACAACTTCAAAACGTTGCTGAAAATAATATTACAACCAGCACTACAGACAGCAATAATGCTTTACTCAAAGTTGACATACACTGCAGCGCCAAAGAAACTCGTATAGGCAGGCATACTCAGAGATATGTAAACAGGCAGAATACGGCGCTGCGGTCGGCAACGCCTATATAAGACAACAAGTGCCTGGTGGAGTTGTCAGATCGGTTACTACTGCTACAACGGCAGTTTATCAAGATTTATGTGAGTCTGAATGTGGTGTTAGAGTCGGTGTACAAGCGATGGGACACAGCATCTCTAAGGTAGGGATGAAGTGGTGATTTTCCCATACGACCATTTAATGAGTTTCCCATGAATACTAGGAACCCGATAAAACTACAACTCTCCAACATCACTGTGGCTGGAAAAAGAGTCTGCAAGAACAGGACCAACAACGACTGAAGAGAATCGTTCAACATGGCAGAAGTGCAACCCTTCTGCAAATTGCTGCATATTTCAGAACTGGGCAATCAACAAGTGTCAGCATGTGAACCGTTCAACAAAAGACCATCGATATGGGCTATCAGAGCCGAAGGTCCACTCGTGTACCCTTGATAACAGCATGACACAAAGCTTTACGCCTCGCCTGGGGCCGTCAACACTGAGATTGGACTGTTCATCACTGGAATCATGTTGCCTGGTCAGATGAGGCTCGTTTCAAATTGTATCGAGTGGATGGACATGTACAAATATGGACACAACCTCATGAACCCATGGACCCTGCATGTCACCAGGGGAATGTTCAAACTGGTGGATGCTCTTTAATGGTGTGAGGTATGTGCAGTTGGAGTGATATGGGACCCCTGATACGTCTAGATACGACTCTGACAGGTGACAAGTATGTAAGCATCTTGTCTGACCACCTGCATCCATTCATGTCCATTGTGCATCCCGACGGACTTGGGCAATTTTAGCATGACAATGCGATACCCCACAAGTCCAGAATTGCTATAGAGTGGCTCCAGGAACACACTTCTGAATCTGAACACTTCCGCTAACCACCAAACTCCTCAGACATGAACATTATCGAGCATATCTGGGGTACCTTGCAACATGTTGTTCAGAAGAGATCTCCACCCCTTCGTACTCTTACGGATTTATAGACAGCGCTGCAGGATTCATGGTGTCAGTTCCCTCCAGCACTACTTCATACATTAGTTGAGACTATGCCATGTCGTGTTGTGGCACTTCTGCAGGTGTACCAGTTTCTTTGGCCCTTCAGTGTATGTCCATCTACAACGACAGGACACGTGTAGTTGAAGGCAGTAAAGCCAAAATAAGCTTAAATAAAATTTCAAGCAGTATACTGTTTTTCAAATCTCTATGCTTAAAATGAAAGCTTCTTACCATAGAATGCTTGCTAGGAATGAAATTATCCCTTTTGATGGCAGATAACCATTTAGTACGCATTTCTTCATCAGAAGGAACTGTGAAAATGTGATCTTTGTTCTTATCGGTATAGTTGAAAAAACACTTTTTCACCATCATACTGATTAGTACTGAGCTGTTAAAGGTAGCTTATGCCTCAGAAACCACTACATATCATAAAAGAACACAGACTTCAAATGCGATTTCAGGTTAGTTCAATAGCACGGAACAACCAGGATAGTTAACAGTTTGAAACAAGAAACTCCGTTCATGGGAGAAGTAACTTCCTGTTGGAGCAGGGGCAGAGGATTGGGGGTAGGTGCTTTTGTTCCTGAACTGGTTGTAGCAGTGGCTCTGGCTGTATTGCCTGGAGCCTGTGACGTCACAGCCTGGCACTACATCCACTATCTCCTTTGCAGACTGATTGCACTTGCCCAGTATTCTACCAATAAACCGAAGTACAGCACCTGCTTTACATACGACTGAGAGCCTGTGTGACCATTCCATTTCATACCCCTACGAAGTGTTACACCTAGACATTTGTGAGAGTTGTGTGATCCCAAAAGTGACTCCTTGATATCATAGTCAAAGAATACTACGTTTTCTAGTTTTGTGAAGTGCACAGTTTCACATATTTGGACATTTAACGTAAGTTTCCAATCTTTGCGCCACTTCGAAATCCTTTCAAGATCTGACTGATTATGTATGAACTTCTTTCAGACAGTACTACATTATAGGTAACTGCATCATCCGCAAAAAGTCTGTTACTATTGTCTGCAAGCTCATTAATCCATCCGAAATAACGAACTTCGACCTTTCTACCAAAATCTCTTAAATCCAGTCACAGATTCTCCGTGATTCATAAGGCCTTGTCATCTAGGTGGCGTTGCTATAGACGCCTTGGGTGCCTCATGTTCTACCACGCAGACTCAACCATGCTTTCCTAGACAATACTCTTTCAATTCTGCTAGAACATGTGCCTTTGTGAGTGCAACAAAACATGTACTTCATTGGTTATGGAACTTCTCATTATTTCAGTGTTAATGTTTGTAGGCTTCTAAATAGCTGATTATGTGACAGATGGGGGTAGAGGTGGACCCTATCTTTGGCCTAGACGCTCGGTGGACCTAAAACCACTACACTTTTATTTGTGTGAGCATTTTAAAAGGTGTTGTGTAAGGAGCCTGGTACAAGATATGCAGAATCTCTGTGCCCATAATGTGAAAGGCTATGAAACAACACACAATTCTCCAGGGTGCATCAGGGATCCAGTGCGTCATGGGGTGATGCATGTCTCCTTAACAGTAGGCATTTTGAACGTTTCATTAGGGAAGTGTTTCATGCTGTGATGATACATTCTTTTCTTGTGTGTTTGCTATAATTAATGTGAATGCGGACAGAAGTAGAAACTGAGCTCTAAAATGGAAGTAATGTATTTTCTGTGTCCATGCCCGTATAACATATTTTCTTCTGCTACATATGAGGAATGTTTCCTGGAAGTTTGAACATACCATTCCGTCTCACTCTGTATAATTAATTTAATCACTTTAACATAGTAATATTTGTTACTGTAAAACTGCAAAGTGTTTTTTTTTTTCAGTTGCATGTATGTTCATGGAGGTATGATGATTTCTTGTTCTTCACCCATCACACGATTACCACATTGTTGGAATCAGTATTCACCTGGTCAATGACCATCATTACAACAGAGTGTCTGAAGTGTTGCCACATCTCCTGCAGTGATTATGATTGTACAGTGAAAATTATTGAATTCTAAGAAACATACTGAATGTCATTAACATTGAATAGTCTCTTTCCGGCCACGACTGAGCCAAGTTCTATTTTATTATGTGAGCTAAAGTTTAATTAATACGTCACAATGTTGCAATCTTTCATGGTTGCTAAACCTGCAGAGATAATTAATTATCACTGAGTTTCGATTTTACCTTGGTGTATGCAGGAAAAAGGCTGTTTTCAAATTGTGAGAAGTAAAAAAAGTGAGAAACGACACTTCTGATGTTAAAATGTATTTTTCCAAGGTGCATTACTAAATAGTAATTGATGTTTCTAGAAATGGAGTGAGCTATTAACCATATGTAGATGAAACATATTTTAGTCCCACTATCTCAAAGTAACCACAAAGTATACCAATATGGAAAACATTCAACATCAAATAACTGATAGATCAGAAACCAGTGACTCAGAGTTTGGTTGAATACCAAGTTAGATACACTACAATACAAAAAAGATATATCACAAAGGAATTATGTGAACAGTAGCGGTGATGTTCATGAACACCCAAACAAATGATTAAAGTTTCAGAAAAACAGGATGTTTTATTAAAACAAAAGAGCTTCACAAATTGAGCAAGTCGATAACATGTTGGTTCACTTCTGGCCATTATGCAAGCAGTTTTTTGGCTTGGCATTGGTTAATAGAGTTATTGGCTGTTCTCCTCAGGGATAAAATACCAAATTCTGTCCAATTGGCGTGTTAGATGGTCAAAATCCCAAGGTGCTTGGAAGGCCCTGCCCATTACGCTGCAAATGTTCTCAACTACAGAGAAGTCCAGTGACCTTGCTGAGCAAGGTAGGGTTTGGCAAACACGAGGACAAGCAGTAGCAACTCCCGCTGTGTGCAGTGGGCATTTTCTTTCTGAAATGTATGCCCAGGACAGTTTTCCATGAAGGGCGACCAAACAAAGCGTAGAATATATTATAAGTACAGCTGTGCTGCAAGGGTGCCATAGATGACAATCACAGAGGTCCTGCTGCGAAAAGAAATGGTACTGCAAACCATCACTATTGGTTGTTGGCCTGTACGGCAGGGGACAGGCAGATTGGTATCCCAACACTATTTGGTGCATCTTCAGAGATGTCTTCACTGGTCATCATCACTCAGTGCGAAATGGGACTCATCACTGATGTGAATGAGTTCCCAGGCTGAAGAGTGTCTGGAGACGCCCTGGACTGTTGGCCATAAATGAATGTGAGATGTACAGCGAATGTATCCATTAGGACAGTAAAGCAAAAGTTGGCATTAATGGGCTATGGCAGCAGATGATCGACGTGAGTGCCTTTGCTGACAGCAAGATATTGCCTGCAGCGCCTCTCTTCAGCTCATGACAATATCCATTGGACACTTGATGACTGGAAAACTGTGGTCTCGTCAGATGAGTCCCAGTTTCAGTTGGTAAGAGCTGATGATAGGGTTCGAGCGTGGTGCAGATCCCACAAAGCCATGGAGCCAGTTTGTCAAGGGGCACTTTGAAAGCTGGTGGTGGCTCTATAATGGTGTGGGCTGTGTTTTCATCGAATGGTCTGGGTCTTCTGGTCCAAGTGAAGCGATCATTGACTGGAGTAGATCATTTGTAGCCGTTCATCGACTTCATGTTTCCAAACAACGATGGAATTTTTGTGGATACCATGCACCATGTCCTTGGACCACAATTGTTTGCAATTGGTTTGAAGAACATTCTGTACAATTCGAAAGAATTGTTTTGGTCACTTACATCACCCAATATCAATCCTATAGCATTCTTATGGGACATAATCAAGGGATCAGTTTGTGCACAGAATCATGCATTGGCAACACTTTCTTAGTTATGGATGGCTATAGAGGAAGCATGGCTCAGTATATCTGCAGTGGATAGCCAACAATTTTTGAGTCCATGTCATGTTGGTTGCTGCACTACGCTGGGCAAAAGGAGGTCTGACTTGATATTCGGAAGTACCTCATGACTTCTGTCACTTTAGTGTATCACCACTCTAATGAAATTTTAGCTCATTCATTATTCAGCGCTCCCTGCGGTTGCTTTGAAAAGGAGAGCTTTTGTGTATGGTTTTGTAAGCTACATAATTGATTAATTTCTTTTTGAAATCTTATTTCCGTATGTGCAGAGTATAAGTGGACAAACATGTATCGAAAAATGCTTGAAGATTGGTGTACCTACACCCATGCTCATAAATTAAGGATAATTGCAGAATGTGGTGCCACACAACATAGCACTACACAAAACTGGCACTAATAGCATAGACACATAGGGGACACACACAATACAGATCTGTACATCCACGGTATTGGTGATAAGTTGAGAAAATCGTCCCGAAACACATGTGTTACAAAACGCCACTGTTTTCTGTGCATGTAGCTCGACATCAAGTGCAGTGATACGTCGACCAAGAGCATCCCAGACATGCTCGATGGGGTTTAGGTCTGGTGAACAGGCAGGCCACTCCATTCACCTGATATCTTCTGTTTCAAGGTACTCCTCCACGATGGCAGCTCAGTGGGGCCGTGAGTTATCATCCATCAAGAGGAAGGTGTGACCCACTGCACCCCTGAAAAGGCGAACATTCTGGCGCAAAATGACGTCCCGATACACCTGACCTGTTACAGTTCCTCTGTCAAAGACATGCTGGGGTGCACATGCACCAATCATAAGCCCACACCACACCATCAAATGGGGTTGGTATCTGGTTACTGGTTCACACCAGATGAAAACCTGGCGAGAATCCTGTTCAGACTATACCTGGACTCGTCCTTGAACATAACCTGGGACGACTGTTCCAATTACCATGCACTGTGTTCTTCAAACCAGGTTTATGGGCTCTCCTGTGACGAGGGGTCAGTGGAATGCACCTTGCAGGTCTCCGGGCGAATAAACCATGCCTGTTCAGTCGTCTACAGACTGTGTGTCTGGAGACAACTGTTCCAGTGGCTGCAATATGGTCCCGAGCAAGACTACCTGCAGTATCCCGTAGCCGTCTGCGGGCACTGATGGTGAGATGTCGGTCTTCTTGTGGTATTTTTACACTGTGGATGTCCCATATTGTAGCGCCTGGACACGTTTCCTGTCTGCTGGAGTTGTTACCATAATCTTAAGATCACAAGTTGTGGCTCATGGAGGGCCCATGCTATGACCTGCTGTGTTTGACCAGCCTCCAGTCGCTCTACTATTCTACCCCTAATAAAGTCATAAATATGTGTTTTTGAGCAATTTTCAATACACAGTCACCATTACCACATCTGAAAACGTCTGCACACTTACCCGCTGCACCATACTCCGACTTGCACCAACACACCTCTGCATATGTGGACTGTTGCCGGCGCCACCGTGCGACAACCGCAGGTCAAATGCACCGCATGGTCATACCCCGACGTGATTCAAACCCGCAAACCGCCCACCAGAGCGTTGTTTCACCATGTATCAGCATTATCCTTAATTTATGAGCATGAGTGTATTTCTACATGCAATGGAACTGTGCTGTGTTTTGTGTACATAGATATATTAGGTCTACGACTTTGCTTCTGCAGTTTCTTCTCGAAGTTCGAAGTTTTGTTATGAAACACTAAACCTATACGATTCTTCGCTGGACACTACTTTCTCCCATCTTTTGGGCAGTATGCAAATCCCACAGCAGAAAATCTGGGCGTATTTAGAGGAAATCCATGAATCGATCCAATGTTGCAATTGTTCGTGTGACAGGAGATGCTGGTAAGCCAAGCGGTGTGTCACTGATCGAAAAAGGTGGTAGTCAGGGGGATCAACGTGTGGAGAATATGGCGGGTGGGGTAGGGCTGCCCAATACAACGTTTCCATGTATGTTTTGACGAGTTTGCGACGTAGGGTCAAACATAGTCATGCTGTAAAAAGACCGTGTGATGTCTATTGCTGTATTGTGGCTATTTGTCTTTCATTGCTCACGTCAAACGCATAAATTGCTTTCAGTAACCATCTACTCTGTTCCCGCCAGTTTCACTGGCTTCCAAAACCTTCTCTCTTCCACCGTCATGTCGAACTTCGTCAAAATTACCGTTCTTGAATCATTGATACCACGCTTTGCACGTCCTTTCACGAATAGTTGCCTCACCACAAGTCTTACATACCGTTTTAAGAGGCTCAGCCGCAGATCTCTTTTAAGTTACAGCAGAAACTTAGAAGTTGCCGCAACTGACGACAATTGGGCTTGTAAGTTGCCACATTCAATGGAGAGTACCTTTATGACGAAATCACAAATTGACTAATATTTTGATGGCGCTATGTCTACAAATGCCTAAGCTTATCATATGACACGACCTACCATCTCAGTCACCACTTGCCACTACTGCCATCTAGTGCACAACAGTAGAAGCAAAATTGTGGATCTAATATTTGTTTACTTGTGTAATAAAGTTTGTATCATCAAGCGCTCCATGACACATACCTTCAGCTACATGATGGTCTGACAATTTTGTGAGGATGGAGAAGCCTGACAAAAGCTTGAATCATACATTGTAACATTGGCGAAACGTCAGAAGCGTAAGATTCCAAGTTGTTTTGTGACTGAAAATTTAGTTGCTGTGTGGAAGGTAGAGTGAATTACGTATCTTTTTCTGTATGAGTGTTATAAAGTAAGTGATTCAGTTTTTGACTGTTGCATCAGGCATTAATCCAAAAATTGCTTTTGTTGCTCTCTGGAAATTTCGAATGAAGTGTGCTTTCACGTCAGATGGTATGAATTACAGATAGAAACTCTTAATTTTGTGTGAACAAATATTAACTTGTCTTACATTATAACTTCACATTACAATAGAATCATTTTGTGCACAAAGTGAAAAGTGCCAATTACTGCATGGAACTAAGTTGATATGCTTTTATATACAAAATGAGGTGACGAAGGTCAGGGGAACCTCCTAATAGCATGTCGAACCTCCTTTCGCTCTCGCCCAGTATACAATTCTACATGGCATGGACTTCAGTCGTTGGATGTCTCCTGCCGAAAAATTAGACTCTGCAGCCGCCCACAACTGCAAAAGTGTTGTCAGAGTATAACTTTGTGCACGAATTGACCTCTCGATTATGCGGGATAAATGTTCGATGGGATTTATGTCAGGAATCTGGGTGGTCAAACCACATACTCTAACAGTCCTGAATGTTCTTCAAAACCATCGCGAACAGTTGCGGCCTGATGACATCACAGCATTGTTTGGGAACATTAAGTCCATGAATGGCTGCAAATCGTCTCCATGTTGCCGAAAGTAACCATTTCCCGTCAACGATCGGTTCACTCCATCTAAACACAGCCCATACCACTATGGAGCCACCAACATCTTGTACAGTACCTTGCTGACAACTTGGGTGCATGGCTTCCTGGGGGGTTGCACCACTGTACCATCAACTCTTGCAAACTGAAAATGGGACTCATCTGACCAGTCAAGGTTTTTCAGTCGTCTATGGTTCAACCAATATGGTCATCGAGCCAGCAGATGTGCTGCAGGTGCTGTCATGGTGTTAGCAAAGGCACTCGCGTCAGTCGTCTGCTAACATACCCCATTAACACCACATTTCACCACAATATTGTAACGGATACATACGTCACATGTCTCACATTGATTTCTGCGGTTATTACACAGTGTTGCTTCTCTATTAGCACTTACAACGCTATGCAAATGCCACTGCTCTCGGTCGTTAAGTGGAGGCCATCAGCCACTGCCTAGTCTGTGGTGAGATGCAATGCCTGAAATTCGGTATTCTCGGCACACTCTTGACAAATTGGATCTCAAAATAGTGAATTCCCTAAAGACTACCGAAATGGAATGTCCCATGTGTCTAGCTCCAACTACAATTCTGCATTTAAAGTCTGTTACTTCAAGTCGTGCAGTCATTATCACATCACAAAACTTTTCACGTAAGTCACCCGAGTACAAATGACAGCTCCACCAATGCACTTTCCTTTTATACCTTGTGTACTACTACCATCTGCATATGTGCAGATCGCTATGTCATGACTTACCATCTCAGTGTATATAATGAACAGATGCTAAACTTATTAAGGAGAAAGCTAGTTTAGGTAGACAGTGTCAAAAGTATTAATTTCATAAACTTCTGATCATACAACAACTTCGTTATGTATACCTGATATGTGAATCGGAATTTCCATATTTGGTCCATCTAATATAAGGTTTATTTGATTAACTTCTTACACAGATTTAACTACATACTACATAAAATTCGTATAAAATAACACTTTTTCCAGAATGTTTTTCTCTTAACTGTGTTCTCCAGACTAGTTGGTTACACATATCTCCATTTCATACTGGAATTTTTCTGCACTGAATGTGTCTTATGTACACTGTAGAGTGTATTCAGCCGCACGAAGACTGATCATACACTGAATTTTCCAGACCATGTATTCTTATTCTGAATGTAACACAACAAATCATATGGGACTGGAGTATTTGTTACAGTCATTGCTTAAAGACAATGTATGTCAAGTGCTTATCCATCATTATCTAGGGTAATTCCATTTCGCTTGTAAATGCTAAACATTAAACAAATAGAAATTATTTAACAGTTTAAGATCCAATTGGCATGCAGCATTGAAGATATCTCTTAGAGACATAATGTAATGAAATCCAAACTGCTGTTACAGGAGTTGAGTGTTTTATTGTGATGGATCTATGGATTTCGGTGTGGTCATGCGGTTCTAGGCGCTACAGTCTGGAACCGCGCGGCCGCTACGGTCGCAGGTTCGAATCCTGCCTCGGGCATGGATGTGTGTGATGTCCTTAGGTTAGTGAGGTTTAAGTAGTTCTAAGTTCTAAGGGACTGATGACCTAAGATGTTGAGTCCCAAAGTGCTCAGAGCCATTTGAACCATTTTTTGATCTATGGATTTAAAACAAACATTTCATACAAAATTTTATTTAATTCCTAAATAAAGATAATGGATAAACACAAACAACTACACACTGACACATTGACTAAAAAGGTCATACACATATCCCAAAATGATAACATCAACACACAATAGCAGCTGTAACCATATGCAACTAAACTCGCAGAACTGCCAGTCTGTTAAATATGGCGATAGTAATGAAATTATCAAAATGACGAGACAGGACGAGTAACAGCAACAAGCCAAAAAACTAATTATAAAATGAGACCTAAATGTACACCACATTCTAATGCAATACAGAGTAAATTGTCCACCCCTGGTAGCTGAATGATCAGCGTGATGTATTGTCAATATTCTGGGCCCGGGTTCATTTCCCTGCTGGGTCGGGGAATTTTCTCTGCCCACAGACTGGGTGGCGTGCTGTCCTCATACTCATCCTATCATCCTCATCGACTGCAGGTCGCCGAAGTGGCATCAAATTGAAAGACCGGCACATGGCAACCGGCCTGCCTGACGGGGGGTGTCGCTAGCCATATGATTAAATAAATAAGTACCAAGTTTGTTAATCTGCCAACACAGAATAATAAAATAAAAATGTTATGTAACTTTCACAGATGTTCCAAAGATTGCAATATACACCACTGGCCATTAAAATTGCTACACCACGAAGATGAGGTGCTGCAGACGCGAAATTTAACCGACAGGGATAAGATACTGTGATATGCAAATGATTAGCTTTTCGAAGCATTCACACAACGTTGGCACAGGTGGCGACACCTACAACGTGCTGACATGAGGAACGTTTCCAACCGATTTCTCATACACAAACAGCAGTTGACTGGCGTTACCTGGTGAAACATCGTTGTGATGCCTCGTGTAAGGAGGAGAAATGCGTACCATCACATTTGCTATTTTGATAAAGGTCGGATTCTAGGCTATCGCGATTGGGGATTATCGTATCACGACATTGCTGCTCGCGTTGGTCGAGATTCAATGACTGTTAGCAGAACATGGAATCGGTGGGTTCAGGAGGGTAATACGAAATGCCGTGCTGGATCCCAACAGTCTCGTATCACTAGCAGTCGAGATGACAGGCATCCTATTCGCATGTTTGCAGCAGCATGGACTATCAGCTCCAAGACCACGGCTGCGGTTACCCCTTACACTGCATCACAGATGGGAGTGCTTTCGATTGTGTACTCAAGGACGAACCTGGGTCCACTAATGGCTGTTTACAGCATCATGATGGTCGCATCAGAGTTTGGCGACATCGTGGTGAATGCACATTGGAAGAGTGTATTCGTCATCGCCATACTGGCGTATCACCCGGCGTGATGGTATGTGGTGCCACTGGTTACATGTCTCTGTCACCTCTTGTTCACATTGACGGTACTTTGAACAGTGGACGAAACATTTCATTTCAGATGTGTTGCGACCCGTGGCTCTACCCTTCATTTGATCCCTGTGAAACCCTACATTTCAGCAGGATACTGCACGACTGCATGTTGCAGGTCCTGTACGGGCCTTTCTGGATATAGAAAATGTTCGACTGCTGCCCTGGCCAGCACATTCTCCAGATCTCTCACCAATTGTAAATGTCTGGTCAATGGTGGCCGAGCAGCTGTCTCGTCACAATACGCCAGTCACGACTCTTGATGAACTGTGGTATCGTGTTGAAGCTGCATGGGCAGTTGTACGTGTACATGCCATCCAAGCTCTGTTTGACCCAATGCCCAGGTGTATCAAGGCCGTCATTATGGCCAGAGGTAGTTATTCTGTGTACTGATTTCTCAGGATCTATGCACCCAAATTGCGTGAAAATGTAATCACGTCAGTTCTAGTATAATATATTTGTCCAATGAATACCCGTATATCATCTGCATTTCTTCTTGGTGAAGCAATTTTAATGGCCAGTAGTGTAACTGAAATGGATCCATCACAATAAAACACCAAATTCCTATAGCAGCAATTTGGATGTCATTACATAATGTTTTGAGTGATATTTCATAGTTATTTGACACCGTCCTTTATCATGCCCCTTTGTTTTGACTTCTAAACATGGCAGAGGGCTGTTCAATTTGCTTCACTCCAGTGATGCTATTGCCTTTTTATGGGATTCTATCTCATTAGTTGTAGCCTATCCCCAATGTTATTCAATCTGTATTTTGAACAAGTATTAAAGGAAGCCAAAAAAATTTTTGGAAAAGAAATTAAAGTTCAGGGAGAAGAAATAAAAACTTTAAGGTTTGCTGATGATATCATATTTCTGCCAGAGATGGAAATGCACTCTGATGAGCTGTTGAATGGAACAGATATTGTCTTGGAAAGAAGTTATAAGAAGATCACCAACAAAGGTAAAGCGAGAATAATAAAATATAGTTGAATTAAATCAGCTGACGATGAGTGTTTTAGATTATGAAATAAGACACTAGAAGTAGGAGATGAGTTTTCCTATTTGGGCAATGAAGTAGAGAGGAAATAAAATGGACATAGATAATAGCATGTAAGGCGATGCTGAGAAAGAGAAGTTTGTTATAAACGAGTACAAATCTAAGTTTTGTTCTGTATTTCTTTGGAGTGTAGCCTCATATGGTAATGGGTGATTAATAGATCAGATAAGAAGAGAATAAAAGCTTCTGAAACTTGATGCTACCTAACAACTCTGAATATTAAATGGGTGGATCAAATAACTAATGAAGAGATACTGAAATTACTTGGGGCAAAAAGAAATTTACGATACTATTGAGGCATCAAAGAATCATCACTTTGGTAAGAGGGAAGTGTGTGTGTGGAGGGAGGGTGGGTGGGTGGGGGGTGGGAGAGATACAAACTGCAGAGGAAGACCAAGGTTCGAAAACAGGAAGCAGATTTAAATGCATGTGGGTTGCAGTAGTACCAAAGATATAGAGAGATTTGCACAGGCTAGATTAATATGGAGAACTGCAGCAGAACAGTCTTTGGACTGAAGATAACGAAAACGATGACACCAACAACAATAAACTTAAATCCCTCATATCACTGATAAATTGGGAACAGTATTTGAAAGGTTATGTAGAATTTTAAGAAAATATATTCAGTGCAAACCATCTTTTTTATTGCCAGATACCTTTTGCTTACAAAGTAAAACACATGTAGGGAAAAAACATATCACGTGATACAAAACTTCAGCATTACAACATTTCATGTAAACAGTATA
The DNA here is from genome assembly GCF_023864345.2 of Schistocerca serialis cubense. Lineage (NCBI taxonomy): Eukaryota > Metazoa > Arthropoda > Insecta > Orthoptera > Acrididae > Schistocerca > Schistocerca serialis. The sequence goes on along the minus strand of NC_064649.1, from coordinate 19,356,874 downwards.
CTATTCATATCTTCAATAATATCTAGAGAATCGAGCTAGTACCAATCTTCAGTAAAACTTTGCCATAAACAGGTTTTTCTTCATATCTTTCTTTCTTATAAAATTACATAAATAAAACACATGCAGGTTTATATAACTTTTTTATCATCAGAAAATATGCCATACTATAAAAATGAAATGATGCAGTTATTTAATGTTTGAATTGCAAAACAGAACCAAGTTTCCCCCATACAATCAAAGATACAAAAACTGAGTGACTGTGAAATTAAAACATGATGTTAAATACTGATTTTCAGAAATGTATTACTGCTTTAACCAGTATCCACTTTATCATCAAAAATTAAAAAAGGAGAGGAAAAATGTATCACTATATATGGATCGTAAGTAAATTTCTTAAATGAACCATCAACTTTATACATAATTGCATAACACTCAAGATACAACAAACATGCTGCAAAATATAATTAAAAGTAGAGCATATTTCAAATACAAGTTGCAGACACTCAGTACGAATGCTAAACTGACACTCTCCTCCATTTCCACATAAAAAAACTTCACTTGTCTGGAAAACAACTAATTATTTGTTAATCTGCTTCTATCAGACTACAATGAACATATGCTAAATACAATAATGAATTACAGGTTCAGGTTTACATTAAGATTAAACATGTTTAGATGAGGATAGTTTCAATATTACTACCATAATGGTTGTTCTCAATGTTGAGTTTCATGATTAGTGAACATGAAGGTTTAAAACTGATGTGCAAACAAGCAAACCAGTAACTTACTCTCAACTCACTGACAGATTTCTCTGCTTTACAATTAAGCATCAAAGACATATCTGTCAACTATGCAGCACAGGCTGAAATAGCTAAGAACTCTCAATGAAATGGAATCAGTTTTATGTATTATACTTTTCACACTCAGAAAATTGTCACAGAAACATTTCAGTAGTTAAATACATGCAACAATTGAAGTTACACATGGATACCTCTTCCTTATACACATGCATATACTATTTGCCATTTTCTTTTCCTCTCAGAATAGACACAAAATTTGTGGACTTCAAGATGGCATATTACAAAAAAGTTATCCAGTGTGAAACAACAGTTTATAACAAGCTTCCTCTTGATACAATATGTGACATCAAAAAGCCTTGATGTCTCAGATGTGTCTTATCAACTGATTGCTTCTTTTGGTCAAGTTGTGCCACTAATTTCTTGTCTCCCCAATTCTATTCAGTACTTCCTCATTATCCTCTCAACTTTGGCAATCGTCGACTATTTTGCTGCCCAAATAGTAAAACTCATCTACTACTTTTAGCGTCCCATTTCTAATCTAATTCCCTTAGCATCACCTGATTTGACTGCATTCCATTATCCTTGCTTTGTTTTTGTTGATGTTCATCTTATATCCTTCTCAAAGAGACTTTGCATCCCATTCGATTGCTAATCTAAGTCCTTTTCTTTCTCTGACACAATTATAGTGTCATTGGCAATCCTCGAAGTTTTTACTTCTACTCCACGAACTTCATTTCCTACTCTAGATTTTTCTTTTGTTTCCTTTACTGCTTGTTCAATTTACATGCTGAATAACAATTAGAATAGGCTACAACCCTGTCTCATACACTTGTCAACCACTGCTTGCCTTTCATGTCCCTTAACTCTTGTAACTTCCGTCTGGTTTTGCTCCTTATATTTCACCCCTTGCTACCTTCATAACATCAAAAAAAGTTTGCAAGTCAACACAGTCAAAAGCTTTTTCTAAGTTTACAAATGCTATAGACATAGGTTTGCCTTTCCTTAACCTATCTTCTAAAAGAAGTTGTAAGGTCAGTATTGCCTGGCATGTTCCTACATTTCCCTGGAATCAAAACTGATCTTCCCAACAGTCAGCTTCTACCTGTTTTGCCATTCACCTGTAAAGAATTTATGTTAGTACTTTGCAACCATGACTTATTAAACCGATAGTTCTGTAGTATTCACACCTGTCACCAAGGGCTTTTTTTGAAATCGGAATTGTTATTCTCCTTGGAATTATTTACTCTTCTTCCTCCCTCCCTCTCTGTTGGTGGGATGGCTTGTGTGCTTCTGCAATACATAGAGCCGAACTACAGGTGCAACCACAAAGGAGGGGTATCCGTTGAGTTGCCAGGCAAACGTTTGACTTCTGCAGAGGGGGGGGGGGGGGGGGCAAGAGTCTTTCAGTAACTGCAGGGGGCAACAGTCTGGATGATTGACTGATCTAGACTTTTAACATCAAATAAAATGGTCTTGCTGTGCTGGTACTGCAAATGGCTGATTGCAAGAGGAAACTACAGTTGTAATTTTTACCTGAGGACATGCAGCTCTACTGTATGATTAGTTGATGATGGCACCTTCTTGGGCAAAATATTCTAGAAGTAAAATAGTCCCCCCATTTGGATCTATGGTCAGGGATTACTCAGGAGGAAATATATGGTCAGGTACAAGAAATTATTCAAATTATTTAAGGAGGTGAAAATTTAACAACACTGGGGGCTGGAATTCGTTAGTAGGTAAAGGAAGAGAAAGAAAAATAGTGGGTGAATATGGACTGGGGAACAGGAATGAGGAAGTCACCTGGTAAAATTCTGCACAGAGCTTAATTTAACCTTCTGGTACCACCAGTTACATATTTGTAACGTAAGTTTATATGGGTTTGTAACATCTTAGTCGCTCCAGAGCAGAAGTTGGTCGCCATTGTGCGGGGAGGGGGGGGGGGGGCAATGGCCTACGCAGATAGGAGAATATTTCGTCGTTCTGTGCATAACGTCAGCATAGGAGCAATTTGTGTCAACACGCCAAAAGAGCTTTTTTTTCGTAGTGTTGTTTTGCTTCAGTTTGTGGTGTTATTGCGGTGTTTTGTAAAAGTTTTGCTTTAAAATGTCTGTGTGTACTGTAACAGGGTGTCTGTCGTACAGAGACAAAAGGCACGGGTATAATTTATCATTCGTTCCCAAAAGACGTTAAAGTGCAGAAGGTCTGGATAATGAAGTGCCACCGAAAAGATCCCTTCAATGTTGCGACGTCAACCGTCGGTTCATTACATTTCACATCAGATGATTATCTCCGTGACTTGCGAGCAGGACTTCTTAATCTACCGCCGAAGAAAACACATAAACTATTCGCAGTGCCGTGTGTAAATATACCAGGAAGTGTTCCCAGTGTCAGTGGAAATTCAAGCGCTGATGCTATAGAGTAGATCGGGGGGAGATGCCTATCTAGGTGAGGTGCCTAAACCCGGCATTTCCGCCGGCTCTCAACAGATCGCGACACCAACCTGCACGCCAATCGCTAACTGCAGTATGGGGCCAAGGCAGCTCCGTGTATCGCTATGGTAACTGTTTCTCAGCTTTGGAAGCAACAACTACAAGGTAAGAGCTAAAACTGACGCCTTCTTAATAGTGCACAGCTATTTTCAAGAGCTTACGACCGTCTGAATAATGTAGTAGAGCCAAATGCTGCACATGCTGAGCGAAGAAGATACTTTGTAGTTTAACTTGCTATCTGCCGTTGCCACACAACGGCCATGTTGTGTTAGTCACGGTAAGTGGCATCTCACCCCGATACTAGGGAGAGACGCCATTGTTTTCTCGGGGTAAGATGCCGAATCGTATCCCTCAGGTACACAGACTCTCTTTTCGCAGGAAATGGCTCCAACGTATGTTAGAGCATGAATTGTTTCAAAGTTTCCCAAGAATATGGGATCCCATATAGAAGTCTGAAACCTTAACCTTAAGTATGGCATCTTCCCCCGATCTACTCTAGTTTCTCCGAATAGGGCAGACAGGTTGCAGGCAAGAAAGACAATGAAAAATGCAATTGAAAAAAAAGAAAAATAGACCAGTCAACAGCGACAGATGGCTGTGACACTGATAGTGAACAGATCAGCGAACTCTGTAAACGTATAGAAGAATTAGAATACAGGAACTGCAGAGTGACAGCTGTGTGTGTGCAAACCTCAGGTATACTGAGAAGTGCTTGAAACTCAAAGCGAAAGCTTGTGGTGAGAAAATAAAATATCAACAAAAGTATCAAATGAAGCAAGTGCAGGAGAAAGTGACTCAAATATTAAGCAAATTGTTTTCAAAAACACAGATAAACTGCTTGTCGAGTGGGAAGAAACGAGCAGAATGACAAAGGGAAGGTATTTGTAAAGCGGTTATACTTCGTGCTGTGTCTAGGAAGTGTTATCTGTTAAGGAATCAGGTCGATTTCCCACTTCCAGGACTGTCAACACTTAAGAGATGGACGTCAGGCTCTTTCAGATGCTTTCCTGGTGTGCTGACAGATGTTTTGCAACTAATGAAAGCCCACTCATCGGTACTGACAAAAACCGAGCGTGTGTGTGTGTGTGTGTGTGTGTGTGTGTGTGTGTGTGTGTGTGTGTGTGTGTGTGTGTGTGTGTGTGTGCGCGCGCGCGCCCTATCATTCGACGATTAGAATGTAGATAGCAATATTACTTATGATCCTGTTGAAGATCGTGTTGTAGGGCCACACACTAACGTGCTGTTTGTTATGGTACGTGATTTGTTTTCTGGATGGAAGCAACCCATTTACTATGATTTTGACACACAAATAACAGCTGATCGGTTAAACAGTATTATCTGATCTGTAAAACAAGTTGGTTACAAAGTTGTTGCGGTAGTGTGCCACCTTGGAACAAAAAATTCATCTGTGTGGAAAAATTTTAATGTGACAGAAACAAATTCCTGCTTTTCCAATCCGCAGTATGAAAAGCAACGAATCTGGGTGTTTTCAGATGTTCCACATTTGTTTAAATTGATGAGGAACCACTTTCTGGCTGACTGACTAAAGCTTCCAAGTGGGAAAATTGTTAATACGAGGTGCATTCAAGTTCTAAGGCCTCCGATTTTTTTTCTCCGGACTGGAAAGAGATAGAAATATGCACATTGTTTTAAAATGAGGCCGCGTTCATTGTCAATACGTCCCAGAGACGGCAGCACCGTACGGCAGATGGAATTTTACCGCCAGCGGCGAGAATGAGAACTGTTTTAAACACTTAAAATGGCGACGTTTTCCTTACTTGAACAGCGTGCAATCATTCGTCTTCTGAATTTGCGTGGTGTGAAACCAATTGAAATTCATCGACAGTTGAAGGAGACATGTGGTGATGGAGTTATGGATGTGTCGAAAGTGCATTCGTGGGTGCGACAGTTTAATGAAGGCAGAACATCGTGTGACAACAAACCGAAACAACCTCGGGCTCACACAAGCCGGTCTGACGACATGATCGAGAAAGTGGAGAGAATGGTTTTGGGGGATTGCCAAATGACTGTTGAACAGATCGCCTCCAGAGTTGGCATTTCTGTGGGTTCTGTGCACACAATCCTGCATGACGACCTGAAAATGAGAAAAGTGTCATCCAGGTGGGTGCCACGAATGCTGACGGACGACCACACGGCTGCCCGTTGCCAAGCAATGTTGACGCACAACGACAGCATCAATGGAACTTTCTTTACGTCGGTTGTGACAATGGATGAGACGTGGATGCCATTTTTCAATCCAGAAACAAAGCGCCAGTCAGCTCAATGGAAGCACACAGATTCACCGCCATCAAAAAAATTTCGGCTAACCGCCAGTGCTGAAAAAATGATGGTGTCCATGTTCTGGGACAGCGAGGGCGTAATCCTTACCCATTGCGTTCCAAAGGGCACTACGGTAACAGGTGCATCCTATTAAAATGTTTTGAAGAACAAATTCCTTCCTGCACTGCAACAAAAACGTCCGGGAAGGGCTGCGCGTGTGCTGTTTCAGCAAGACAACGCACCTGCACATCGAGCTAACGTTACGCAACAGTTTCTTCGTGATAACAACTTTGAAGTGATTCCTCATGCTCCCTACTCACATGACCTGACTCCTAGTGACTTTTGGCTTTTTCCAACAAAGAAAGACACTCTCCGTGGCCGCACATTCACAAGCCGTGCTGCTATTGCCTCTGCGATTTTCCAGTGGACAAAACAGACTCCTAAAGAAGCCTTCGCCGCTGCCATGGAATCATGGCGTGAGCGTTGTGAAATATGTGTACGTCTGCAGGGCGATTACGTCGAGAAGTAACGCTAGTTTCATCGATTTCGGGTGAGTAGTTAATTAGAAAAAAAATCGGAGGCCTTAGAACTTGAATGCACCTCGTATATCTATTACAGAAAGACTGCTCCCATCAGATAGGAGTGAAATGAAGTTGTGTCCTAAACTGTCACAGCTTCACCTCAGTGTTAAGGGGAGAGAGCATCAAAGGCTTTATTTGGCAATGCCACTTTTTTCGAGTACCACAGCTAAGGCCATTGCCTGAAGAAGAGAAAGCAGCAATTTTTTTTCAGTTGGCAAACGACGCATTTGACATTCTGAATGCTCGGAGGTACAACAAGAATGCGTTATGGGATGCATAAGGCCGTTCAAGAAAGAGTACTAAGAAAACTGTATACGTGTGCCGAAAAAATGCGCATAGGCAAAATAAATCACTTGCTCCCATTCCAGAAAGGTATGACAACTGTTCGTTGATTATTTGGACTGTTTTCAGACCTTCAGCCACTACAAATGACATATTTTAACTGCAAAATTTAACCAGGATGCACTGGAAAAAATTTTCTCACAGATCAGAGGAATTGGTCATTTCCATTTGAACCCTTCTCCAACAGAAGTAAAATATCGATTACGGCTGTTACTGCTGGGACACAATGCTCATGTTATTCCTCTATCCAGTGACACGTCAGTAGAGGAAGATGAGTGTGATGAATTTTTAACGTCACATCTGTTCACAGAAATTTTGCCCAACATGAGCGAAGCACTGCAAATGATAGATGGTGGAAAAGAACTACAAGATATTAACTTTCCTCGTCAACCTGCACCAGAAGAACCTGCTGTCAAAGAGGGATGTGACTGCTCTGCAGAAGGATTCCGTTGCATGGCTGGCTACACTGCACATCGTGCAAAGAACTGTGACAACACACTGGGAACGCCGTCTGGTGATATTTTAAGTCCTCCAACAAACGAAAATTATGGTTGGATTGAATTTCTATCTCGCGGTGGGCTTACAGTTCCAACAGATCAGTGGCTACATACGGTGTCTCAGTTTGAACTAATTTTTAATGAATTTAATGATTGGATAGTATTTCCAAGGAAAAAAATATAGTGAAAACAATATGCACTGCTGTCCAAACTAAATATCCGGAGTTTTCTTCACAAGTTATACAACTGTATGTCAGAACACGACTTGTCACTCGTATGCGGTTCCTCAATATGAAGCATAAAATGCAGCAGCAGCAGCAGCACAGAAGCGGAAATCAAGACAGTGGCACTCTTCTTCCACTGCAAACATCTAAACAGATAAATCAACCGTTTTAAATAATTCCCTGAGAACTTACTGCTGTTATACATAGTTGCTTGTCTTTAATAAAAGTTGCTTGCAGCGCTAGCCGCTGCCTCGTTTGCCCATACAGTGACGTCACAGCGCCAGCCAATTACAGCCGATTTAGTTTCGGGCCCAACCTCCCTTTTAAATAACCGTGCTTGGAAGAGAGCTGCGGCGGTGACGTGGCTCTGTTGTTGTTCCCGCGTAGTGATTCGCGAAAATGGGAAAAAAAAAATCGAGATTCGAGCAGTGATTAAGTACCTCATAAAGAAAGGTATAAAACCAAAGGACATTCATGCTGTTTTCCAGAATACCCTGGAGGACTCTGCTCCTTCATATTCAACTGTTGCCAAGTGAACAAATGAATTCAAATTTGGTCGGAAGAGTTTAGATGACGATTCACGCAGTGGTAGGACAAGATGTGTTACCACTTCAGAAATCATTGCAAAAATGCACAAAATGGTCACGGAGGATCGCCGATTGAAAGTGCGTAAAATTGCTCATGCTTGCCAGATGTCATCTGAAAGGGTATATCACATTTTGACTGACTAATTATAAATGAAAAAATTATCTGAAATATGGGTGCCGCGACTCTATGTGCGCCGGCACACGTGTTCGTCGCCATGGCAAAGTTACACGAACTACGATATGAATTGTTGCCACACACGCCTTATTAACCTGATATGGCTCCGTCAGACTTCCATCTCTTCCCAAAACTGAAAATTTTTCTTGGTGGACGAAGATTCACTTCAAACGAAGAATTGATAGCCAGAGTTGAAAACTATTTTGCAAGCCTGGAGGAAACTCTTTTTCGAGATGGGATCAAGGCACTGGAACATCGTTGGACCATTGTGCATTAATCTACAAGGAGACTACATAGAAAAAGTTTCAATGATGTAAGTACGTTTTTTCCTATTCTGTTCCGAGAATTTTCCCAACCACCCTCGTCATAAATAAAGCTTTGCAGTGTAAGGAATGTGGCAATAGTGGTGTGAAGGTAGTTGAGGAGATATGTGCTAGAAGAGATTGTGCATCAAAATTAAGAATTGTTTGTAATGTTTGTGATTTAAGCGAATGTGGTTATACTTGTGGCGTAACTAACCAGAGAGTGTATAACACAAATATTAAACTTGCTTATGCTATGAGGTATATAGGCAAAGGGTACACTAGTGCACAAATTTTCTGTGCTCTTATGTACTTACCTCTGCCTACAAGGTTTGAAAGGTACAATAAAATTATTCTACAGAGTTTCGAAGAAGTAGCAAATGACAGTACGAAAAACGCTGTTCAGGAAAGTGTAGACATCAATTAAACCAATACATGTATGTCTGTAGCCCTAGATGCATCCTGGCAACGATGAGGCCATAGTTCCCTAAATGATGTAGAGGCAGCTACCTCCTTGGACAATAGTAAAGTCATTGATGTGGAGTGTATTACCAATTACTGTCACGGCTGTGCTAGTGGAACTGAAAATCATTAATGTTTGATTAGTTTTAGTGGTTATAGTGGAGGGATGGCATCTGAAGGCGTTGTGAAGATATTTCACAGGTCAGTGGAGAAATATGGTGTGATGTATAAACTTACCTAAGAGATGGGGACTCAAAAGTGTACCAAAAATTTTGTGAATACAATCATTATGCTGACACAAAAATTGAAAAAATGCAATGTGCTGGACATGTTCAGAAAAGGTCAGGTAAGAGATTAACTTGAAGAGGAATCTGAAGAGAAAGAAATTAGCTGATGGGAAGTGCATTAGTCGATATGGTCAGCTTACACACAAAGAAATACACTCATATTCATAAATTTAGGATAATTCTGATACATGGTGAAATAACGCTCTGGTGGGCGGTTCCTGGGTTTAAATCACCTCGGGGTATGACGATGCGGTGGATTTGACCTGCGGTCGTCGCACGATGGCGCTGGCAGCAGTCGACATACGCAGAGGTGTGTTGGTGCATGTCAAGAGTACGGTGCAGCGAGTAAGTGTGCAGACGTTTTCAGACGTGCAGTTGGTGACTGTGTGTTGAAAATGGCTCTAAGAAGACATATTGATGACGCTATGAGCGGTAGAATACTAGGGCAACTGGAGGCTGGTCAAACGCAGCAGGTCGTAGCACGGGCCTTCCGTGTGCCACAAAGTGTGATCTTAAGATTATGGCAACGATTCCAGCAGACAGGAAACGTGTCCAGGCGCTACAGTACGGGACGTCCACAGTGTACAACACCACAAGAAGACCGATATCTCACCATCAGTGCCCGCAGACGGTCACGGAGTACTGCAGGTAGCCTTGCTCGGGACCTTACCGCAGCCACTGGAACAGTTGTCTCCAGACACACAGTACAGATGACTGAACAGAGACAGTTTATTCGCCCGGAGACTGCAAGGTGCATTCCACTGACCTCTGGTCACAAGAGAGCTCGTAAGGTCTGGTGTGAAGAACACAGTACATGGTCATTGGAACAGTGGTCCTAGGTTATGTTCACGGACGAGTCCAGGTATAGTCTGAACAGGATTCTCGCCGGGTTTTCATATGGCGTGAACCAGGAACCAGATATCAACCCCCTAATGTCCTTGAAAGGGACCCGTATGGAGGTCGTGGTTTGATGGTGTGGGGTGGGATTATGATTGGTGCACGTAAACCCCTGCATGTCTTTGATAGAAGAACTGTAACAGGTCAGGTGTATCGGGACGTCATTTTGCACCAGTATGTCCGCCTTTTTAGGGGTGCACCTTCCTCCTGATGGATGATAGCGCACGGCCCCACCGATCTGCCATCGTGGAGGAGTACCTTGAAACAGAAGATATCAGGGGAATGGAGTGGCCTGCCTGTTCTCCATACCTAAACCTCATCGAGCACATCTGGGATGCTCTCGGTCGACGTATTGCTGCATATCTTCAAATCCCTAGGACACTTCTGGAGCTCCGACAGGCACTGGTGCAAGAATGGGAGGCTATACCCCAGCAGCTGCTCGACCACCTGATCCAGAGTGTGCCACCCCCTTGTGTGGCCTGTGTACGTGTGCATGGTGATCATATCCCATATTGATGTTGGGGTACATGCGCAGGAAACATTGGCGTTTTGTAGCACATGTATTTCGGGACGGTTTTCTCAACTTATCACAAATATCGTGGACTTACAAATATGTGTCGTGTGTGTTCCCTACGTGCCTATGCTATTCGTGCCAATTTTGTGGCACCACATTCTGCAATTATCCTTAATTTATGAGCATGAGTGTAGATTGCAGTATTATTATGGACAAGCCGTGAGACAAAATAAAAATGATCTTGAGAGAATGAATAAGGCAGTATGGGCTACATTCTTTCATAAATCCTCCATAGATGACGACGTTCTACCAAATATGCCAACCGCAAACCTTTTGGGTTGGAGCCCAGCCGTACATCTAACTCAGGAACAGCTGGAAGTGTTACAAGAAACACAGCTTCCAGAGAACTTTCATGTTGACTTCCCTAGATATGCCCTCAACAGAGCGTTGGTAGAGGCAATCGCGACCCGGATAAGGTGCACAGAAACGAGCTACAAGATGGGGACGGCGTTATTCGACACCGCCTCCGGATCAGTGGCTCAGTGCCCTTTCATAGAGAAGGAGTTAGTACCAGTACCCTTCAACAGGCTGAAGTTATACTGTGAAGGTGCCTATGCTATTAGTGCCAATTTTGTGGCACCACATTCAGCAATTATCCTTAATTTATGAGCATGAGTGTAGATTGCAGTATTATTATGGACAAGCCGTGAGACAAAATAAAAATGACCTTGAGAGAATGAATAAGGCAGTGTGGGCTACATTCTTTCATAAATCCTCCATAGATGACAATGTCATGCACTCCCCCCCCCCCCCCCCCGGCAGTGATTCGTGGTGTGGCTACCAGAGGGCAGTTACTCTAGGTGAGACCTACAACCATAAACATTCTTTGCCATTTACTGCAATGGAAGTTATAAAACCTATATCTATAGTGACAAGATTATTGGAGTAATGTTTACATGGTAGGACTCAAAATCCTAATGGAAGTTTCAACAATTGAATACGAGAACAAATACCAAAAACTGTTGTAGTACAGGGTGGCGCAGATGGATCGGGTGGTTTTGAAGTGGACTGTACGTCTGGAGGGGGGCAGCCAGGTGTTCGGCGACTTCGTCCTGTGGTGGGGGGGGACGGGAAGTTTCAGTTGCAGGCTGGCAGTCAGTCGCGATGGCTACGTGGTCCGTTGAGCATCGTGTTTTCGCAGTGGAAGAGTTCATACGCAATAACGAGTCAATTGTTGCTGTGACGCGTGCCTTTCGCCGGCGTTTCAACATCCCACCTCGCGGTAGTGTTCCTAAGCGAGATACGATATTGAGTTGGGTGCATAATTTCCGCACTACTGGTTCATGTGCTCCAAAATGGACGCCTAGACCGCCAACAATAACAACGCCTGAGAACGTGGAGCGTGTGAGACGCGATGTCACTGCGAGCCCACGTCGATCAACGAGACGTCGTGCTCAAGCTCTTGGAATGTCACGTCGGAGCCTTCAAAGGATTCTTAACGAAGAACTGAAATTCCACCCCTATAAAATCCTGTTGGTACAGAAGATTCTCCCAACAGACCATCTTCAAAGGCTTCAGTTTAGCCAACAGATGTTGGAGTTATTGGAAGATGTAAACCTGATTATCATGATGTCTGACGAGGCTCACTTTCACATTAACGGATACGTAAACAAGCAAAATTGCCGTTACTGGGCCGACACTAACCCAAGAGATCTACACCAACGGCCTCTCCATAGTGACAAAGTGACGGTTTGGTGTGGGGTTTCTAAGGTAGGGATAATTGGTCCTTACTTTTTTGAAAATGAAAGGGAGCAGGCGGTTACTGTTAATTCGCAGCGTTATGTGAACATGATTGAAGATTTTCTTCTCCCACAACTTGAAGAGAACAATTACGACATGGGCATTATGTGGTTCCAACAAGACGGGGCAACTGCACATACCGCTAGGATATCAATGCAAGCTGTACGCGCTCTGTTCCCTGGCCGTTTGATTTCCCGTAATGGAGATGTCCATTGGCCCCCTCGCTCGCCGGACCTCACGGTATGTGACTTTTTCTTATGGGGCTATTTAAAAGCAAGGGTCTACATGAACAAACCCCGGACCATTCAGGAGTTGAAGGCAGCAATTCACACCGAAATCACATCAATTCCTGGTGATGTGCTTGAGCGGGCAATGCGGAACGTTAAGGACCGACTCCAAGAATGCGTCGCTCGAGAAGGAGGGCATTTGATGGATGTAATTTTTAAAAACTAACATTACTATTTTTTTGTTAATAAACTTCCATTGTAACTACACGTTTTGCACTTTATTTCAATCCAATACCTTTACAATTGACAGTTTGACAAGTATTTTAAAACCACCCGATCCATCTGCGCCACCCTGTACAACTAAATACTTTGCAAATAGGTGTACTAGATGCTGTTCTATGTTTCACTGACGGCGCTATGTCAAGGCTTAATGTTATGGAACAGATGGGAGTGCCTGGTGGACTAAATACGCTTAGAGCTCTAATAGCCGTTGACTGAAGGAGACTCTTCAAGGTAGAAAAATCAAAATTGAAAGCCACCAAAGGAGCAAAAATAAGAAGTGTGAAAGAGAGAAGGAACGAAGAACAACACAGGAAACAAGATGGATATGGACCTGGGATGCATTTGTGCCATGCAAGTCTGATAGAAAAAGCAAGTTTTAACTTGAATTTTCCCAAAAGTTAAATTATTTCATGTTTTGCTACACTTTAGCTACCAACTGTCTTAAAACATATTTAACTAAAACGAAGACTAATCTTGTGACTTAACTTTGAAAATGAAATGCTTTTTTGAAGAAAAACCAGGAACTGATTTACAAAATATTTGATAATCATACTCAAAAAAAATTTTGTACCACAATTCATGACTGCACCATCTCTTCAATACTCAGCTTTAAAGACAATAGTGCGAAGAACTTACAGGAAAAAAATAAATCTACTTTGTATTTTGAGTAATGTGTGCCTATTACGTACATAAATAATTTATTTCACTTGCAACAAAAAATACAATTAAAAAGTGTGAGAGGTAAAGCTGTGGTTCATACATAAAAATGTTCCCAAAGGGTGTCTTAGAAGATGGTAAGCGTTATATGGGCTTACAAATCTTATTCTTTGAGTTACACCGTTTCTAAAACTGACAACTTTTTCAAGGTTTCCCGTGATATTCACGGACCAATCCCCCTTAAATGGGACTGTATGAAGCGAAAATAAAAATGAATTTATTTCGATGCATTTCCGAGTTAATTAGTGCTCTTTTTAAAAAATTTAATTAATGAAATAACCTATACGTCAGTGTCTCCTAGAGAACAATAATGTTTTACAGGAAATTACGCTATGTTTTCCTCGGGAATGTCGCAGCCATGTAAAACTGGCATTAATTGAATTAGCAGAACTGTTTACAGACGATACTTGACGACTGTTGACTTAAGAGTGGAACACCTGTCTCAGCGTGGAAGACTGTCGAAGTCACCACCCTCCCAAGCCCAATAAAACCTGCTTCTTCTCGAAATCTAGACAGACATGCTCCTTAATCCTCTAGTATCCCTAGTTGCATGTATGTAACGTTAAGTTTTTTGTATGTTTTACTGAGCTTTAGCCAGTGCTAGTTCACCAGTGCCCACTGTTACATATTTGTACAAGCCATGGGGCGCATTGTGTGAGGAAAAATTTGGAACTACTGTAGGAATACTATCTTTGTTCATGTTTGTAACTTTGTAGGTGCTCCATGGCAGAAATTGGTTGCCATTGCGTCACACATGGTATGTGGGATCGATAATGTGTTTTTAACCCTTTGAACGGAACATCGGTCTGAGATACCGCCATAGTTGACATTAACAATGCTAACGGCGCTGCATTGTTCGTGAGGGTGGGGAGAAGCCCAGTAATCTTCAGTCGGGTCCCGAACCGCAGCTGGCCAACAACGTATTGTCGGCGCATGCATTGTTTTCAAGTAAGTAGAATTTTTGTTACGTATTGTCGGTCTGTGAGACCGTGTTCCGAAAAAATGCATTCCCCTCCCGGTCTGACAGACCGGGTGTTCCTAAAAGTGTCAAATTTTTGCCGGTCTCCCAGACCGGTGTTCCTAAAAGTATCACGCATTTGTCGGTCTGTATGACCGATGTTCCACTCTTTGAACTCTTCTGTTTTCTGTGTAGCAACATTTCATCTATTTGATTGAAATTTTTGCCACCACACGATGCTTAATACTTTTGTGTTCATAGAAGAACGAGAAAAAAGTGTAACAACTCGTATTTAACGTTTTAATTTTTCCTCTTTCCGTTTTTCACACACATTCTCCAATTTACCGCGCAAACTTATTACAGCGATAGAATTATCCCCATTAAATTTCGTTAAAACTCATTTTTCCCTTTTTCCTTGCAGGTTTACAATGGAAGGTCCGAAATATGTTTCAAATCGGTCGAAAAGAATTGTAGCCCTTGCACGCTCTCAAAATTACCTTGAAGAATCAGACTCGGAAGTGGATTCAGATGAATCATGCATTCCAGATGAGGACCTTACTATCCAAGATCCTCGCAATGAAACAGATAATGACGATGACTCTCCCAATGATGATGATCGCGATGATGAAACTATTCGAGAAATATTTGAAGTCGAAAATACCGCAGTTCGCGAAGAAACTGGAGAGCAACCACAGTCTGACATAACTTCTGGTGGAAGCAGACTAATCACTCCACAGAAGCCTGCTGATGTTGCTAGCTCATCTACGCGTTCTGATGACACTCTAGATGAGAGTCGTCTTCCAGTTTCTTACTACGGAAGAAACAAGTGTTTCACATGGTCATCAACTCCTGTTCGCTCTAAGACGCGAACAGCAGCATCCAATATAATAAAGGTACGGCTATCAAAGATACAAGGGCCTGCTCTTACCGTGGGGAAAAACCCACTCCCAGGTGAAGTGTGGCGCCTTTTGTTTACTGACGACATGATTGAGACGATTGTAAAGCATACTAATGAAAAGTTGGCCAAAATTCGTTCTGTTATTGAACTAAAAGAAAGTGTAGCTTACAGAGACACTACTGTGCAGGAAGTGAACGCTGTGATTGGAGTCACAGTTCTTTGCAGCATATTCAAATCTGCGAGGGAGCCTATGACCTCGCTGTTTTCCACTTCGGTCTTGGGGAGGCCAATTTTTCGATCAATAATAACAGAAAAGCGATTAGGAATATTGCTTAGGGCATTTAGATTCGATGACTCGAGCACGAGGGAACAGAGGGAAAAATATGACCCAGCTGCTGCCATTACAGACATATTTAATAAGTTTATTTGGAACTGCCAACAAATTTATAGCCCTGGAGCGCATTTGACAGTTGATGAAACTTTGGTGCCTTTCAGAGGGAGGGTTAAATTTCGTATATATATGCCGAATAAACCGGCTAAATATGGCATTAAGGTCATGGGTCTGGCAGATGCACACAATGCATATATTTACAATGCCTACATCTACTCCGGCAAAGGCTGTGATGGAGCCACACTTTCTACAGCAGAAAAGAAAAAGAGCATTCCCACGCAGTCTGTAATCCGCCTATCTAAAGGGCTGTATGGCACAAACAGAAATATTAGTTGCGACAATTGGTTTTGTTCTGTGGAACTTGCCCAGGAGCTACTAGCTCACAATTTGACATTAGTTGGGACACTAAAAAGAAACAGACCCCAGATACCAGCAGAATTTCAAGCAAGAAGCGATCGTGAAATTGGGTCCAGCCTTTATGGCTTTACGAAAGAAATGACTCTGCTTTCTTATGTCCCAAAAAGGAATAAGGCAGTCCTACTTCTTTCGTCAATGCATCATTCCAATTACACTGACGTTTCAAATGATAAACCTGAAATCATATCTTTTTATAACGCCACAAAAAGTGGAATAGACACGCTAGATATGAAGTGCAGTGTTTATTCTACTAATCGCAAAACAAGAAGGTGGCCGTTGGCTATTTTTTACCACATGGTGGCCATGGCTGGATCAAACGCAAGTATACTTTATGGACTTTTTGGAGAGAAGAAAACCGTATCACGTTTTGATTTCCTGAAAAGAGTTTCTCTATATTTGGTCTACGATTTCGTAAAATCCCGACTGGCAATCTCCAATCTGCCTCAAGAGCTACAAAGTATTATTTCATCTTTAGAAGAAGAGGCAGCAAAAGAAAAGCAAATCGTTAGCCAACGGAATAAATTTGTTGTTCGAGTTGATGAGTGTCCGACGGACACACTTGGTAAAAGAAAAACCTGTCGATTTTGTCCATATCAAAAAAAGAGGAAAACTGCCTACAAGTGTATTTCTTGCGAAGAACCAACGTGCTTGGAGTGTTCACGAAAAGTGTGCAAGACTTGTGCAATTAAAAATAAAAGTTAAATTTTTTCTTTGCATTACATTTTAGTATTCATTTTCTTTGTGTTGTAACTATAATAATGTAAAAAAAAAGTATTTCTAAAGGAGTAATGTGTAAACAACAAAACACTGCAAATTAAAGTTTTTCCTAGTAATAAACTTGAATTTACTGGTATTTTAACAAATATTATGGTTCAAAAACCTATTATTATGTTTAATTACACCTTAAAGAGAGAGAGAAGCAACGTAGAAGTGCGGAAAAGTCATAAAAATAGAGAAAAATACACTTTAAATGTCCTAGCGGTCTAGCAGACCGATGTTCCATCTTACCGCCGAGTAAAAGATGTTCCGGTTAGAGGGTTAATCATTACATATTAAGTATTTTCTCTTTAAGTAAGTTCTAGTGGACCAATTATTTGCATTCTTTTGGTTCTGTGTATTGAAGTACCCCAGGAATGTTGAAACGAACTCATGTTATATAAGTCTAACCATGGGACATTTAGGGTTACGTTCATTACTGTTCGTATTGTGACGTTTAGGCGTTTTCTTTTATTTCCAGTAAACGACTGATGACATTTTTGAGTTTGAACATAATCCCAATGAAAGTGATTTTTCTGCACTTGATGATGAACTTCTGACCGGCCGAGAAACGTCTACTCCAAAGGTCTTGCAAGAGTCGACTGTTTTTGATTCAGTAAATCCTGAGGATGTTCCAGAACATACGGAGTTGTTGCGGATCGATGGTGACTAACCCTTTCACTGCTCCAGACGTAAATATACGCTAATCGTTTCAGTGCTCCAGACGTATATATACTATTTGCTATAAAAAATACTTACAGCGGTTCCCTGCTACAGTCGTATAGTTACGTATAACGCCGACAATCGGGCCAGCGAGTCGGAGGTAATTGTTGCGCAAGTATGCAGTTTAATTGTTGGAATACTAGGAAATACCTGAACGACTATTGAATGCTGAATTCTCTTTCTGCTGAGTTCATTCGTATCGCTATATTACCTTGTTTGTGTGCGGCCGTCTCCGCGTTACCAAATAAAATGACGCGACGTTTACCGTCAGTTTACAGACGATGAGCTGCTGAGTATTCTAAACCAAAGTGGCGACGAGGACATCATCGTGCCCAGTCCAGCTGATTATGGGTGGACAGATAATGACGATGACGAGCTGGCAGATAAATCTGTCACCAAAAATATAAAAAATATTTATGAACCAACAAACGTTGAACCAGTAAATGCAGATCCAGATTTTGATGTTATCACCGATTCTTTCTCCTATTCCGAACAAGAGCCTGAGCGTATGCCTGAAAAATCTCCTAATAGACACGAAACAGTTGATTTTAGATGGGAAGACTCTGATTTGGACCTTAAAGTGTATAATTTCGATAACAGTGGTTACGGTTGCAAAATCGTCGATTTAGATGATTTATGTACTGTATACGACTGCCTCAAAGTTGTGTTTTTTTTTTTTTAGCCAAGAAATTGTGTGCTACATAGCTGAGCAATGTAATTTATATTATGAACACCTTTTCAATCATGCCAGTGAAAAATCAAGACTGCGACACTGGAAAACCACAAACAGTGACGAAGTTTACTGTTTCCTTGCTGTAAATTTTCTGATCGCTCAAGTGAGAAAAAATGAAATAAACAGTTATTGGACCAATGATCAGTTACTGTCTACTCCAATGTTTGCGCAAATCATTCCGAGAGATAGATATCTTCAGTTACTTAGAATGTTACATTTTGCTGATAACAGTAAGGACCCTGGAGACGACAAAATCTGGAAATTACGTTGAATTGTTGATCACTTAAGAAAAGTATTTCCAGGTGCTTTCTATCCTTTTAAAAATTTGTGCATTGACGAAAGTTTAGTTCTCTTCAAAGGTCGTGCTTCAAGCAGTACATTCCTTCCAAACGCCACAGATTTGGTGTAAAAAGTTTGTGTGTTATGTGATTGTGAAACTGGTTACATTCTTGACTATTACTCATGTGGGTGCAGCAACAGGTACGCAATAAAAGAAACTGACTTTGGTGTAAATGTTGGAATACCTGGAAGCATTGTTCTCACTTTACTTGAACGTTACCTTGGTAAAGGTCACACATCATATGTTGACAATTGGTACACTAGCCCAACGTAATTTTCTTATTTGCATGACAGAGTGACTAATGCCTGTGGAACTGTGAGAACAAACCGCAAAGGCATGCCTGCTTCATCAAAAAAACTTAGAAAAGGCGAGATCGATCGAGTTTATGTCAACAGATAAACTTCTTGCTCTGAAGTGGCAGGACAAGCGTGAAGTGAGGATGCTTGCAACTCTTCATACAAGCGAAACTACAGCGACTGACAGAACTGACAGAACCACGAATGAACCAAAAACAAAACCAGCTTGCATCGTAAGATACACTGAAAATATGGGGGCCGTCGACAGGAGCGACATGATGCTAAGTTCAGTAAAATGTGTACGAAAAACTGTAAAATGGTATAAAAAAGCATTTTTTCATTTGGTGTATCTGTCTCTGCTCAATGCGCAAGCATTAAATAAAACTCAAACGGGACAAAATATTTCAGTATCTGATTTTCAACAGAAACTTATCAAGGAGATCCTAGAGATTCACCACCAACCGCAAACAGAGGGACGTCGTGGAAGGTGATCGGCTGATGGTAACAATCCCTTGCGCCTAACCAAGCGGCACTATCTCGCTAATCCCAGGAACTTCAAAGAAGATGAAGGCCGCCCAGAGTAGGTGTATTGTATGTGCAAAACATGATAAACGAAGTGATACAAGATACATTTGTGTAAAATGTAATGTGCCTTTATGTTTGAATTTTTGTTTCGAGAGATATCACACTTTGAAGTATTACTAATGTCATATATTTTGAATTTTTTTTCTCCTAATAAGTACATTTTTTGAACAAATTAAGACTTTCTGAATAAAGATTTAGAAAAAGGAAACGATTTACACCGACAATAGTGGATTTTGCGTCTCATTTTTATCTCAATAATAACGGTAGACTGCTACAGTCCTATATATACATACCGGGTGAAAATAACGCGTAATTTTTTTTAACATTTTTACGCAGCGACAGCAACTGATATTGTTTATATAAGAATATACAGCCTAGTTTTAAGGCTCTGTAGTAGAATGTAAAACGTAGTCATGCAGGATACTGTAATTAACTTATAATAGTAAATTATAAAATTGATTCATAGCAAAAATGTTATCTGACGCGTGCGTAATAAGTGTTTGATTTTATACGTCTCACGCATGCGCGCCGCCCTCTGTGGTTGTTTAATAAAAGTGGCAAAACCTTATGGTTATGCATCAAGTTTTAGTTGGCTTAGGGCATGGCTTGTTTTAGGCAAACATTTAAATAATATTTTATGTAAGTACTACACGTTGCATCCTGTAGGATGACAATATCTAATATAATTTACTAGCACATTATAATATTAACTTTTTGCAGGTTCTGAAGAAGACGGTATTACTAACGTTGAAAGCTAGGTAAACGATGAAGTTAACCTGCATCTATAGGCTGTATATTCTTATATATGAAAATAACACGCACAGGGTGGGAGCCGCTGAGAGTAAATGCGCAGTGGAAGGGTTAATACAGAAATTGACCCATTTGTGCAGCTTGCAGAAGACTAACCCAAGAAGTGCTCACTCGTTTGCAGTACTTCAGATCTCTTGTGACATGTGAAATGCTGGAATTTGTGTTCGACAAACTAATATTTATAATATATATTATTATTTATAATATTTATAGTATTCAGAAATTGGGTACAACTATTGAAATTAGCCTAGCTGAGCTGGAGCAGCTTTTAGGTATTTACTTGCGGATGGGCTTGGCTCAAATGCCTAGTGTGCGATGTTATTGGGAAAAACAACGGTGTATAATCTGATTTCTGATATAATTGCTCGAAGCCGCTTTCAGAAACTGGTAGCTCTGTTGCATTTCCAGGACAATCTTATTGTTACTGAACGAACACAGAAAGAAGATAAGCTATGGAAAATTCGACGGCTTACTTTGTTCTCACAAGCTTGCCTGAGAAAACTACCTGAGCAGAATCAGTGTGTTGATTAAATAATGATTCCCTTCAATGGATGCAGTAGTCTTCGACAACATATACAAAACAAGCCAATACGATTGGGATTCAAGATGTGGGCTACTACAGCTGGTTTCTCAGGATATTTGTATTTCTACGGCAACGGAACATGTACCTGGAAAAGGTCTTGGTTATAATATTCTGATGAAGCAACATCGGAAGACAATAGCGTTTTTTGGGTTTATAAAGACAATTCTTTCACACTGTATCATGTTGCTGAGAGGGGTATTTATTATACAGGCACAATAAGAGCTGGAAGATTCCATCAATGTACTCTTCCCAACAAAAAGTACATTTATGCGATCGGGAATGCTCAGTAGCAGCGAGGCTACACGTACAACTAACAATTTTGCGTCAGCAAGGAGCATTAATGATAATATCATAGGAGGCAATGTTGTGCAACCTTAGTAGGGACAAGATCCGACTATTCGGGAGTAGGATCTTACAACCTGAGACAATGTTCCGAGACAAACTTCCGTCACAATGTCCGCAAACGTGACGTCAGATCCGTCTAGCAACAGCGATCTGAGCGCCCATTGGCTGAAAGTTTGGATATAGGAGACGAGTGAAGTGTCCTTATTGGCTGAGGGAGAGAGGTGGGTCTCTCTTGTCCTTCGGGAAGACAGCGCGAGTTGGTAGTGAGGCGCTGCTCAAAACGCACGGTTGAGTAACTGGGGACGGCTCCAAAAGAACGGTCGCGAGTAAATAGTCCAGCTGTTAAATATGAGAAAAAGTGAAGGAGTATGGAATTGGAGAGAAATTTGTGGCACAATTTGACCAGAAGAAGGGATCGGTTGGTAGGGCATATTCTGAGGCATCAAGGGATCACCAATTTAGTATTGGAGGGCAGCGTGGAGGGTAAAAATTGTAGAGGGAGACCAAGAGATGAATACACTAAACAGATTCAGAAAGATGTAGGTTGCAGTAGGTACTGGGAGATGAAGAACCTTACACAGGACAGAGTAGCATGGAGAGCTGCATCAAACCAGTCTCTGGACTGAAGACCACAACAACAGTTATCAGTGAACGCCACGTGTCGTGGGCAGTGTGTATCACGATTATGGAAAGTCAGTAATGTGTTAATCTGTTGTAAAGGGCTGAACATAACGGCGCAGCATAAGAGCCGCCATACTGGAAATTCTATGACCTGTGTTTCAAACTATTCTTTATTAAAACGAATGTAGTACATTGGCATTTAACAACTGGCATCCCGACACACCCCACTTCAGCAGGATCACAAACATACATGGAACCCGGCGCCTGAGCGCTACTACTGTGCGACGAGGGACTACCGAAGCAGCAAGACACCAGGTTAGTGATACAGAAACCAGAGAAGTAAGGCAGAGCCGCATCCTTCTTGTTACAATGCCACAGAGGGCATTGTAACACGTTACTACAGTAACTCCAGTGCTATAATGCCAAAAGGACAATATTGACCACTTTCCCCAGTGGAATAACGCAAGAGGAAGGCGCAAAATTCGCAAGAAACAGAATACTTTTGTTCAATGGCAAAAATGCAAAGGTTTTCTGTGCTTCAACAATGACAGAAACTGCTTCAGAAGATTCCACTACTAAAAGAAATGTATGTGAATACGTTTCTTGTTTACGTAATTGTGTTTTTGTAACAAACCGATTCAGAACGCAAAACTGTGATTATACATTTATCTTGCCAATGCCAATACCTTGGATCCCAATGTTACGTATGTGTAATGCCATGTAAAAAAGGACTCAAAAATGAAAAAAAGTTAAAAGTTGTACATTTGTTCTCCAAAATATTGGTAACTGTAAACAATACTCTGCTAATAACAGCCTACAATTAATATTAATTGTTGTGGGTCCTAGAGGGTTAATAACAGGCCTCAGTAAAATCTTAAGAGCCAATAATCCTTGCACCCCTCAAACAATTCCTCACCGGAAACAATATCCTCACGCCCGAATACTTCGGTTTCCGCACTGAGCACTCCATGTTTCATGGTTAAGCATATCTGTCTGGCCAGGACAAGGAGAGAATCAATAGGAGCAGTGTTGCTGGATACTGAAAAAGCTTTTGACTGCGTCTGCCAGAATGGTCTTGGCCCAACTAAGAGGGCCTGCTGAAAAGAAGTGCCTACGAATTTTATTCTGTTCTCCGTATCAGTCAAGCGTATTAAGAGTGGTTGGTCGACTTTTCCCCTTTGCTGACGCAAATTGCTACTCTCCGTGCCGCTAAAGAGCTCCGAAATGAGCATGTAACATGGCGGTGTGTAATGCAACTATGTCAGTGCGTGACAAACACCGTGCTCCAATCGAATTTCTAACTGCAAAAAAAGTATCTACAACTGAAATCGATAGAAGAATGAAAGCAACATCTGCAACAATAAGGCGCCCTGGGTTCACTGTCCTCGATCATGCTCCGTACAGTCCCGACTTGGTCGCATCCCGAGTTCTATTTGCTTCCAAAAATTAAAGAACACCTTCGAGGACTTCACTTTGATAGTGGTGAAGTGGTGCAAGCAGGGGTGAGGTTGTGGCTCTGCATCAAAGTCCAACATCCTACAGAGACGGTATCGACAAACTGGTCTCTCGTTGGGATAAATGTGTTCGTTGGCAGGGTGATCACGTTGAGAAATAAATATGTAGACATGAAGAATGAAGATGTAGATGTAGAATGTTAATACGCTCTATACCACCTTAGGGGCTGTACCTTACAGGATTCAGCGACTCCTCCAAAATAACTACGACTGTAAAGTAGCATTTTCTATTATGGGAACGCCGGGTAGAACAGGGTACCGGGGCAGAATGAAGATGTACGTATTTTCGTGTCAAGGAGGTGCTGCCAACGATCGGCAGTAAGAAGAACTAGTTCAGACAGTTACTGCTCAAAGTTGGCAGCCATGTTTGTTTTGTTTTTGTAAGCGTTGGATCGGGAAGTTTTCGTTGTGCTGATTTTTGCTCCTGCCTTGTTACTTCTGGCGAATTGGTAGCAAGGGAAGACATACAAACTTATTTACAACACGTCTATTGTTAGTAGATGCTTAAAATATGTTTAATGATCTTTAGTTTCATGTGGTTAAATGTTTGTTTTCGTAACTTAACAATCAAAGAGTTGCGTAACCTAGCTTATCAGTTGGCTGTAAGAAATGGCATTGTTCATAGATTTAAAAATGAAATTGCAAGCGAAGATTGGGCCAACGGATTCCTTAAAAGACATCCTACTTTATCTGTTCGCAAAACCGAAGCAACATCTGGTGCAAGAGCCATGGGTTTTAATAAAGTAACTGTCGATAGGTTTTTTTCGTTATTAACAAATGTAATTGACAAACACAAACTAATGGCCCAGAATGAGATTATCACTCTGCAGCGGAGTGTGCGCTGATATGAAACTTCCCGGCAGATTAAAACTGTGTGCCGGACCGAGACTCGAATTCGGGACCTTTGCCTTTCGCGGGCAAGTGCTCTACCAACTGAGCTACCCAAAAGCACGACTCACGCCCCATCCTCACAGCTTCACTTCTGCCAGTACCTCGTTTCCTACCTTCCAAACTTAACAGAAGCTCTCCTGCATTCTGGAAACATCCCCCAGGCTGTGGCTAAGCCATGTCTCCGCAATATCCTTTCTTTCAGGAGTGCTAGTTCTGCTTGGTTCTGCAGGAGAGCTTCTGTTAACTTTGGAAGGGTCGCGCGGGCTGCCAGGCCGTGGAGACCGCCAACCATGTACTACAGGCGATCGTGCGGTATGTCGCTCGTGGACTCGTGCAGAGAGGCTTCAATGTCTCAGTGGAGCCCCACCTCCGTACACCTGAGGGCATCCCCAAGCCTGACGTGGTGGCGGTTAAAGACGGCATCGCCCGCGTGATCGACGCCCAGGTAGTCGGAGACCATCTTCGACTCGACTGGTATCACTCCCAGAAGGCGGCCTATTACGACACGCCGTCCATCCGGCGTGCCATCTCCAACCTGCACCGAGACGTCGAGGAGGTGACGGTGTCCACCGCAACGTTGAATTGGAGGGGCACATGGTCTCCAGCGTCGGCGAGGGACCTCGCCGCCTTAGGCTTCCGACCCCGAGAACTGGCGGTACTGAGCACCCGAGTACTGCAGAGCTGATGCAAGAGTTACAGAATCTACGAGCGTATGACGGCGCCAAGGCTGATGCCACGAGCCGGCGTCGGCTAGGCTGCTGGTTATCCTTCTGCCCTGACTCCTGGGGCCTGTCATTAGGAGGAATTCCGTCTTTATTCTTCTCTGTCTTTAATTGTCTTTCATATTTGTGTTTTCTTCCTCTCTATATACATAAGTTTAGCATGGTGTTCGCCCTGTGGAAGTCCCCACTCCGGTGGTGGACATCGGCGAGGTACACAACACCTACATACCTAATGTACCATGTTTATTTATTTATGTATGTGTCATTCCTTCGGAATAAAGACGGCTGGAATAGGAGACGAGGTACTGGCAGAAGTGAAGCTGTGAGGATGGGGCGTGAGTCGTGCTTGGGTAGCTCAGTTGGTGGAGCACTTGCCCGCGAAATGCAAAGGTCCCGAGTTCGAGTCTCGGTCGGGCAAACAGTTTTAATCTGCCAGGAAGTTACAAACTAATGGCTTCACAGATAATTAACTGTTATGAAACAGGCGTTTTGGTTAACCCTGAAAACCAATCAAAGATCGTACCTTGCAAGGGGAAACGTCAAGTAGAATCGTTAACATCTGCAGAAAGGGGCGGAACTGTAACCTGCCTCATTTGTATGTCAACAAGCGGAGCTTACATGCCTCCAATGCTTACTTTTCCACGAAAGAAGAAGCAGGATGAATTTGAGTTAGGACTGCCGGAATTTTCTTAGGCATCAAAAGACTTCCCAGTTCTTATATTAGATGGTCACTCAACACATACCAAGAACATTGACGTTATAGACTACGCGAGCGAGAGTGGCGTTTCGTTGCTATGTTTACCATCACATTGCTCTCACAGACTTCAGCCGCTTGATGTTTCTTTTATGAAGCCTTTAAGTTTTCATTATAGTGGTGAGCTTCGAAATTGGCTACGAAGCAACCCAGGGAAAGTCTTAACTCACTCTCAAATTTCAACGTTTTTTGATTCAGCTTTCATCAAAAGTGCAACAATGAAAACCGCTATTAAAGGTTTCGAAGCTAATGGAATATGACCCACGAACCCATCCATATTCACCGATGCAGATTTCCTCCCGGCAGACACAACTGACATCGGACTTGATAGGCCGTCAGATAAAGAGGTTCTCATACCTGGAGCTGAACAATTGGAATTGCCTTCACCTAACACACCAGCTAAAAAAAAGACTGAAGCCAACGGGGTTGGATGATCAAGCTGGCAAGGTTTCAGCGAATTGTAACAATGAACTGCCGCCTAAGAATGACAAAGTTACTGAGGCTAATTGTTCTAGTCCTGGGTGCTCTTAGGTGACAACTGACAACACGGCCTCCTCATTTCATATTCACCTGAAATTCTGATGCCCTTATCAAATGTTAACGAAAGCACGGAAAGGGGAAAGACCGTTGATTTAACTGATTCGCAGTATAAAATAGAGTTAGAAGCCATTATTAAGGAAAGAATGGAAAAGAACTTTGCCAAAGAAGAAAGAGCAAAGAAAAAACTATTTGTGAAAAAGAATAAAATTAATAATTCAAAAAAGAAAGGGCCTGAAGATAAATGGAAAAAAGGAGAGATCATCCAATACTAACGAGAGTGATTATGAGGAACGTTTTGACTGTGAATGTTCGTATTATGGTGAGTTTTATTCAAAATCAATTGAAGGTTGGGTCGCTACTTCCATGTGCAAAAAATGGGCACACGATTCTTGTGCAGGAATAGACAGCGAAGATGACGAGTGTCTCCTCGTGTGTGAAGCCAATATTTTCTGCATTTCCGATAATTTTATACGTTTTTATAATCACTTGTACTTACCACCCCAATCTGCCTCATGCACGGGACAGGATGGGGCAAAATGACATACTTTTCTATTTTGAATGAAAAATAAATATTGTTCTTTTATTTTATGGCAATGTTCTTGTATTTTGATGATTAATACATCATAATGTGTTCATATAACAATTGGTAGCTCTCTTATTTAACACTTTTGTACTTTTAATCAATGTTTTCAACTTTGTACCCCGATCTACCCCAGGTTCCCCTACCAACTGTGAGCAAAAATAATCTTATTCATAATTCGAAACCAGAGCATTTCCCCTTAAAAAACTCAGGGGCCTATAAAATTAGCTGTGACACACGTACAGACTACTACAAAGCACAGACAGGACGAGCAATTGTTGCTACACTTAAAGAACATTTCTTACGAAAATGATGTACATATATGTATAACTCGTCCTTCGCTGATCATTAATTAATTAAAGGTCATACGCCCAAAGAAGCCCAAGACTTCAGTATCCCGCGCACAGAAAAGAAAGGCTTCAGTCTTAATGTCCTTCAAGAATTACAAATTTTGAAATACCTTTCTCGTAATGAAGAATCTTTCTTAACCCTTTCATTAGCCGGCATCCATGCGTTGCTTTCTAGCGCGCCCAAGCTGCCAGACTCGCACGGACACGGAGCAATCAGTTGTAGTGAGTAGTAGTCTCCACGTGACGCGCGTTTACGTTTCGAGATTTTGCTGTTCTCTCTTCGTTTACAGCTCTCACGTCAAATGAAAACAAAAGAGATTTCTGCGGCTGGCTGCTATCAAATGAATTAACCCTCCGTCGGTCGCACCTGTGCGAAAAAAGCACAGCTACAGATTTTTGGTTGGCGCTCCTGCTTAAAGGCGAACAGTGGCGCCCCCTCCCCAGTACTCTTCTGGGTCGGGAAGGTCTTACCGACCTCCCATCATTGTCGTCGCTACGTCGTCACGTGAACCGGAGCCAGAGAAAGTGGCCAAAGCACCTACGACCGAAGACGTCACACTTTCCGAGTTTCGTATTTTGAATTTTATTTCTTGCAATCATCTTTATTCGTTATATTTCATGAGTTTATAAGGTTATTTTGTCGTATTTCTAGATAATAATAGTGTTCCATGAGGTGTGCGTAATTTGCACATTGCGACTGAACTCGTTATGGCGAAACTAATTTATTTCGTTTGTCCTCTGTTCCAGATTTTTGGACAATATGGCGAAGAGAACGTTCGATCTGAGTAACGCGAAAGATGTCGAGACTTTTGACAGCTGATAATGATGAAGATCCAATGTTAACAGAACATTTAGGTGAAGAAAGCGATATTGCGGCAGAAGATGGGATTGAAGAAAGAAAAGATGACACGGCTTCTGAGCAAGAGTTTGCTGACAATCCTGACGATGAAGAGGCTTGTGATACTGAAGAAGAAAAGGCACTATCAGGGAAGGATAAGAAGACCAAATGGACTAAGAAGCCACCGAATAGGGGAAGGCGTAGAGGATCAGAAAATATTATCACTCACCTTGCAGGACTCGTAGGAGCAGCTAGACTGGTGAAAACTCCAGCTGAGTGTTGGAATCACTTTTTCACTTATGCCATGGTTGAAATGATGGTGGAATACACCAACCAGTATATTGAGAGCGTCAAGGGCAATTTTGCTCGAGCGAGAGACATTACGTCAACAGATACGACTGAAGGTCGGGCGTTTGTTGGTTTACTGTACCTTGTAGGAACCTATAAGGCCAATCGTCAAAGTTTAGAAGAGCTTTGGGGTCGTGAAAACGATGGAATTGAAAAATTTGGCCTGGTTATGTGCCTAAGACGCTTTAAACCTTGATCAGGTGCCTTCGCTTTGACGATCGCAATTCTCGAGAGCAAAGGAAAAGGACTGACGGGCTCTGTCCTATTCCTGAAATCTTATCAGTATTTGTCGAGAATTGTCAAAACAACTATTCTGTTGGAGAGAACGTCACCATCGACGAAATGCTCCCAGGTTTCAGAGGTAGATGCCCTTTCCGTCAGTACATTCCTTCGAAACCCAACAAGTATGGGATCAAACTGTTCGCCCTCGTGGATGCAAAGATGACCTACACATACAACTTGGAAGTGTACACTGGTACGCAGCCTGAAGGTCCTTTCAGGGTGAGCAACAAACCACCTGACATCGTCAAACGAATGGTTCAGCCCTTACTGGGAAGTGGACGAAATATCACGTCAGACAACTGATTTACCGACTTTGCGCTTGTTGATGAGCTCAAAAGCCATAAGCTCAGCTATGTTGGTACGGTAAGGAAAAACATGAGTGAGTTGCCTCCAGCCTTTGTGAATGTGAAGGGAAGGAAACAGTATGACAGTATGCTCAGGTTGAACGATGGAAAAACTCTGATCTCGTACATTCTAAGAGAGGAAAAAAATTGTCTCCTCGGTTCTTCCCTTCATAACGATGCAGCTTCATCTGTACAGGTCAAGAAGCCAGAGATCATAACATTTTACAACTCCACAAAAGGTGGAGTGGACACTACAGGGCAGATGTGTTCAACTTCTGACGGATGAATTTGGCTGGGATCAACTCTCACCTCGCCTATCTTAACAATGGTCATGAACCATTGCCCAGGAAGGTGTTTCTCAAAAAGTTGGCCCACGAGCTTACTCTCCCAGAGCTGCAGAGAAGGAGCCAGAAGAGGCGTGGAATCCCCTACAGTCTCCAAATCCGCCTGAGGAAGTTCAACCCCAAAATGAATTTTGATAATGATGAAAGACGAACCACCCTTCAAGAGGAATAGGTGTGTGCCTTGCACAACTGAAACTGGTTTGAGGAGGCTTACTGTGTTTAGGTGTCTGTGTTGCGCCAAATCGATATGCAATAAACACGCAAACGACGTCTGCGATGAGTGCAAAGTTGCCATTCTTCCAACTTTTTCTGAGGAGCCTAAATCCAGCGAATCTGAGGAGGGCTGATCTTACTAGGAACAGACTGAGGTGCCTGTGTGGGTTTGTGGATTTTCTTTTAATGTGTATGTCACGATTCAGTTATAATTTCGACTCACGTACACTGGAGGGCTAAACAATGGTTGTTTTCAAAATCGTATGTTTTAGGCAATAAAAATCTTTATTCCTTCAATTCTTTTTTTAATGTCTTAATCTAGACCTAAAGAAGGTTAATACAAAGGGATACCCACCTAATCCAAAACGAGATGGGAATTATGGTAATTTGAAATGTGTTCTTTTTTGGCGCATTGCGACTGATCGAAGTTACGAAAAGGTTGCGACCGACGGAGGGTTAAAATACATTTACATAATTACGCACGATTAAAATGTTACTAGTTTCAGTACTCTGATTTTATTTCCACGTTACTGACGATCAGACATTAATCGCTTTGCAGAAAAATAGTTGTTTTCGTAGGTTTGCTAGAGAAAATTTTCTTTTATTAATATTTTCCGCAGAGGCAGTAAATTTATTTGAAACGGAGTGTTTCATTCCACATTATTAGCTAATTTCAACTGTTCGCTGCATTTGAAGTGCACATTTTCGTCTTCTGGCACCTATGACATTACGCCACAATAAAGAAACAAAAAGGAGATAATACAGTAATTGTACTCCAATGGTAATGGGGGAGTAACTATGACTCTCTTAAGGCGGCCAAGTGGCGGCGGCGCGGCTGCATCCGGACTCGGCTTTTCGAAGCGCGGTTCTGCTGCGGTCGTGCTGCTGCTGCTGTGAGGTGCCTTCCTTGGGTTGTAGTTACAGGGAGAGTGATGCGCAATACATGGGCCTAGCCCTCTTAGCCTCTCCTCTCCTGCGGTCTTCTCCCCTTCACGTGGGCCCGCTGATTTTCGCAGAGTGGAAGACCGCACCAGGGGCTTGGGGGGTTACCAGCCCCCCCCCCCCTCGCATTATCCCTTATAGTTGGGGGCAGCACAGAAGAAAACAAGAATGGTGGCCCTTCCGCTGAAGGTGCCACCCCAGCTTCCCCAGCACCTAGCCGGCCAACAGGCCGTGACGAAGATGTGATAGCTTGTGTAGCCTCTTTTGCCTGCAGTGAGTGCCACCGCACATTCACCACCAAGAACGGTCTCGGGGTCCACCGGTGCCGCCAACACCTAGCGGCCGCCAACGCGGAAATCACGGAGAGGCATCGCGCGAGGTGGACGGAAGAAGTAGTCCTATCGCTCGCCAAAGCGGAGGCGGAACTGTTCCTTGAGAGGGACGCACGGTTCTTCTTTGTCAACCACTGACTAGGATGTTCCCCGACCGAACGCTCGAGGCAATCAAGTGCCAACGGCGGAAAGCTGCCCACAAGCAGCTTGTCCGTGACTTCATGGAGGCACTTGAGATCGGTCGGGGGGGAAGAGCCGGCGTCTCGCCGGGGAGCGGCGAGGCCGCTGCCTGACGCGGGCGGTGGCGCTGCGCCGTCCAACGACGCAGCTGAGGACTTCGCGGCCGACACCACCGGGCCGCCGCCGGAGGGGTCGACTGACGCCGCCATCTGGGAGCATCTGGCGGGGCTACCTGCTTCCGCCCAGCGTTTCTCTGCTCTGGATCGAGTCATTGGTCTGGGGCGGGACACGCCGCCCGATGTCATCCTGGGCATGCTCCCGGATGCCCTTGCGTCGGTCGGGTCCAGAGGGGAGAGAACGAACACCAGGACGCAGCGGCCGCGCTAACCATCTAAGCGGCCGCCTGCCGCTCCGCCGCTGCAGAAGCGCAAGCGGCGCCGCTGGGAATACGCGAGGACGCAGGATGCCTTCCGAAGGTCGCGTGCACGTTGCGTGCGCGGCCTCTTGGATGGCACCCTGTTGCAGCCGCCACCTGACATCCCTGGTCTGCTGGACTTCTGGGCGGACCTCTTCACCAAGAAGCCCATCTCGACCGCGGGCTTCATCCGTGACCGCCTCCTCCCGCGCTCGGAGCCGGTCGCTCTTGAGTGCCTATGGGGGCCGGTCACACATGAGGAGGTCGCTGCCGCCTTGCCGCCCAGGGGATCAGCAGCCGGGCCGGACGGCCTTACTCCAGCAGAGCTGCGGTGCCTGCCGCACGAAGTCCTGGTGAAAGTGATTAATCTCTTCCTCCTGGCCCGCGCCCTTCCGGAGCGTCTGCTTCGCGCGCGGACGTCCCTTCTCCCCAAAATGGCTGCACCAACATCCCCCGCTGACTTTCGCCCCATTACGGTCTGCTCGGTGCTGGCGCGGACCTTCCACAAGGTTCTCGCGTCGCGCCTGATGCGTACTTGTGCTGTGGACGAACGTCAGCGGGCATTCATCCCTCGGGATGGGATGTTGGAAAACACCTTCATCTTGGACACTGCTCTCACCGACGCAGGTCGCTCCTGTCGCTCTGTTTTTGTGGCGTCGATCGACGTTTCTAAAGCATTCGATTCGGTGGATCATGCTGCCCTTCGCCCTGTGCTGAGGGCTCGTGGCCTACCGTATTGCTTTATTGAATATGTCGAGCGGTGCTACGAGGGCAGCACGACAGTGATAGCGAGCGGCGCCGGCGTGGGCGTGTCTGTGCAGCCATCACGGGGCGTTCGCCAGGGCGATCCCCTCTCCCCCCTCCTTTTCAACTTTGCGGTGGACTACGTCTTAGGCCAACTGCCCTCCCACATCGGAGCTCGGATACTGGGTCGCAGGGTCAACGCTGCGGCCTTCACAGATGACGTCTTGCTGTTCGCGTCGACCCCGAGGGGCTTGCAGTCCCTCATCGATGCAGCCACCGCAGCCCTCGCACACCTGGGGCTGCAGATCAACGCCCGGAAGTGTTTCACCCTCGCCTTGGTCGCGTCGGGGCGTGAGAAGAAGGTGAAGGTGGACGGCGACGTCACCTTCAAGGCAGGCAACACCACCATGCCTGCCCTGCCTGTGGGTGAAACCTTCCGGTACCTGGGGTTGCAATTCTCCACGGCGGGTCGCTGCGTCTGGGGGAGCAGCTGGACGTCATCTCCCGAGCTCCGCTGAAGCCGCAACAGCGCCTCCACGCCCTCACCAACGTGCTTCTCCCTGGCCTGTACCACGGGCTGGCCCTCAGCCGCACCCGGGTGGGTGCCCTGAAAGCTGCGGACATCACCGTCAGAGCCGCCGTCAGGAGATGGTTCCGCCTTCCGGCGGACACCCCCCTGGGCTACTTCCACGCTCCTGTTGCCGAGGGGGGCCTCGGCATCCCATCGTGCCGTTGGATGGGGCCAACCCTCCGCCGGTCCCGTCTCCTGGCGTTAAAGAAGATAGGGCTAGCCTTCGACGGTGCAGGCCTAGACGAGGTACAGCGTGAGATTGAGGTGGTGGAGCGGCACCTTACGTGGAAGGGCCACCTCCTCAAATCGTCGACGCAGGTTGGAGAGATGTGGGCCGCGCGCCTGCATGTTGCCATTGACGGTGCGGCGCTGTCATCCTCTGCCGCCGCCAAGAGACAACACCAATGGGTCGCCGACACCAGTCGCCTGCTATCTGGGCGTGACTACATCGACGCCCTCCGCGCCCGCATCAACGCCTTCCCCACGAAGGCACGGCGCAGTCGCGGGCGGGAGGCGGACACCAGATGCCGCGCGGGCTGCCAAGCCGTGGAGACCGCCAACCACGTACTACAGGCTTGCTTCAGGACGCACGGGTCCCGAGTCAAACGACACGACGCTATCGTGCGCTATGTCGCTCGTGGACTCGTGCAGAGGGGCTTCAATGTTTCCGTGGAGCCCCACCTCCGTACACCTTAGGGCATCCCCAAGCCTGACGTGGTGGCGGTTAAAGACGGCATCGCCCGCGTGATCGACGCCCAGGTAGTCGGAGACCAGCTCCGACTCGACTGGTGTCACTCCCAGAAGGCGGCCTACTACGACACGCCGTCCATCCGGCGTGCCATCTCCAACCTGCACCGTGACGTTGAGGAGGTGACTGTGTCCACCGCAACGTTGAATTGGAGGGGGACATGGTCTCTAGCGTCGGCGAGGGACCTCGCCGCCTTAGGCTTCCGACCCCGAGAACTGGCGGTACTGAGCACCCGAGTACTGCAGAGCTGATGCAAGAGTTACAGAATCTACGAGCGTATGACGGCACCTAGGCTGATGGAACGAGTCGGCGTCGGCTAGGCTGCTGGATATTTTCTTCGCCTTGACTCCTGGGGCCTGTCAACAGGAGGAAGACCCGTCTTTGTTCCTTTGTATTTTTTTCTGTTCATTTGTGTTCTCTTCTTATACATAAGTTTGTGTTCGCCCTGTAAGTCCCCACTTCGGTGGTGGACATTGGCGATGTACGCACCATCTCTGTTCCTCGCTATAAGTGTACTTATGTATTTACATGTATTATTCTTCGGAATAAAGACGGCTAGCAATACTGCGCATGCGCTGTAACGCCTGTCTTCTGGCGCTAGGGTTGCCATACATCGCGGATTTCGCGGACAGTCCGCGATTTTATCCTCGAAGATGGGTGTCCTGGACGAAGAGGAAAACGTCCGCGACAAAAAGTGGCTAGTAAGTAAAAAAAATTTCTAGGGCATAATGCCAATGTGAAGAGAGTGTTTTCCCTAGTGAATGCACAATGGACAGGAGAAACAAACAGGCTAGCTTTAACATCAGTCAATGCAATGCTCCAAATCCAATATAACACGAAAAACACAAATTGCACAGATTTTCATAGACTGATTCAGAATCGGGGCGAGTTTCTTTCCTCTGTTCAGGGCTCAGAGAAATATGACTGGTTTAAAGCATAAAGTTAAAGATATATATCAGTTGTAGCAGCATGATTGTGTACATGCTAATAATTTGTGTCCAGTGCTTTAGTTAAAAAGTTATTTAATGTCAATTGCAATTAATTTTCTTCATCATTGACCACTCCTTTATAGACACCATTAATGCTTGGATTAATTTTCCTTGTTAATTACAACTTCTATGCTGACAGAATTACTGTTCGAATTATGGTAATTATGAAGATTTGGCTGACATTCAGAAAGGTGAAATAACATTGTGTAATTCCAGGTTTCAACCACATATTCATAATTACCACTGTAAAGTAATGATGAAGATTCAACTGACTTGCAAACCAACGGTCACTTGCACAACATATCGGTCCGTGTGAATTTTAAAATTTTCCCGGCGAATTGACTGTTCAAACAAAACGGCTCACCTGAAGATGACTGGCAGGTGCCCAGTTGAAATATCGTGCGAAGTATTGAACGACGACCGGCTGCAAGCCCGAAATTTGTTTGAACATATCGGTCCGTGTTTCGAACACATCTTTACAATCACCGAATTTTGTCCTTTATTTTCGTCCTTGGATTACGGCAACCCTATCTGGCGCTCTCTGGCAGTTGCCCAAATGAACCTATTTCTAACAGGTCGCAGGAAAATATTCCGAATGGTGATTTGAGAATAGTTACTTTCAAAGCAAATTTTCTTTTGCGCAACATGAATTATGTTGCGTGTGAGAATATGCGACGAGTTTCTTAAATCACGGAGTGTTTGACTCTCATTCAAAACCTAACACTTTGAGGAGCAGTCACTTAAATTTCGGTCCCAGAAAACCAAACATTTATGTCATCATTTAATACTTTACTGGCACATTTGTGTGTGATGCATCTTAAAGGGTAATATACGCAAAAAAACAATTACACTCCTGGAAATGGAAAAAAGAACACATTGACACCGGTGTGTCAGACCCACCATACTTGCTCCGGACACTGCGAGAGGGCTGTACAAGCAATGATCACACGCACGGCACAGCGGACACACCAGGAACCGCGGTGTTGGCCGTCGAATGGCGCTAGCTGCGCAGCATTTGTGCACCGCCGCCGTCAGTGTCAGCCAGTTTGCCGTGGCATACGGGGCTCCATCGCAGTCTTTAACACTGGTAGCATGCCGCGACAGCGTGGACGTGAACCGTATGTGCAGTTGACGGACTTTGAGCGAGGGCGTATAGTGGGCATGCGGGAGGCCGGGTGGACGTACCGCCGAATTGCTCAACACGTGGGGCGTGAGGTCTCCACAGTACATCGATGTTGTCGCCAGTGGTCGGCGGAAGGTGCACGTGCCCGTCGACCTGGGACCGGACCGCAGCGACGCACGGATGCACGCCAAGACCGTAGGATCCTATGCAGTGCCGTAGGGGACCGCACCGCCACTTCCCAGCAAATTAGGGACACTGTTGCTCCTGGGGTATCGGCGAGGACCATTCGCAACCGTCTCCATGAAGCTGGGCTACGGTCCCGCACACCGTTAGGCCGTCTTCCGCTCACGCCCCAACATCGTGCAGCCCGCCTCCAGTGGTGTCGCGACAGGCGTGAATGGAGGGACGAATGGAGACGTGTCGTCTTCAGCGATGAGAGTCGCTTCTGCCTTGGTGCCAATGATGGTCGTATGCGTGTTTGGCGCCGTGCAGGTGAGCGCCACAATCAGGACTGCATACGACAGAGGCACACAGGGCCAACACCCGGCATCATGGTGTGGGGAGCGATCTCCTACACTGGCCGTACACCACTGGTGATCGTCGAGGGGACACTGAATAGTGCACGGTACATCCAAACCGTCAACGAACCCATCGTTCTACCATTCCTAGACCGGCAAGGGAACTTGCTGTTCCAACAGGACAATGCACGTCCGCATGTATCCCGTGCCACCCAACGTGCTCTAGAAGGTGTAAGTCAACTACCCTGGCCAGCAAGATCTCCGGATCTGTCCCCCATTGAGCATGTTTGGGACTGGATGAAGCGTCGTCTCACGCGGTCTGCACGTCCAGCACGAACGCTGGTCCAACTGAGGCGCCAGGTGGAAATGGCATGGCAAGCCGTTCCACAGGACTACATCCAGCATCTCTACGATCGTCTCCATGGGAGAATAGCAGCCTGCATTGCTGCGAAAGGTGGATATACACTGTACTAGTGCCGACATTGTGCATGCTCTGTTGCCTGTGTCTATGTGCCTGTGGTTCTGTCAGTGTGATCATGTCATGTATCTGACCCCAGGAATGTGTCAATAAAGTTTCCCCTTCCTGGGACAATGAATTCACTGTGTTCTTATTTCAATTTCCAGGAGTGTATTATACGCGACAGCATTGTTTTCTTGTAGCTATACTACTTGTACGACAGCTATCCAGAAAGTAGGGAACGTTTCCATCTGACGCCGCTAGGCGCCCGCCGATCGCGTATATTCTTTTATGTGCGTGTTCGGCAGCTCTGTCGTCTCCAGTCTTCCGTTGAGGGCGGGACTGCGTTGCTGCGATGGAGGACGACGCTGCTCACGTGCGCGGTCGGAGTGCAACGGATCGCCGCCAGTTGGAGCTCGCTTCGGCTGCGGCCCCATCTGACGCCTCCAGTATGACCAGGAGGGGCCCATAATGCGTGCGCTGAACAGAGATTTTTCGCCGTACTGCGCATGACGTCAGCGTCGAGAAACTCCGCTCAGTTCGCGCGCGCTTTCTTATGTGTTGAAGCAAGTGAAAAATTTTGTGTTGTTGCTGTTTGTTATCGTGTTGAATCGAGTTTATTCTTTCTGCGACACTTTAACAATGCCGAATTGTGCCGTGGCTGTGTGTGAAAACTATAATCAGAAGACTAAAGGGAGTAGTATTTCCCATCATAAGTTTCCGAAAGATCCTGAAACGTGTGCTAGGTGGGTTCAGCTCTGTAGAAGTGATAGTATTAACATTAAAAATGCTACTATCTGTAGCGTACATTTTAAAGAAGACGATTATTTACGGGATCTCCAAGCTGAATTAATGGAACTTCCGCCAAAGAAGATCTTTAAGCCGACTGCAGTTCCTTCATTGCACCTCATTAAAGCCAATCTGCAGCAGCTGCTGCTGCTGCTTCGTCTTCTGTCCCAGAAAGAAGTGACAGAAGGAAAGATCGTGAAACACGTAAACGTGCACTAACAGACTAGCTTCACCGTCACCTAAGAAAAAAAAAGTGAATCAAAGCATAGAAACTGAAAAAGGCCGCATCGAGGATGAAATGATGAGGCTTCATAAGGAATTATCGCTACAGACAGAAAAAAATAAGCGTTTGATAGCTGAAAACAACACGCTGAGAACGAGAAACAAATTACTGGCTCATGCATTAAGTAGACAGAGAAAGCTATGCCAAAGCCTTCAGTATCAACGAAGTACTAAAGTGACAACTAAAGTATACCAAGTTTTAAAAAAAGTGTTTACGAACGCACAAATTGAATGTTTTCTGAAATTAAAGAAGAGCAGCCATTGGACCCAGGAAGATATAAGCAAAGCCTTGCTTCTGCGCTCTCTGTCCAGAAAAACTTATATTTATTTAAGAAATATAATGGGAATACAGCTTTACTGTATGATTACATGATGATGGCGTCCTCTTGGGTAAAATATTCCGGAGGTAAAATAGTCCCCCATTCGGATCTCCGGGCGGGGACTACTCAAGAGGATGTCGTTATCAGGAGAAAGAAAACTGGCGTTCTACGGATCGGAGCGTGGAATGTCAGATCCCTTAATCGGGCAGGTAGGTTAGAAAATTTAAAAAGGGAAATGGATAGGTTGAAGTTAGATATAGTGGGAATTAGTGAAGTTCGGTGGCAGGAGGAACAAGACTTCTGGTCAGGTGACTACAGGGTTATAAACACAAAATCAAATAGGGGTAATGCAGGAGTAGGTTTAATAATGAATAGGAAAATAGGAATGCGGGTAAGCTACTACAAACAGCATAGTGAACGCATTATTGTGGCCAAGATAGATACGAAGCCCACACCTACTACAGTAGTACAAGTTTATATGCCAACTAGCTCTGCAGATGACGAAGAAATTGAAGAAATGTATGATGAAATAAAAGAAATTATTCAGATTGTGAAGGGAGACGAAAATTTAATAGTCATGGGTGACTGGAATTCGAGTGTAGGAAAAGGGAGAGAAGGAAACATAGTAGGTGAATATGGATTGGGGGACAGAAATGAAAGAGGAAGCCGCCTGGTAGAATTTTGCACAGAGCACAACATAATCATAACTAACACTTGGTTTAAGAATCATGAAAGAAGGTTGTATACATGGAAGAACCCTGGAGATACTAAAAGGTATCAGATAGATTATATAATGGTAAGACAGAGATTTAGGAACCAGGTTTTAAATTGTAAGACATTTCCAGGGGCAGATGTGGACTCTGACCACAATCTATTGGTTATGACCTGTAGATTAAAACTGAAGAAACTGCAAAAAGGTGGGAATTTAAGGAGATGGGACCTGGATAAACTAAAAGAACCAGAGGTTGTACAGAGATTCAGGGAGAGCATAAGGGAGCAATTGACAGGAATGGGGGAAATAAATACAGTAGAAGAAGAATGGGTAGCTTTGAGGGATGAAGTAGTGAAGGCAGCAGAGGATCAAGTAGGTAAAAAGACGAGGGCTAGTAGAAATCCTTGGGTAACAGAAGAAATATTGAATTTAATTGATGAAAGGAGAAAATATAAAAATGCAGTAAGTGAAACAGGCAAAAAGGAATACAAACGTCTCAAAAATGATATCGACAGGAAGTGCAAAATGGCTAAGCAGGGATGGCTAGAGGACAAATGTAAGGATGTAGAGGCTTATCTCACTAGGGGTAATATAGATAGAGCCTACAGGAAAATTAAAGAGACCTTTGGAGAAAAGAGAACCACTTGTATGAATATCAAGAGCTCAGATGGAAACCCAGTTCTAAGCAAAGAAGGGAAAGCAGAAAGGTGGAAGGAGTATATTGAGGGTCTATACAAGGGCGATGCACTTGAGGACAATGTTATGGAAATGGAAGAGGATGTAGATGAAGATGAAATGGGAAATACGATACTGCGTGAAGAGTTTGACAGAGCACTGAAAGACCTGAGTCGAAACAAGGCCCCCGGAGTAGACAATATTCCATTGGAACTACTGACGGCCATGGGAGAGCCAGTCCTGACAAAACTCTACCATCTGGTGAGCAAGATGTATGAAACAGGCGAAATACCCTCAGACTTCAAGAAGAATATAATAATTCCAATCCCAAAGAAAGCAGGTGTTGACAGATGTGAAAATTACCGAACTATCAGCTTAATAAGTCACAGCTGCAAAATACTAACACGAATTCTTTACAGACGAATGGAAAAACTAGTAGAAGCCAACCTCGGGGAAGATCAGTTTGGATTCCGTAGAAACACTGGAACACGTGAGGCAATACTGACCTTACGACTTATCTTGGAAGAAAGATTAAGGAAAGGCAAACCTACGTTTCTAGCATTTGTAGACTTAGAGAAAGCTTTTGACAATGTTGAATGGAATACTCTCTTTCAAATTCTAAAGGTGGCAGGGGTAAAATACAGGGAGCGAAAGGCTATTTACAATTTGTACAGAAACCAGATGGCAGTTATAAGAGTCGAGGGACATGAAAGGGAAGCAGTGGTTGGGAAGGGAGTAAGACAGGGTTGTAGCCTGTCCCCGATGTTGTTCAATCTGTATATTGAGCAAGCAGTAAAGGAAACAAAAGAAAAATTCGGAGTAGGTATTAAAATCCATGGAGAAGAAATAAAAACTTTGAGGTTCGCCGATGACATTGTAATTCTGTCAGAGACAGCAAAGGACTTGGAAGAGCAGTTGAATGGAATGGACAGTGTCTTGAAAGGAGGATATAAGATGAACATCAACAAAAGCAAAACAAGGATAATGGAATGTAGTCTAATTAAGTCGGGTGATGCTGAGGGAATTAGATTAGGAAATGAGGCACTTAAAGTAGTAAAGGAGTTTTGCTATTTGGGGAGCAAAATAACTGATGATGGTCGAAGTAGAGAGGATATAAAATGTAGGCTGGCAATGGCGAGGAAAGCGTTTCTGAAGAAGAGAAATTTGTTGACATCCAGTATTGATTTAAGTGTCAGGAAGTCATTTCTGAAAGTATTCGTATGGAGTGTAGCCATGTATGGAAGTGAAACATGGACGATAAATAGTTTGGACAAGAAGAGAATAGAAGCTTTCGAAATGTGGTGCTACAGAAGAATGCTGAAGATTAGATGGGTAGATCACATAACTAATGAGGAAGTATTGAATAGGATTGGGGAGAAGAGAAGTTTGTGGCACAACTTGACCAGAAGAAGGGATCGGTTGGTAGGACATGTTCTGAGGCATCAAGGGATCACCAATTTAGTATTGGAGGGCAGCGTGGAGGGTAAAAATCGTAGGGGGAGACCAAGAGATGAATACACTAAGCAGATTCAGAAGGATGTAGGTTGCAGTAGGTACTGGGAGATGAAAAAGCTTGCACAGGATAGAGTAGCATGGAGAGCTGCATCAAACCAGTCTCAGGACTGAAGACCACAACAACAACAACAACAATGGGAATACCACTACCTGGATTTTCTACGTTAAAACGATGGATATCCAAGTCTTTTCGTTGTGTTCCCGGAATTTTGACTCATGTATTATACTTAATGAATAAGCAAGCAACGAACTTAAGTCAAGCAGAGAGGCTGTGTGTGTTAAGCTTTGACGAAATGAATGTGGACAGTCGTATATGCTACGACCAAGAAATTGACACCATATACGGACCACATAGCCAGGTACAGGTTGTTATGGCACGTGGTTTGTGTGGAACCTGGAAGCAGCTCGTATATTATGACTTTGATACTACGATGAATCGGGATTCACTGATCAGTATCGTCAGAGAGACGCAGAAAGTGGGATTTGTCGTAGTTGGTATAGTGTCTGATTTGGGGGGTAAAAATGGGAAAGTGTGGAACGAATTCCACATCGACTACACAAACACTATTTAGCAACCTTGAGTATGATGACCCACGCTACGGATGAAGGACAAGCGCTTATGGACTACGAATCGGACTACAGCCAGGAAGAAGAAGCCGACTACAAGGCTTCGCAAATGGAGACGTCAACCGTCGAACAAGCGCCGAGGAAGAGACACGTCTACCGGCGAAACTCAGCAATCGGCGGACACCGACGAGGCGGGATTTCGAAAACCGCCCAAGAAGAGGATCGTTCATTCTAAACGACACGCGACGAATGACACTCAAAAGGTTGAGTCCAGGAACACATTAGCTGTGCTGGCGCCAGGAGAAGGGGAGGCTTCGCAACGTGCAGACACTCCGGCAGCGACCAAGAAGAAACTGCCGCCCATCAGAGTTATTGAGAACTCAATAAGAGGCTGAAAGAAAACTGTCAGTCGCCCAGTACACTTGTTTAAGCAGGTCAACAGCGACGTCCTGAAGATCCAGGTCACGTCCACAGAAGAGTATGTGAAGGTCATGGCCATGGCGGGAGCAAAGCGTATACCCAAATATACCTTTCCACAGACGAGGCCAAAACTAATCGAGGCGACCATCAAGTATTTACCGGCCAACACAGCGCCTGACGAACTAAAAGAAGATTTAGAAGAGATTGATTTTGTTGCCCAGACTGTCTCGAAAATGAAACTGCCTGGGACTGACAGAACTCAGCCGAAGTTTGTAGCCATTTTACGCGACACAGAAGAGCACAAGAAGATGTTCCAGCTGGAAAAATTGGACAACCTAGTGATCAAAGTTGACAAACTAGGAGCCAGGTGACGGCCCATTATGTGCTTCAGATGCCAGCGAATCAATCATGTCGCGAGATATTGCACGATGCCTCCACGGTGCGTTAAGTGTGGTGACGGACATCATAGCCGACAATGCACAC
The DNA here is from genome assembly GCF_023864345.2 of Schistocerca serialis cubense. Taxonomy (NCBI): domain Eukaryota; kingdom Metazoa; phylum Arthropoda; class Insecta; order Orthoptera; family Acrididae; genus Schistocerca; species Schistocerca serialis. The sequence goes on along the minus strand of NC_064649.1, from coordinate 19,314,453 downwards.
TTGCCAGATATAAAACGGCTAAATGTGTAAACTGTGGAGGTGCACCCCCAGCCAGCTACAACGGGTGCACCACCTACAAAGACGCCACCAGACGACTCGGAGGACTGCCTACAGAGACGAGAAGCTCCACGCGAACTGCAAGGGCTGTACAACCTGCTCAGGACCGACTCATCAGAACTCTTGTGGAGCTACGAGAACAGCAACAATCCGCGCCGCATGCCGCAACAGGGGCCACGCGACGTTCGACTGCATCGGCCTGGGGCGGCAACTCCAACAGAAGAGAGACTGCTACAGAATCTGACCCAGCGTTCCAGAACGATGACTTTCCTGTCCTGCGACAGCGCCGCCAACGTCAGGATCAGGCTGAAGCTCAACACACGCAGAAGAGAGAAGAGTCAACGACCTAAAAAGTACTCTTCAGGCACTGACGCAAATCATCGCGAAACTCCCACGCACCAACTCGACAGCCGTCGAAACTATAGTCGACGCCGCGGTGAGAAAAATTTGCCCACAAAACGTGAACCAGGAGATCTAAAATGCCCAGAATTAGAACGGCTGAGGACCTCACACTACCAAACCAGGTTGGACAAACCAACGCAGACTGGTACCGCCACGAAAGGCCGGTGGCACTACTCCACATCTAAAGGGTAGGAGACCACATGAAGAAGACACTGTCTCTGCAGTCGCCCACCGTGAAGACACACGAAAAAGAGAAGCACTTGACGAAAACGACCCAGAATCAGTAGGCGAAACCAACAACTGGTTAATACTAACTCACCATGGGACAACGACACCAACAGCAGAAGCTTCCGCCGGCAGCTCAGTCGGCATCCATCCGTGACAGCGCGAACGACTCTCCGCGTCTGGTTTTTTTTCAATATTCGAATCTGAAATGTGCGCTGTAATCTAAAGTCCCGCCAGTTGTGAGGTGTAGTCTGTGATACGGTTTTTGTTGGCAAAAAACCTAAAACCTACAGGAATTTATCGTGAACTGTGCGAAGTGTACGGAAACAACGTAATGAGTGAATGTTCCGTCCGGAAATGGTGCATTAGGTTTAAAACTGGCCGAACCAACGTTCATGATGAAGAGAAGAGTGGACGCCCGAACATTGTGACTGACGATCCTGTCGCTAAAGCTTATGAAACGATTCGTGAAAACCGTCGCTTCACAATAAAGAGCTTTCGCTTTCTTTTCCACAAGAATCACGGTCTTTGTTGTTCAAATTGTCACTCAAAAGCTAGGCTACCACAAATTTTGTGCACGATGAGTGCACAAAATGCTTACAGAGCACCATAAAGAACGGCGAATGGGGGCAACGTAGACATTTCTGGAGAACTACCACAAGCATGGTGATTCATTACTAACAGTGATGTTGCTATTGGGTCATTCCACACCAAGTGGTCTAAAACTGAAAAAAGTTCCCACCATCATGGTCTCCAATTTTCGTCAAATTTTAACTGTAGCTTTAGTCAAGTGTTGAAGTAAGTTTCCCAAGATTTCAGGCCTCTAGCTGCAATAGCTGCTGATCTAGACCCCCTTGTCTGAAGTGTACTTAGTCCGTGTGCATGCAACATAAAAAAAATGTCATATTTGGAGTCTAATAAAATCGAAACTAATTCATAAGAATGGTTAGTAAGATGCGACCCTGTACAGTTTTTTTTGCTGATTCCAACGAAATTATGTATAACATTACTCATGCAAACCCCGGTCAAATAACTCGACTCAAAGTATACTTCAAAATTTGTCGTGACACAACGCGACAAATTTTGACCAATATTAAGACTGCAATGATTTCCTTGCAGTTGAAGATATGGACTTGAACTTTTGGCCAAGCTTCATGCTTGTGCTAGACATAATGCAGCCGGATTTGCAATGATCCAGGCCATATGGTCGCCCTGCAGTATCTCTTCAAATTAGGCAGTGTCAGCACAAACGGTAAAATTTACCAAAGTTTCAAGCCAATTACTAAAAAATAGTTGGCCTGAATCTGCTTGTGAATAGTATCACCTAAAAGAGAAACTCTTGCTCTACAAGACTGACATTTGTTTTTTTTGCAACGCGACCATTAAGTACTCATTAACTCACATCAAAGTTGTTATATTTTGTATGCGCGATGCACTAATTTTTCTTCATTTCTAGGAATTTGAATCTTAATAGTCGCTTAGAATTACTGATATAATTGGATATTTCATTCGTGTTTTATTCAGTGATTGGCCAGTGAGAGATGTCAGAAGTTAATGAAGAAGAAGAATCGTTGGCCCCCTGTTCAATTGGAAAAGATGCTGCTGCATCGAAGTGCCATGTTATCTTCTATGCTAAGAAGACTGGATTCAAAGCGTTTAGTGATTTCACAGAATGTGACCAGAAATTGCTTGTTTCGCGTTCAGAAGCCAAACTTGACGAAAATTCCATCATTTGCTTCCACCATGAAGCCCTCTTCCTACATGAATATCAAGCGATGCAAAAGAAATGTTGCAATCCATTCAAGAAGAGGAATCACAATGTAAAAGCTGGACTTAGACTGCTTGATAATGAAACAGCTGCCAAACTTTGCCTGTTAAAGAAAAAAGAAGTGATTGATATAAAACCTGGTCAGAAGCTTTGCCCTCGCTGCATGTCGGCACTGAACCAAAAGCTAGAAGATTCATCATCACTATCAACCCAATCTGAACAAGATTTCACAACGGATGAAACTGAACCAGCCATCAACAAAAGTTTATCATTTATTGGTGCTTCACCATTGAAAAGAAGACAACTAAGTAAAAGAGATAAGCAAAGCTATGCAAAAAGAAAGATCTTGGATGCACAAAGTTTAATTGGGAATCAAATTGCTGCTGCTGTAGGAATCAATTACGATGAACAGCCAAGTTCAAGTAAAAGTCGCCCATGCAATAATTGTGCAGATCTTGATAATCTTATAGAAGAGTTGAAAGAAAAATGTAAAGTGTCAAATCGTAGGACAAAAGTTCAAATATTGACCTTGGTTCCAAGAAGCTGGACAATTAAAGATACGACAACAGCATTTAATGTATCAGAAAGAATGGTAAAGCAAGCGAGAAAACTGAAGAATGAGCAAGGTGTTCTAGCTTTTCCAGCAAATCGGCAAGGAAGGAAGCTTTCAGATGAAGTTGTCCAGAAAGTACATGACTTTTTTCAAGATGACGAATTCAGCAGACTTTGTCCAGGGAAGAAAGACTGTGTGCCTGTGAGAATTTCAGGAACAAAGGTGTACAAGCAAAAGCGGTTGTTGCTTTGCAATTTGAAGGAAATGTACGTGTCTTATCAGAAGCAAAATGGACCAGAAATTGGCTTCTCAAAGTTTTGCGAGCTTAGACCAAAATGGTGTGTTACAGTTGGCTCTGCTGGAATGCACTCAGTTTGTGTCTGTACAATACACCAAAATGTCAAGCTTATGCTCACTGGTGCATCAATCAATGAAGACTACAAGGAAATTCTTAGCAAAGCTGTTTGCAGCTTGGAAAACAAGGATTGTATGCTTCATCGTTGTGAAAACTGCCCTGGTCCAGAAGGTGTAGAAGCAGTTATTGCAACATATTTTGAAGATAATGACCCTGAAGAACTGATTGAGTACAAACAATGGATTCATACCGACAGGGATACTTTAGAAACAAAGCAGCTTTCAACAGAAGAGTATGTTGAAGATATTGCAGCAAAAATTTGGAACCTGTCTTGTCATCACTACATTGCCAAGCATCAAAGCCAGCACCTGAAAGCTCTCAAAACTGATTTGAAAGAAGGCGAATTCATAATACTAATGGATTTTGCTGAAAACTATTCATTTATTGTTCAAGATGCAGTGCAAGGCTTTCACTGGGAAAACAGTCAAGCAACAGTTCATCCATTTGTAGTCTACTACTGTGAAAACGAAGAGGTGCAATGTGTGAATCTTTGTGTTATTAGTGACTGCCTTCGACACGATACGATTACTGTCCATGTTTACATTGGAAAAGTAATCAATTACCTGAAGATGCAATTTTCCAAAATAAGCCACATCCACTACTTCAGTGATGGTTCAGCTGCACAATATAAGAATTTCAAGAATTTTCTCAACTTATGCTATCACAAAGAAGATTTTGAAATAACAGCAGAATGGAATTTCTTTGGAACAAGCCATGGAAAGTCGCCTTGTGATGGCATTGGAGGCACAACAAAACGGTTGGCAGCAAGAGCAAGTTTGCAACGTCCATATGAAAACCAGATTCTAACACCCAAAGATCTTTTCAACTTCTGCAATGATAATATCAATGGAATCAAATTCTTTTTCATCAGCAAAGAGGAAGTTGAAGAAGAAAAAGCTTCTCAAGAAGAAAGATTCCTGCAAGGGCACACTCTAGCTGGCACAAGAGAAAACCACCATTTTTTGCCCATTGATATGACGACAATTAAGGTCAGTAGAGTTTCTAATGATGCGACATCTTTTTTGGCCAAAATTAGTGCTGCTGAAGTAGTAGTTCAAGTCATGGATCTTCAGCCTGGGCAGTATGTTGCTTGCATTTATGAAAAGAAATGGTGGATTGGAAACATCGTTGAAATCTCAGTCGAACAGAAAGATGCTTTCATAAGCTTTATGCATCCTCATGGTCCTGCAAGTTCATTTTATTGGCCCTTAAGACGTGATACTTGCTGGATTCCAGAACAACTTATCATTGGTGTTATTCCAGCTCCATCAGTGACATCATCTGGTCGGCAATACAGTTTTCCTGAAAGCATTCTCTTGCAAATCAACGATGCTTCCAGAATGATGAAGTAACTGAGGAAGACAGGCTTGGGAACCTGCATAAAGAAACCCACAATCAGGCTTGGGATCCTGTGGTAAAGACACCCTGTAATCAGGCTTGGGAACCTGCAGTAAAGATACCCACCCGTGGCTGTTACTGCATGGCTATCGGGCGTGGCCCCTATGGCGATGGGGATGCTGGTTTTATTGTGATAACCAGTAATGGCTCAGCCATCATGGACCAACGCAGGGCACTGCGCACACAAAATATAAGATACTTTGACCTGAGTAAATAAGCACTTAATGGAAGCGTTGCAAAAGAAAAATATATCCATCTTGTAGAGCAAGAGTTTCTCTTTCAGATGATACTATTCACAATTAAATCCAGGCTGACTATTTTGTAGTAATGGGCTTTGAACTTTGGTAAATAAAGCCATTTGCGCTGACACTGCCAAATTTGAAGAGATTTTGCAAGGCGACTATAAAGCCTGGGTAGTTGGAAATCCAGCTGTATTATGTCCAGCACAAAGATAAGACTTGGTAAAAAGTTCAAGTCCATATCTTTATCTGCAAGGAAATTATTGCAGTCTGAATATTGGTCAAAATTTGTCGCATTAAGTCACGACAGAATTAGGGGTACACTTTGAGTCGACTTGTTTGACCGGATTTTGCATCAGTAATCTTATAATTAATTTCGTTTGAATCAGCACAAAAAACTGTACAGGGTCTCATCTTACTAACCATTCTTATGAATTGGTTTCAATTTTATGAGACCCCAAAAATGGCATTTTGTCTGATGTCGCGCGCATGCGAACTTACTACCCTTCAGACAAGGGGGTGTAGATCAGCAAGTATTGCAGCTAGAGGCTTGAAATCTTGAGAAACTTAATTTAGCACTTGACTAGTGCTACAGATAAAATTTGAAGAAAATTGGAGACATGATGGTGGGAAGATTTAGACCACTTGGCATGGAATGACCCTATTGGCTGATATTTCGTGTTGTACGCTCTGAACGTCTGCTGTCATTTGTTGGCGAGTTAAGGTGACGTGAGCTATCAATGGCCAACAGAAGCGCATGGCAGTCTCAATTTCAGTGCTTCGGAAACTAACGTGTTATGTTTGCTGGAATTCGCATTTATACTTTCGTAATAGGAAAATATGTAGCGTAGATGTTGCTGCGCGTCAAAGATCTTTCCAAATCGCGTTTTTTCCCTTGGTTTCGGTTCGTAAAGGTCCTGAAAGCTCTGGACTGGTGTACATAATCAAAGGATAGATTAGTTAACTGTTTTGAGGAAGACTAAACTGTCACTTAACACGGAGAATGTGTATTTTTAAACGGGAAAAATCGGGAATTATTTTTCATTGTCCGCGTATACACCCTGATAAGAATATTTGCTATTTCACTGCGCTGCATAAATTTTTATTATGCATAATAGAAGTCACAAAGTTGACCTCTCCTGTTCCCACCTCCTATCCCACCGCTGCCTTAAGTATAACGTCAATGTCACTGCCGCTTGCAAGAGTCCCCCTACCTGTTCCGACAGCGAAGCTTCCCACTTCCTGTTGAACTGCCCCAACCTCACCCCCACCTCTCTCACATCCAGCAAGCTGAAGTGACGAGTGCGCGTTTCATCAGTCAACATGACGCATCTGACCGAGGCAGAATTAATTCGGGTAGTGACATTACAGAAGGAAAGTTGGATTATTCGTGCAGTGTCTACAGAACTTAATGTAGTTTCGTCTGTTATTGGGAGGGTTGGAAACGATTTCGTGAAACTGGTCCGTACAAGAGAGTGAGGGCAAGGGGGAAACTGAAAACATCGGCTAAAGATGACCTACACAGTAACACGAAAAAGTATAGGCACAGACACCTTTTTCGCCTCTAACACAAAATCTATAAATACCAGGAACGTTATAGGCATACCACTTGACTCAATGAAGGAAATAATTTGTGTATTAAAATATTTTCCCAACGTAACTGAAATATATTAATCAATTAAGTGAAGTTTTCTCCTTCTCAAAAAAGCATTGGCACACTGTACGGTGTTTGTTACTGTGCGGACCAGATACGTGCAATCTGAAGTGACAAACGGTTCAATTGGTCAACTTAAGTTCTTAGACCATAGCCCACACGTTTGTATGTAAACACAGTGCATTTCACGAGTGCACATTGTAATAGTTAAATATGCAGCTAAACTTTATAAAACTGAAATATGGACGTGAAAATGGTAAGTGTGAAACTAAGTGGGTGTGCAACTAAGTGGAAAAACTGTCAGCACAGCGTAACTATGATAATCATGCTTCATCTTTATTGATCTCGAGCAATATAAATATGTATAAACACCTGAGGATGGGCGCAAGCCCGAAACCGGTTGTATGACAAATAACCTTTTATTGTGACTGGTAGCGGAAATTTTTCTACACCCTATAAAAGAACAGTCACGGAGTTCAACAGCATCCACTATGGATAAAATTCATAAAACGTGTCAACTTCTTAACAACATTGTTTTATCTAAACACAGGGTGTAAACGGTATAAGGCGCCAAAATCATACAGATGGCACATCTCGCAATGCTTGACAAAAAAAGTCTAGTAACATGTTTGCGTATTTCCTACGGTTGTTAAAAAAAAGTTCCTCTCAGGATAATTGTTTTGGAAAAGTAGATACTTGGCCGTGCACGTACGTAAGCAATCGGTTCCTGTTATTGCCCGCTGCGCGTACTGACATCGCGAGCGTAAATCGTAAACACACAGGCAACTGCGGCCTGAGTGGCTGCGTCATTGTAATACACCGAGCGACGACAGTAGGCGAGTAACCTGTGCAGATGTTATTGCAACTCTGTTAACTGTTAGGATGGAAAGGAGATTTACTATAGCTGAACTAATTCTCTACTTGTATGCGGTTATTATGCATTTACATTTTAATAAAGTACAGTCCTTATCCGCACCTTTGTAAATTTTCGTCCGTATGCGAAACGTATCTTTTGTTCTGATATGCTTTCCGTTTTTGTTACATCATGACAGAATACAACTGACAAGTACATATTTAATTTCCTTAGATTGAGAGATACTGGCTTTTTACTGCCCCGCGCAGAATGCAGAGCCCACAACGCGCCGATCGTACACTGGAAGCTGAGGAAAGAATTCTGGACCGCATCCAGGAGAATCCTTCTCAGAGTACTAGAAGCATCGCCCGCCACGTGGGTATATCGCACACTGTCGTTCATCGCACTTTGCAAGAGGAGCGTCTGCGGCCTTACCACATTCAACGCGTACAAGCATTGCAAGAACAAGATTTCCCTCCACGAATTGAATTCTCAGAGTGGTTTTTGTTACACAGTGCACAGCATGATTTTGTCAACAAAATACTCGTCACAGATGAAGCGTGTTTCAATCGCGACGGAATAATTAATTTCCATAACATGCACACGTTGAGTGTACACAATCCTCGCCACGTAGTGGCAACACATTTTCAGCGACGATTTTCCGTAAATGTGTGGGCGGGTATGCTCGACAATTACATTATTGGGCCCTATGTTTTACCTGCACGTTTGACTGGTAACTATTATCGAACGTTTCCTCTAGAAACATTGTTACCAACGTTGTTAGAAGACATTCCATTAGGCATACGTCATAACATGTGGTTCCTCCACGATGGTGCTCCAGCCCACATTGGTCACAGAGTACGCAGATTTTTGGAAAGTCGATTTCCAGGACGATGGATCGGGCGTTCGGGTCCACGTCGATGGCCAGCACGCAGCCCTGATTTAAATCCACTGGATTTTTACGTTTGGGGCCATATGAAGGAACTTGTTGATGCTGAGCCAGCAAATAATGTGGACGAATTGACGCAGAAGATTTTAGATGCTGCCAGTACCATAAAGGCCAATGTGCATGTGTGTGAACCAGTGCGACGAAACTGGGTTCGCCGTAATGAAGCATGTGTAGAAGCGAATGGTGGTGATTTCGAACATTTATTGTAGTATCGGTGTAAGAGGAAACGAAGTGATGGGTTTTCTTTTCGTTACGATGTTGTTGTACAGAAGGAAAATAATGTGAATTTAGTATTCGTTATGGCATTCCCGTAAAAAGGTGAAACAGTTGATTGTAATTAATGCACAACTATCTACTTGGTGATTGATTGAATTTGTACTAATGGAAATATATTGTGTTTGATATTAGCTTGTCATTACTACTACGACCTTCGTTATCGACTTGTTGAGAAACAGAATGGTTGTATTCAATTCACGTAAAGCGAATTACACATTCTTGACAACCCGAAAACCGTTTACATTCCTTCTTTCGGTATCACCTGATTATCACACCACGTCGTTGCACACGTGTAATGATTTCAATCCTCTGGTCGGCTCGTTGCCTTTCTCTGGCCGCCCCGTCATTGTAGGCAATAAGCTCGGTACGCCGTGTACTATCGGTTGACTACGTAAACAGAAATGCGTGTATTACCTATCCTACGAACATTAGGTTTTAATAACACAAAAATAAAATACATGATACAAGAAAATGTCATTAGACTTTTTTGTCAAGCACACCGAGATGTACCATCTGTATAATTTTGGCGCCTCATACCGTTTACACCCTGTATTTTGTTTTCTAGAGTATTAATGCTGTTAACTTTTTTTTATAAATGTAAACAAAATGGGATCTAGAATATGTATGTGTTATATGACTCTATTATACCATATATATATAAATGATGCACCCATAGTATAGAATTATTGCAATTAAATGTTCTCTAATTTAGGTACATAGATTATATAAGCCTCATAAAATCCGTTCAGTTTACAGTATCTAAATTTTGTAACAATGACGTAAATTTCCAGAAATGTTGTGGCTAATGTTGATCCCCAAAGCTTCGCAAAAAGAACTGCTGCAGTTACTTCACCAATGACACTGGGGGATTGTTCGTGCGAAACAGTTACCGTGCCGACGCTGTACTTGGCAGAGTATAGACACCCAAATAGAACAGATGACGTCACAGTGTCACGCATGTGTGGAAGATCAGTCAGCTCCGCCACAAAAATTCTCTGCTTGGCCTCAGTTGCAATCGCCACGGCAACGTGTGCACATTGACTTTGCGGGTCCTTTTTGGAACACTCGTTGGTTGATTGTGGTAGACTCTTATAGCAAGTTCCCTTTTGCTGAGCCAATGAACTGAACAACGGCGCGTAGCAGAATTCAGGCGTTGCTCTCTTATTTTTTGCCTCGAAAGTTTGCCTGAAGTCACAGTATCGGTCAACGAACCTCAGTTCACGTCAAATGAATCTGAAACGTTCTGTGAACACAATGGCATACAGCATCTGACTAGTGCACCGTTACATCCACAGTCAAACGGCGAAGCGGAACGTTTTGTCAGAACATTCAAGCAGCAGATGGCCAAATTTCGCAACGCACACACCAGGGATCACGCACTGCAAGTGTTTCTCGCCTCCTCATACCATTCGCATACACGAGATGGGCCATCGCCGGCCGCCGCCATCGTACGCTGCTCCACCCCCTCCAGCATCCGGCGCCGATGGAAGGCCGCGAGTATCGCTTCGCGCTGCATGGTATTGCTTCACAGGGTTTTTAGCGGCAGCAGACGGTGGGAGCAAGGCAAGATCCTTCGTCGATTTGGCGCATGCATGTACCTCTTTTCAAGCCCAGACAGATTGCAGCGCCAACATCACAAACAAATCCGCCACCGTCATGTGCACGGCGATTCTTCTGTCTCTCTTCTCCCCAGATTCACGGAACCCGAGGACATCGCGGCCATAGCAGCCGCTAGAGAGTGTCATCACTAGAGCCAGGATTTTTGCATATTTGCATGACAGTGCATATTTAACGGGTTATTGCATATATAAATAACTTTTGCATATTTATACATATATTTTACTTTTGCAGCAATGATTCTTGAAATACAAGTATTTCACCACAATAGTTTAAGAAGAAGAGTAAGACCTGAGCAGATTTCTCTTTCATTGCTCTGTTTGTGTAGAATTACTTCTCTGTCATATTTACAAATACATAAAAGAGCGCCTAAACACAATGCTTCTTTACTTCGACAGTGGATTGATGTAAATCCTACTCCAACAACAGATGGAAATGTAGTATTGTGTCAAGCGTGTGAGAAGCACGTTAGTTCTATTTTTCCTTTCTCAAAGTTAAAAATCAATGTGATTTTCGAGTTAGTTTTTTACTTTATGAAAATAAACTCACTTTATTTTTATACCATTGCTATAGGTGAACTGTGATTAAAAAAATTCCAGATTACACAACATTTACAAACAGCTGCTCATAAAAATATCTCCAACATCCAGACAACCTTACCAGCAGCATTTTCTGCAAGCAGAAGTGGAAATGATGGTAATGATAATTTTTCGAAAGATCTCTGCAAAGCTTTAGTTCCAGCCAACATCCCTTTCAACAAATTAAATAATGTAGAATTTCGAGGGTTCCTCTAAAAATATACCAAACGAAAAGTTCATGATGAATCAAACAATAAGGAAAACTATCTTGGCAAAGTTTACGAAGAGGTTTTTAAAATCGAAACATATAATTTCGAATGGCCTGTAGTGTCAACGAGTTTACGATCAAAAAACATTGTTAATATTTTTGTTATACTTATCCTCCTCTCACCCCCCATTTTACACTGGTGCTCCCTCCTACCCCTCCCCCAAACAAAAAAGTAAGACCCATATTACCACGGCTGTTCTTTACAAATTTTCAATAAAATAATTCTTTTCAGGTAATACAAGAGATCAGAGATGATACTGGGGATTCAAGCGTGTGGTTATCTGTAGATGAAACGACTGACTCATGCGGGAGATATATTGCCAACGTTGTCGTCGGAAAAATAGCGGAAGCTGAACCAGGAACACCTCATCTCATTGTCACCAGAGTACTGGAAAAAACAAACCATTCGACTATTGCTAGGGTTGTTCGTGATGCATTACGCGTTTTGTGGCCCGCTAAAGAAAACGAGGAAAAACTCCTGGTGATAGTTACAGATGCAGCAGCATATATGATTAAGGCTGCTAAAGCTTTGCAGCTATTTTATCCCAAGGCAGTTCACATAACTTGTTTAGCACACGCTCTTCACCGACTGGCTGAAGAAATTCGAGCGTATTTTCCAGATGTAAATGCCCTAATTTCCTCTGTGAAAAAAGTGTTTGTGAAGGCGCCATTAAGAGTAAAATTATTTACTGAAATGATGCCAGGTATTCGTTTACCCCCACAGCCGATCATCACGAGGTGGGGAACATGGATAGAACCAGCTCTGTATAACAGTGAGCATTTAGAAGACTTGAAAAGGGTGATGGACAGAAACGAAGCAGCAAGTATCCCAGCTGCAATTAGTGCTTGCAATGAGGAGTGTCTCCAGAGTAAATTAGTGTTTATTAGGGCCTATTTCAGTAAACTCACAGCCACAATCACACGTTTGCAAGAAAAAGCAATGCCTCTATTTTCTGCCCTTAAGGTCTACGAAATAGCTGTCGTCGGAGACATACCAGGTGAAATAGTAAAGTGTCTTCGCAACAGAAATGAGAAAACTGAAGCAAGGAATCCAAGTTTAATGTTTCTTCGGGATGTAAATAAGGTGTTACAAGGAGAATCTGAAAAACAGCTTAATGGTTATTCTGTAAGTGACATAGCCTCTTTTCGGCACTGTCCTGTGAGTTCATGTGATGTAGAGAGAGAGAGATCTCTCTCTTCGTACAAAAACATTTTAAGTGACAGAAGGAAATCATTTCTTCCAGAAAACTGTGAAAAATATTTAATTGTTTACTGCAATAAAAGCAACTGATGCTAAAATAGACTAAGAGAAAGAGACAAACAGGCAGTAATAAATATTAACTTTGTTAATTAATGTTTTAAGAATAATTGTATAATCAGATTACTTTAGGACGATTGAAAGATGTGAGAAAGTTGAAATCATGAATTTTATTTATTAAGCGTATTTTAAAGTTTTTAGAGCATATTTATCAGATTTTTAATGCATAGATGCATGCATATATTCATACTTTTCAGTACATATTAATCCGAGCACGTGCTATCACGATACAGCGTGATGACCTCACGGAGACGGAACCTTCGCCGCCTCCTCCCGTCCTACCTGGAGCTGGAACTGCCCACGTCGCGTCAGCCGACGCCTTCTACATCTTGTTACGGGTCTCAGGAGGTGGACGCGTATCCTTCCAGTCGTTCTCTGGCGACGAAGGTCCGTCACTTTGGGGAGGGGGAGGGGGGGGGGGGCGTGGGGAAGGAGAAATGTTACAGCGTAAAGTCAACCGCCGGTCAGTCGGAAACGAAACAGAAGAGAGGGACGATTTGACTGAATGTTGTCTAGCGATCCGAGAAGGCAGGCCACCTGGACCCCCAAGTCAAGGCAGGATTCAAAAGGATGCATGGCAGCTTCTGGTATTGGTAACTTAGCAATTATTGAAGGTGTTGTGCATCACTGTAAATATATCATTTGTTCCGAGGCCACTTACGTAACAGTGGCATCCTTTCTTCTACGGATCTCGCTCCGTCTGCCGCCACCAGCAGCTATAATGGCTAACAAATAAAAATCTGAAAACACGACTGAGACTTTTTTTTTGCATTTTAAACTGATCGCTGTTTTGCTCCAAATACACTACTGGCCATCAAAATTGCTACACCACGAAGATGACGTGCTACAGACGCGAAATTTAATCGACAGGAAAAAGATGCTGTGATATGCAAATGATTGATTAGCTTTTCAGAGCATTCACACAATGTTGGCGCCGGTGGCGACACCTACAACGTGCTGACATGAGGAAAGTTTCCAACCGATTTCTCACACACAAAAAGCAGTTGACCGGTGTTGCCTGGTGAAACGTTGTTGTGATGCCTCGTGTATGGAGGAGAAATGCGTACCGTCACGTTTACGACTTTGATAAAGATCGGATTGTAGCCTATCGCGATTGCGGTTTATCGTATCGCGACATTGCTGCTCGCGTTGGTCGAGATCCAATGACTGTTAGCAGAATATGGATTCGGTGGGTTCAGGAGGGTAATACGGAACGCCGTGCTGGTTCCCAACGGCCCCGTATCACTAGCAGTCGAGTGACAGGCATCTTATCCGCTTGGCTATAACGGATTGTGCAGCCACGTCTCGATCCCTGAGTCAACAGATGGGGACGTTTGCAAGACAACAACCATCTGCACGAACAGTTCGACGACATTTGCAGCATCATGGACTATCAGCTCGGAGACCACGGCTGCGGTTACCCTTGTCGCTGGACACAGGCAGGAGCGCCTGCGATGGTGTACTCAACGACGAACCTGGGTGCACTAATGGCAAAACGTCATTTTTTTCGGACGAATGCAGGTTCTGTTTACAGCATCATGATGGTCGCATCCGTGTTTGGCAACATCGCGGTGAACGCACATTGGAAATGTGTATTCGTCATCGCCGTACTGGCGTATCACCTGGCGTGATGGTGTGGAGTGCCATTGGTTACACGTCTCTGTCACCTCTTGTTCGCATTGACAGTACTTTGAACAGTGGACGTTACATTTCAGATGTGTTATTTCCCGTGGCTCTACCCTTCATTCGATCCCTGCGAAACCCTAAATTTCAGCAGGATAATGCACGATCGCATGTTGCAGGTCCTGTACGGGCCTTTCTGGATACAGAAAATGTTAGACTGCTGCCCTGGCCAGCACATTCTCCAGATCTCTCACCAATTGAAAACGTCTGGTCAATGGTGGCAGAGCAACTGGCTCGTCACAATACGCCAGTCACTACTCTTGATGAACTGTGGTATCGTGTTGAAGCTGCATGGGCAGCTGTACCTGTACACGCCATCCAAGCTCTGTTTGACTCAATGCCCAGGCGTATCAAGGCCGTTATTACGGCCAGAGGTGGTTGTTCTGGGTACTGATTTCTCAGGATCTATGCACCCAAATTGCGTGAATATATAATCACATGTCACTTCTAGTATAATATATAGTCCAATGAATACCTGTTTATCATCTGCATTTCTTCTTGGTGTAGCAATTTTAATGGCCAGTAGTGTAGATAATGTTTCCTAAAATTTTAAATTTACGCAGCACTGCACAGAAACTGGGTCGTTGTGGTGTCTTTTACTTTCAACAAGACAGCAACCCTAAACTAATGGGACTGAGAACTCGGGAGTGGTTATTATATGATGCTCCAACAAGGGTTTTTACTCTTGGATACGGATGTTCAAAGACATCGTTCTACAGGGAAGCGGGAGTTTCAGTGTGTGTTGTTAGAGGAATGATCGAAGATCACATCAGGCATTATTCGCAACTCTGTTCCACAAGAGGTCGTCATTGTTAACGGTATGCACACAGGCTACCAGAACTGAGTTACGTGAATTAGATTAAGTTAATTTTTGTGTAGGTCAGCCAATACTTTTTTGATGTGTAGGGCAACTGATTTCTTTTCGAAAACTAATATTTTTATTGTGAGAAACAATTTATGCCAGGATAACCTTACGTTTACTACTGCATCTTTATATAAATACAACAGTGTCTTGGCATCACCTTTGCTTGTTTCTAATTTAGATGCAGGGTGTTCAGAAATTTCCATTAAAACTTCCACGACTTGTAGAGGGGTGTGAGCACATAATATTTCGAATAGGAACGCATATCCTGAAACGTCATCCAACGACGCTACAATGCGTCAAAGTTAATATGTGCCGGCACCTGTAAATTGTGTGTGTGTGTGTGTGTGTGTGTGTGTGTGTGTGTGTGTGTGTGTGTGTGTACGGGGCAATTCCGTGATGATGCGAACTTTCTAGAATGATGGGAAAGATTAAATATATCAATTTAAGGTAAGGGTCCCTGTACCGGAAACGAACCAGTCTAAAGTTATAAGCAGAAAATCGTTCTGACACCTCTGACAGTGGCATACGCGTACCGATTCTGTTGTTAAGATTGCAGGGTGGGCAACTTTCAGAGATGGTAATAGGGTCAAAAAAAGAAAAAGTCTCTAGTGAACATGGATTCTAAAATGAATACCTCAAGAGGCATGGTTCAACAGAGGATGTGTTTTCCACAGTACCGAAGATGAGCAAGTACTAATTGCTCCACAGGGGTGCATTTCAGTGCCCATGTTCACGGCACATTTTTCTTTGTTATGGTTCATACTACCACCTCGGAAAGTTGCCTACCCCACAATCGTAGCAAGAATAGTACCAATACATGCAGTTCATTGTCAGATGTATCAGAACTGTTTCCGCTTGTAACTCTTTACTCATTCGTTCCTGGTACAAGGACCCGTACATCCAACTGATATATTCAAGCTTTTCTATCATCCTAAAAAAATACACACACGTTTTACAGATGCCGGTCCTATTAACTTCGACGCTCGCTCGTTGGATGACGTTCCCGGACATGGGTTCCTATTCAAAATATTATGTACTCACTCCCCTCTAATAAAAGTTCTAGAAGTTTGAACTGAATTTCCGAACACCCTGTATAATGGCAGATGTGCCAATACTTCGTGTGCCACTGTATGTAGTATGTATGTAGGGACCTACAAAATGATATAAGAACAGCAAGTGGTTGCAGTGTCACTGACCTAAAATTATGCGACAGATTAAGAGGGGCCCGTTTAAGATCAAGAAGACCTCATCACATCCCTCGATTAACTGTACCGCACATGAGAGATCGACTTGGAGTTGCTGATGAACGTAAGCACTGGCGGCTGCGTCACTAACGCAGTGTATTGTTCTCATACGGGTCCCGCTTTCGTCCAACACAATGCGACGGCAGTGAACGGGTACAATGTCTCAGACAGCAATCTCAACATATAAAGATGGCGGCAGTATCGCGTACACAATGTATAAAACGGCAGCGCACTGATGGAGCTGTCACTTGTACTCAGGCGATGCATGTGAACAGGTTCCCGACGTCATTATGGCCGCACAACGAGAATTTACACTTTCGTGACGGCGCCCGAGTGTGATTTGGGATTCTTGGTATTGCCGTGCGGCCATATTGTCAAGCGAAGTCACAAACTGTTGGCCATCTAATCTTTAGACGAGGCATTATACGTAGCTATTTCAACTGGCAACGGTTGGCGGTAAGAGCCAATGGGACGTAGCTACCTGGAGGTAGATCTTTGAACGCTTCGTATGATTTTCCCGGGACCTATCTTGGCGTGTGTATGTGTTGTGCTTTTCTTAATTCATCATAGTACGGTACACCATGGCTGATGTTTAAGGGACTCGCGGTGTGGCAGGCTTGTGTGATGTGTGTGGAACAAATTTTAATACAAGAAAAAGCTTGTACCGACATATGAGGGTGACGCATCGCAAGAATATACAGGGTGTTTCAAAAATGACCGGTATATTTGAAACGGCAATAAAAACTAAACGAGCAGCGATAGAAATACACCGTTTGTTGCAATATGCTTGGGACAACAGTACATTTTCAGGCAAACAAACTTTCGAAATTACAGTAGTTACAATTTTCAACAACAGATGGCGCTGCAAGTGATGTGAAAGATATAGAAGACAACGCAGTCTGTGGGTGCGCCATTCTGTACGTCGTCTTTCTGCTGTAAGCGTGTGCTGTTCACAACGTGCAAGTGTGCTGTAGACAACATGGTTTATTCCTTAGAACAGAGGATTTTTCTGGTGTTGGAATTCCACCGCCTAGAACACAGTGTTGTTGCAACAAGACGAAGTTTTCAACAGAGGTTTAATGTAACCAAAGGACCGAAAAGCGATACAATAAAGGATCTGTTTGAAAAATTTCAACGGACTGGGAACGTGACGGATGAACGTGCTGGAAAGGTAGGGCGACCGCGTACGGCAACCACAGAGGGCAACACGCAGCTAGTGCAGCAGGTGAGCCAACAGCGGCCCCGGGTTTCCGTTCGCCGTGTTGCAGCTGCGGTCCAAATGACGCCAACGTCCACGTATCGTCTCATGCGCCAGAGTTTACACCTCTATCCATACAACATTCAAATGCGGCAACCCCTCAGCGCCGCTACCATTGCTGCACGAGAGACATTCGCTAACGATATAGTGCACAGGATTGATGACGGCGATAAGCATGTGGGCAGCATTTGGTTTACTGATGAAGCTTATTTTTACCTGGACGGCTTCGTCAATAAACAGAACTGGCGCATATGGGGAACCGAAAAGCCCCATGTTGCAGTCCCATCGTCCCTGCATCCTCAAAAAGTACTGGTCTGGGCCGCCATTTCTTCCAAAGGAATCATTGGCCCATTTTTCAGATCCGAAACGATTACTGCATCACGCTATCTGGACATTCTTCGTGAATTTGTGGCGGTACAAACTGCCTTAGACGACACTGCAAACACCTCGTGGTTTATGCAAGATGGTGCCCGGCCACATCGCACGGCCGACGTCTTTAATTTCCTGAATGAATATTTCGATGATCCTGTGATTGCTTTGGGCTATCCGAAACATACAGGAGGCGGCGTGGATTGGCCTCCCTATTCGCCAGACATGAACCCCTGTGACTTCTTTCTGTGGGGACACTTGAAAGACCAGGTGTACCGCCAGAATCCAGAAATAATTGAACAGCTGAAGCAGTACATCTCATCTGCATGTGAAGCCATTCCGCCAGACACGTTGTCAAAGGTTTCGGGTAATTTCATTCAGAGACTACGCCATATTATTGCTACGCATGGTGGATATGTGGAAAATATCGTACTATAGAGTTTCCCAGACCGCAACGCCATCTGTTGTTGACAATTGTAACTACTGTAATTTCGAAAGTTTGTCTGCCTGAAAATGTACTGTTGTCCCAAGTATATTGCAACAAACGGTGTATTTCTATCGCTGCTCGTTTAGTTTGTAATGCCGTTTCAAATATACCGGTCATTTTTGAAACACCCTGTATATGCACAGCCTAGGAAACAAATATGTAATATTTGCAACTAGTTGGTAACCAACGTAAACACACAGATGAAAAGACACAATTTCGCTTCTGGAAAGGTAGGAGAGAAGTTGGTTACCTCTCTGTCACCATATAAATGCTGCTTGAATCTTAATGTAACACAATTGCAGTAACCAGATGGCTGGTTTATAATCAAGCGTGCTATATTGGCGAAAATGTTACGGAGATATCACCAGTGTGAGATCCTCAGTTTGCACATTTGTAGTAGCCTCTGTGCATTGCAGATTGAGCAGAAAAGTTCAGGTAACACAAAAAGCACACGAACAGGTGCAGGGAAAGGCTATAAAGGAAAGGGTTCAGGAGGTTAATTACTAGGTAACAGTTGTGGAAGGCAATGTCAGAACTGGTGTAAAACTCTTTCAACGATGATTAACAGCTTCAGGCAGATGGTTAAGGGAACCTTCAATCAAAATTGGTAGCACCTGACCTGCCTGTTTGGTAGCCAAAAATGTGTCGTCAAATTCAAGTTCTACATGACACATACAGGACACAGTCTCTCTGTTGGTAGCCTACACCTGACCACAGCTGACAGGGCAATGGTTGCTGAATTAGTTTCACAAGGTGTTTCTGATACTACAATCTTGAAGAAAGTGAGAGAGAACATTCAAGTTGGACTCTTCAGAAGAGTTGATCTTTTAAGCAAACAAGATATTAGAAATATTAGGAAAGAATACAAGCTGGACGATAGTAGTGCACATCAAGATGATGCAACCAGGGTTGAGCTGTGGGTGAGACAACAAGAGCGCCTAGGGAAAGATTCCCCAGTGATTTATAACAAAGCCCAAGGTGCTGAGGATAATAGACATGGAAACAAATTATCAGAAAGTGACTTTATGATAGTCCTTATGACTGAGTATCAGCGGAATGTGGCAAAAAAATTCTGTGCAGAAAAAGTTTAGACAGACAGCTCACATGGCACTAACAGGTATAAATTTTATCTGACCACACTGTTGACCGTGGATGAATTTGGTGCTGGATGCCCAGTTGCTTACTGCCTCAGTAAGCATACTGACACGAGGTCCATGGAAGTTTTCTTTGAGCAGATTAAAAAATGTACTGGAGACATCAAAACAAAGGTAAGAAGACATTTTCATTAGAAAATGTTTGATCCACTGCTTGCTGAAAGTAACTGTACCATTGGCATATATGTTTTATTTTTATTTTTATAGGTATTTATGTCTGATGATTGTGACAACTACTACAGTGCCTGGAGTGTAGTTATGGGCCACAGTGAACATAGGTTATTATGTACGTGGCACATTGATCAGTCATGGAGACGGAATATATGTGCAAAAGTAAATGGGAATGCAATACTGAAAAGTACTGTATACAAAGCTCTGAAAACTTTGCACTTACAGACAGACAAAGAGAAATTCTCAGAGCTGCTGGGTGGCTTTCTTACTTGGCGCGCAGAGGAGGAAGAAACTGAGTACTTTAAAGATAGATATGCATGGAGGGCACATATGTGGGCATACAGCTACAGAATTGGGCCTGGCCTTAATAGAAATATGTTCCTAGAAGCAAACCACAAAACTCTTAAATATTCATACTTATTGAAGAAAATAAATAACAGGGAAGATAAATGTATCCGGGCCCTGTTGCATAGAATGAGGGACTCACTTTTTCAAAGATTAATAACGCTTTGTAAGGGGACAGAGAAAACTACACACAGTGCTGAAATACGTAAGAGTCACAGAAGAGGTCGTGGTATCAAGAAGGAACAGATACACTGCGTTGAAGATGGCACAAATACACCCTTTCTGATCGGCTCCCATATACTGTCACCTACACAGAGAACTCTTATGCTGCATGCCCATTGTCTGTCCTGAGTGCAAGGTATGCACACTTATTTTCAACAGTTAAATCCCTATGTGTAACTACCATTTGTGCCAATTAGAGAGATGTTCATCCACATGTGCGTATAATGTATTATTCTGTATTTCTTTTCAGATCTGTGTGCACAGTTATGTGTATTCTTGCACGGACAATTTGATAAAGGGTAACCTCCATGAACACATTCATGTAGTGGAAATCAGCAAAGGAACTGTAAAGCTCCCTCCCTATGCAAGATATGTTCTGCAGAGGGTCATCTGTGCAGGAGTTAACACAAATAGTTCAGCTGCTGCCAGCATTGTTGACTACCGAGCTGCTTTGGAAGACAGGCTGACTATTGTGCAACAGTTAGCAAGAAGTGCTAACAACAAAACGGCTGGCTCTCTCCTTGCATCATTTGACAAATTAATTAAAGAAATGAGGGCAGGCATTTTCCAGTAACTTCAGCCCCACCAAATGAGACATGCAGGATTCAGAGACAGTTCTGATCAGTAAGGAAGGCATGTGAAAAGAAGGAACATTCATTTGCTACAACCTCAGCATTCACAATTCCTCCAATAATGTAGGGTACTTTTATTACTGGGACAAGGCTACTGCTAGGAGAGGAAGTGATGAAACTGCAAGTTGCATATTGAAACACTTCACCATGAATGACATACAGTGCAAGAAACTGATAGTAATATCAGATAACTGCTGTGGTCAAAATAAAAACTGGACAATAGTAGCTCTCTGGCTTAAATTATTGGAAAGTGGCCTTGTAAAACATGTTGAACATGTTTTTCCAGTAGTTGGACATACTATGTTGCCATTAGATAGAGATTTTGGCCCAGTAGAGCAGTATGTGAGGGATCACATTAGGTATATGTACTGCCCGGAGGAATGGGGACAGATCTTGAAAAACGCCCAACATTCACCTCCATTTAATGTGTACAGAATGCAGCAGGGAGATTTCATTCAAGTTTCTTCACTGAAGGCATTGTTTAGAGCACCCAAGAATGTAATTTCTGCGTCTGTCAAACTTCTGTTGGTCCGCGAAGAACCAGATTCTCTGACTGTTTATAAATCATATTTCGGATCTGGTGAAGAAATATCATTGAAGCTTAAAGATCGTCCTTTTACAGGAGATTTTCTGGGGAAATTTAACGCATCTCTTCCACTGCTCTATAATACAGCAATACCAGTCAATAAGGAAAAATTGCGCGATGTCCTCAGCCTATTCAAGTATATTCCAAAGGCATATCACGGATATTACACAAGCTTAGTTCCTGAGCATTAAAAGTAAATTTATTGTGCCTAAAAACTACTAATAAAACAATTGGTAATGCAACTTTTGGCTACTTTATTTTATGCTAACAAAGAGATAGAGGGGCTGGCCAGTACTTACCTCAGCTCAGTACAGCCGATAGATACACAAAAAACAGAACCAAAAATTTTTTACGTTCCTAGCTTTCAGAACAAATGTTCCTTCATCAGGGAGGAGAGAGGGGAAAGAAAGGGAAGAAGGGAAAGTAGATTCAGTTACTCACAACCCAGGTTATGTAGCAACAGGGAAAGGAAAACAGGGAGCGTAGCAAGGATGGAGGCATGGTTGTTAGAGGGAAGCCAAAGATATTCTACTGTAAGTACTGTGCCAGCTTCAAACCAAAGAGGATGCATACAGAAGTAAAGAGGTATATAGTATAAAGATAAACACAACTATGTAGGACGAAAAGATGCATGAATGGCTAAAGAGGAAAGGGAAAGAGGAGAAGACTGAAGAGTAAATGGGAGTGAGGTGGTTTAACGTAAGTTCAGTCCAGGGGGATGGCGGGATGAAAGGATGTGTTGGAGTGCAAGTTCCCATCTCCGCAGTTCAGAGGGACTGGTGTTGAGTGGGAGAAGCCAAATGGCACATACAGTGTAGCAGGTTCCTAGGTCCCTAGAATTATGCTGGAGGGCATGCTCCACTACTGGGTATTGGACATCTCCTAGGCGGACAGTTTGTCTGTGTCCGTTTATGCGCTCAGCCAGTTTAGTTGTTGTCATACCGATGTAAAAGGCTGTGCAGTGCAGGCATATCAGTTGATAAATGACATGTGTAGTTTCACATGTGGCCCTGCCTTGAATTGTGTATGTTTTACCAGTAGCGGGGCTGGAGTAGGTGGTTTTGGAGGGGGGGGGGGGGGGGGATGCATGGGGCAGGTTTTGCAGCGGGGTCGGTTACAGGGGTAGGAACCGCTGGGTAAAGAAGGTAGTCTGGGAATATTGTAGGGTTTAACAAGGATGTTACGGAGGTTAGGGGGGCGACGAAAGGCAACTCTGGGTGGTGTGGGGAGAATTTTGTCAAGGGATGATCTCATTTCAGGGGTTGACTTGAGAAAGTCATATCCCTGGCAGAGTAATTTGTTGATGTTTTCGAGGCCAGGATAATATTGGGTGACAAGGGGGATGCTTCTGTGTGGTCTGGGGATAGGAACATTGTTGTTGGACGGGGAGGAATGTATTGCTCGGGAGATCTGTTTGTGGACAAGGTCTGCAGGATAGTTGCGGGAGAGGAAAGCACTGGTTAGGTTATTGGCGTAATTGTTGAGGGATTCATCACTGGAGCAGATACGTTTGAGCTGAGGTAAGTACTGGCCAGCCCCTCTCTCTCTTTGTTAGTATTTGTTTCACATCTTTATATGAGATATTCCATTAATCATTTAGCTACTTTATTTTATTTCCAATGTGATTCTCATGTTACACCACTGCACTGTAAACATCCTGGTAAGGTTCCATCTATGTGGTAACTGCCACATACCAGAAGCAACATTTAACGTCAGATGTTGTGAAACATGGTATCTGGCAGATAACAAGGTAGCAATGTCTCATACGTGAATGAAAAATATGGTATCTACGGGCATCTTTCCTCTGATTTTGGTTCTTATATTCGCAAACAAAATGTTATGAGGAGCAGCTAAGACGAATTTTACTTTTGAGTACACATAGAATATCTGCGCAACGTAATTATGTGAGTTTTGTTAGAACAAACTATTTGATATTTTCCTCAAAACTTAACAGCCGATTTTCAATTTGTTGGTTACCATGTTTTACGACCGAACACCTCAGATACAAAAAACAAATATAAGTGGACAAGTGATACAAATGTCGAAAATGAAACGAAACGTTCTGGGTACTGCAAAAGAAAACGAGTTTTTAATAATAGGCGACTCCATGTTAAAAAACATCGTAGTTCCAAACTCGAAAATAGACGCTCACCCTAGAATCAGGACTAAGCAATTACAAAAAGATTTCAGCAATATCCTAAAATCTGCAACAAGCGCTACTAAGATGTGAGACAGAAATCCCAAAGGTGTATTTAATATAATGGAAGGAAACATTCCACGTGGGAAAAATTATATATAAAAACAAAGATGAGGTGACTTACCGAACAAAAGCGCTGGCAGGTCGATAGACACACAAACAAACACAAACATACACACAAAATTCAAGCTTTCGCAACAAACTGTTGCCTCATCAGGAAAGAGGGAAGGAGAGGGGAAGACGAAAGGAAGTGGGTTTTAAGGGAGAGGGTAAGGAGTCATTCCAATCCCGGGAGCGGAAAGACTTACCTTAGGGGGAAAAAAGGACAGGTATACACTCGCACACACGCACATATCCATCCACACATACAGACACAAGCAGACATATTTAAATACAAAGAGTTTGGGCAGAGATGTCAGTCGAGGCAGAAGTGTAGAGGCAAAGAAGTTGTTGAAAGACAGGTGAGGTATGAGTGGCGGCAACTTGAAATTAGCGGAGATTGAGGCCTGGCGGATGACGAGAAGAGAGGATATACTGAAGGGAAAGTTCCCATCTCCGGAGTTCGGATAGGTTGGTGTTGGTGGGAAGTATCCAGATAACCCGGACGGTGTAACACTGTGCCAAGATGTGCTGGCTGTGCACCAAGGCATGTTTAGCCACAGGGTGATCCTCATTACCAACAAACACTGTCTGCCTGTGTCCATTCATGCGAATGGACAGTTTGTTGCTGGTCATTCCCACATAGAATGCATCACAGTGTAGGCAGGTCAGTTGGTAAATCACGTGGGTGCTTTCACACGTGGCTCTGCCTCTGATCGTGTACACCTTCCGGGTTACAGGACTGGAGTAGGTGGTGGTGGGAGGGTGCATGGGACAGGTTTTGCATCGGGGGCGGTTACAAGGATAGGAGCCAGAGGGTAGGGAAGGTGGTTTGGGGATTTCATAGGGATGAACTAACAGGTTACGAAGGTTAGGTGGACGGCGGAAAGACACTCTTGGCGGAGTGGGGAGGATTTCATGAAGGATGGATCTCATTTCAGGGCAGGATTTGAGGAAGTCGTATCCCTGCTGGAGAGCCACATTCAGAGTCTGGTCCAGTCCCGGAAAGTATCCTGTCACAAGTGGGGCACTTTTGTGGTTCTTCTGTGGGGGATTCTGGGTTTGAGGGGACGAGGAAGTGGCTCTGGTTATTTGCTTCTGTACCAGGTCGGGAGGGTAGTTGCGGAATGCGAAAGCTGTTTTCAGGTTGTTGGTGTAATGATTCAGGGATTCCGGACTGGAGCAGATTCGTTTGCCACGAAGACCTAGGCTGTAGGGAAGGGACCGTTTGATGTGGAATGGGTGGCAGCTGTCATAATGGAGGTACTGTTGCTTGTTGGTGGGTTTGATGTGGACGGACGTGTGAAGTTGGCCATTGGACAGGTGGAGGTCAACGTCAAGGAAAGTGGCATGGGATTTGGAGTAGGACCAGGTGAAACTGATGGAACCAAAGGAGTTGAGGTTGGAGAGGAAATTCTGGAGTTCTTCTTCACTGTGAGTCCAGATCATGAAGATGTCATCAATAAATCTGTACCAAACTTTGGGTTGGCAGACTTGGGTAACCAAGAAGGCTTCCTCTAAGCGACCCATGAATAGGTTGGCGTACGAGGGGGCCATCCTGGTGCCCATGGCTGTTCCCTTTAATTGTTGGTATGTCTGGCCCTCACGTTGGAACGAACTGTCTACGAAGCAGCAGTGAAGAAGAAGTCAACAACACGAGAAAACTAATAAGAACTGCCGGAAACGTCTACAACACCTCGAGAATTATAATCAGTGGCATTGTGTACAGAAGGTCAGTAAGTGACAGATACATACACAGAATAAACGACAATATTAAATAGGAATGTAATAAACGGGATGTAATATTCATTGATCCAAACAAATTTCTTATTGATAAGTGTCTTGGTAAAGATGGATTGCATCTTAACAGACTAGGCTCTAGAATATTTAGTAAGATGTTCATTGATGTTTGTCAGATTATAATGAACAAGGGAAACTTATAAGCAGTAATAGGGGTGAAAATACATGCATGCAATATATTCCAGAGAAATGTTGAATTCCCATTGTAAAACATCTCCGTGGAAAGAAAATTCAAAAAATACCAGAAATGATGTATCAGATGAAATCCAGACCTCTGCCTCACAGCCAGGATTTTCTGTAGGGGCACAAAATAAAAACTCGTAGGTAAAACACAAAAATATGAACTTGGTTCTTTTTCACCAAAATGTGACATCACTAACTAGTAACACAAGTGAAATCCAAATTCTATTAGAAAACGAATTAAAAAGTACCTTGTTATTGTGTCTCACAGAATATTGGCTTGATGAGGACAAGTTACATTATGTGTCCCTACCTAACTTTGTGCTAGGTGGTTATTTCTGTGGAAAAATTCTTAAACATGGTGGCAGTTGAATATTCATAAGAAAAAATATAAACTTTGTAAATATAAATTTCATGATTAAATACTGAAGGAAAAAGGTGCAGAGCTATCAGGAGCTGAGATAGTAGACATCAAACTAGCTGTGCTCTGTTTATACAGAGCTCCAACTGGTGACATAAATACTCTCCTAAAAAGTTTGGAATATTCACTTAACAGACTAACACAACGAAACAGAAGAGTTATTCTATGTAGTGATTTTAATATTGACTTTGCAAAGGACACCAAAGAAAATAATTAATTGCTGAATCTCTTGCAAACTTTTAACATGAAATCTACCACAGAAACAGCAACTCGTACCACAAATGATTGATCAGATTTTTGTAAAAGTAGAAATTAACTATACAACAGAAACACTAAACACAGGCTTTGGGGACCACACGGCACAAAAACTCTGAGTATGGAAACCGAGCTACAGCTTGAACACTACCTAACAACCACCAGTAGAAACTACAGTAATGAAAATATAAATCATTTTCTCCATTACTTGATCAAAGAAAGCTGGGAAGAGATTTATAACTGTGAACACACAGATGGAAAATATAATAACTTTACTAACAATTTTTCCTACTATTTTGAACTGTGCTTCCTTCCAACCCAGAGCAAAACATACGTAAGGAAAACAAAAAATAAATGGATTACTCCTGGGATTCCAGTATCTTCAAACAAAAAAAGATTACTACACAGATTGTCCAAACATCTCACATCAACAGAATTTGACTCTTATTACAAAATCTATAAAAAGATATTCATAAATGTTGTCAAACAAGCAAAAATAATGCCAAATGACATACATAAAAAATTCCACCAATGAGGCGAAAGCCACATGGAATATCTTCAGGAAAAAACTGCAGCACAACAGATAGACTTCCATAACATTAGCTGCCTAATGGAAAAGTCAACTGTGATAACTGAACCTACAAAACTTGCAAATAAATTTAATTCCTACTTTACACAGATAGCTGAACATATTATAAATCAAAATTTACAGTGTACTCCTACAAATCAATCCAGATGTACTATAAAAAACAAATCTATTTTTCTACACCCCACCAATGAAAAGGAAATAATATAATCAAAGAACTTAAGCCCAAATTCTCTGCTGGTACTGACAATATCCCTGACTATATCTTGAAGAAATGTGCTCCCTCCTAGCCAGGCCTTTTGTTAACATCTGTAACTGGTCTGTATCAGAAGGGGTGTTCCCAGAAAAATTGAAGATAGCGAAAGTAAAACCCCTGTTCAAGAAAGGGATAAAAACAGAAGTATCAAACTACGGGCCAATCTCACTATTATCTGGTTTTTCCAAAATAACTGAAAAATCTACTATAGAAGACTAATCAGTTTCATAGGAAAAAATAATTATTTTTCGAATACTCAACATGGATTCCGAAAATCTAACTCTGCTAAGACAGCTATCTTTGCATTCCTAAATGAAGCCTTAAATCCCATAGACAATAAAGAACATACCTCAGCCATATTTCTAGCCCTCTCTAAAGCATTCGATGTCATCAATCACAACATCTTGCTTCAGAAACTTGAATTAGTAGGTATTAGGGGCCCGGCGTATGAATGGATAAAATCATATCTCTAAAACAGAGAGCAATTAGTTGAGCTGGCTATCCAAGAAGGGAACAAGATAAAGTCCTACTGCTCAGAAAAGCAGAGCACCAAGTATGGTGTACCACAAGGCTCCATTCTAGGACCAGTTCTGTTTCTACTCTTTGTAAATGACTTAGAACCGACTAGGTCATGCCATAATTACATTAACATGTAAACATCTGAAATGACATAGATCGACAAATCTATAGCCAAATCGAAACCAGCCGTATTTCGACCGCCATCTTGTCCACTACACTACAGAACTGTTTGTGATCGTGTTTCCTAGTTAGTGACAATTTGCGAACAGTAGCCAGGAGAGGCACGGAAATGGAGGCACCCCAGCGCATCACTACGAGACTGCCACTCCAGAAGAAAAAAAGTTAGTGACCATTACAAAACATTTACGTGCAAACATCAGTCCAGCTTCCAAAGTGACAGCACCCCTCACTAAGTTTTCTCTTCTTCCACAGGACTACCACAACATTTACGAAAAGACTATGTAACATCAGTATGGTATTATTTTAAAGTTATTTTTGTAATGCCATTTAGGCTGAAGATGAGGTTTACCTCGAAACATGTCGTTAAATAAATAAGTAATACAATAGTTGACCAAGTTTGTGACTGGTAGTGGTAATTAAAAAAAACCTTTACAGTGTAAATGTGTCGAAGTAATATTTAATGAAAAATAAGTTTCAAGTGAAAATTGTGTTGTTGGAATCTGTTTAGGGAAGGAGGTCATGCAAGAGTACAGAAGAATTTAAGGAGTGTTCAGGAGTGGATGATAAACAAATATCCTAATGTATTGTTAGGTGGAAAAATTTGCATTTGAAGGAAGAAAACACATATCGCAAAACACAAAAATCACTACAGATGTTGCCTCAATTTTGTCAGGTACTTCCAGAGAAGATTTAAATGAAGATGAAGTAGCATCAAATCTGGCACTTGATGCTTTAAATAGTAGCCTTCAGTATATCTCCCGTGAAGAAAAAGAGGCTTCAGAGTGAGAAGAAGTACGCAAAGCAAAAACTGAAAAAAGCCTCTGTGTTAGAGCATACTTATAAAGCACAACTGGAAAATGAAGAAAGTGAAAATGGAGGACATGAAATTTTATTACGCAGCTAAAATATAAGTTTCTCAATTCAGACTGTATGTGTGACCAAACACAAATTCTAACTGTACTTCCAAAGAGTTGGGAGTATGAGAAAAACTATGAAAGAATTTTCTGCTTCAGATTACATGGTACGGAGAGCAAAACAGTTAGTAGTCGAACATGGTATATTAGTGACACCAAATCCAAAGCCAGGTAAGACATTACGTGAGAAAACTGTTCAGTGTGTGTGTGATTTTTACTGTTATTAGGATGTGAGCCTTATGATGCCAGGAAGAAAAAGACTGTCTCTGTGCAAGAAAATGGAATTTCAGTACGTAAACAAAAGCAGCCAGTGTTACTCAACCTTAAGGAACTGTATGCATATTTCAAAGAGAAATATCTAGCTACAAATATTGGATTCTCCAAATTTTGTGAGTTGTGGCCAAAGCACTGTGTTCTTCCCAATGCCAGTTGAACCCATGTTGTTTGTGTGTGTCTTGCACCAAAATTTCAAGCGTGCAGAGTACACATTACCATCATACAAGCACTGTGTAGCATTTGTTACATGTAATCCTGCACTACCAGCATGTTTCTTAGGTTCATGTCACTATTGTCCAGGTGTGACAAGACTAACTGATTATCTGTGTGGTCTGTTTGGTAACAACCGTATTGACAAAACTGTATATAAGTGTTGGTTAACTACAGGCAGAGTAGTTCTAGAGGCTATAATAAAGTCAACAGATGATTTGACTGAGGTGTTTGCATCGAGGTTACAACAGCTCCTACCGCACTCGTTTACCTCCCAGCAGCAGTCACATTTCTGAAAAATCACTAAAGAAGGTCTCAAAGTAAATGAGTTTCTTGTTCTTTGTGACTTTGCAGAAAATTACTCCTTCACCATTCAGGATGAGGTACACGGATTCCACTGAAATAATTCACAGGCTACAATTCACCCATTTGTAGCTTACTACAGAGACTCAAGCACTAATGAAATACTACATGTATCACACGTGGAAATATCTGACTGCCTCCAGCATGATACAGTGTGTGTTTATTCTTTCCAGACAAATTTCATCAATTTCTTAAAATGTCAAGTTTTCAAATCCAAAGCACATCTATTACTTATCGGATGGATGTGCTGCCCAATACAAAAACAGAAAGAGCTTTATGAATCTGCCCTACTATCAAGAAGATTTTGATGTCACAGCAGAATGGCATCTGTTTGCTACAGTGCATGGTAAATGACCTTGTGATGCGGTAGCAGGAACTGTAAAGAGATTAGCAAGACTTGCCAGCCTCAAGCGACCTTACAAAAATCATATTTTGACATTACGACAGTTGTTCGAGAGGTGCAACGAAAATATTACTTCATGTGTCTTCCATTATACATCGGTTTCCCATCATGATGAAGATACGGCCAAACTGAAACAACATTTCAAAAATACAAGGCCGATTCCAGGTACCCATAAGCTTCATTGTGTAATACCTGTTAACAAAGGTTCAGTAAAGACAAAGACATATTCTGCTTCTTCAGTGAGTAGAGAAGAGTCAGGGATTGCTATGGTAAATGAAATGCTGTTAACGAATAAACATGGATTTGTTGCCTGTATGTATGACAGTCATTGGTGGGTTGCATATGTCTTACAAATGTGACGAAACAGATGAAGTAAAGCTCAACTTCTTGCATACACATGGACCATCTCCATCATTTGTGTTTCCTGCCAAATCAGACACTTGTGTCACCAGAAAATGTGACATTATCACAAGAGTTGGTCCAGTGACACCAACTGGAAGGACATACAATCTCCCTGCATCAGATCTGGCGAACATTGACAATTTAGTTGGAGAACTGTGAGGAGGGATCTAATAACTTTTCATTGCCTTTTCATTACAACTGTAATGTAAATAATGTAAACCATATTTTTCTACAATATTACTTATGGATTGTACTTTATCATAATTTGTGTTTAATATATGTGTGTTACCTTCTTCATTTCGGTAGTGTATTGATGCTGAAAAAATAACTTTTTGTGCATGATGCTTTTGGTGTGTCATATTGATATTTACCATATTTATACTAACATAATGGAGCAATTAAATATATTCTTTTCAAAAAAATTGAAGATGGGGTGTTTTGAGATATTCAAGATCAAAGGTCAAGGTCAATGACCTTTAGTATGAAAATTCTCATAAACTTGCCATGTAGCATATCAATGTAAAGGTCTATTTGTAAGCTTTCCAATTGTATTATTTTCATTACTGTAACTGAATTACAACCAGAATTACAGTCATTTATGTTGTGTTGATGCTTTCCAACTGGTCACAAAGCCACGACATATTGAGTTGTTGGACAAGCACTGGTCAATAGACCAACCTTCGCCAGCATCAGATTGACTCGTCCGGAATGGACGCCAGAAAACTTCAATCCGTACGAGTTCCTTACATGCTACTCTCCAGACAACGCCTCCAAAATGATCAATTTCATTGACGCATTTTCGACTTTCTACTCTGAACACGAACCGAAAAGTTCAACACTTTTCCATCTCGTTGAGAGTGCAGCTGGATTAGCAAATCCCAGCCATTCAATTGAGAGACCAACGTTGCCAACATGGCATAGATTAACTTGTCACAAAGCTGATGAGGTCCATCATATCTCAGCCAGAGCTTTCGCTCAGACAATTAAATTTATGACCGCAGACTCCGACTTCTCAGGAAAGCTACCTGCTGCAACTGAAGGTGCAGGCATCCAGGCAGACATGTATCTTACCGAAAAAGGTAAGAAAACTGCTGCTGACGCTTGCGTTAAAAGTGTCCCTTTTAACGTGAACAAAAACATCAAGCCAGATATTTTTCACCTGCAACCCTACGTCCGAAACAGCAGTATTCTGAACTTTTCAGTGATGCTTGGGTACAAGATTGAGACGGATGGAATTGATGGCTTCACCACCCCGGTTCCAAATTTAGACTTGTCGCTATTTGAGAATAACTCTCACTTTGCACAAGGTTCCATCCCAATCCGCAAAGTACAACCTGCGACATGCACCGGACTTGACAATGATGCAGTTCGTATCCTGGGTACTAAACAGGGCTGCATCAACAAAATGAAACCAGATGTAGTGTCCCAAAAAGAATGGCCTGATTTTAACTTTTGATAATATTGAGACAAATGTCATTAGGTAACAAACAGCACTAGATTTAATCGGCATGGTCTAGAGTTTCAGAAAAAATCCACTAGATGTCGCTACGAGCGCTGACCTTTGAGCGTGCAGCCAGTCTCGCGCAATATGGCGTCCGCGCAACAGAAGGCGTACTGTGTTATTGAATTTAGTCGTACAGTGATCACAGTTCAGCGAGCGTTTCATATTAGATTTCGTGCTAAACCACCACCACCAAAGAACATTCGACAGTGGTATAAACGGTTTGAAGAAACAGGGTGCCTCTGTAAAGTAAAAGTCCTGGCCGGCCACATGTTCGTGAACAAACAGTGGAACAAGTCTGACGAGCATTTGATCGGAGCCCCCATAAGTCTACGCGTCGTGATAACTGAGAACTTGGGTTACTGCGCATGATACTGTGGTGTGTGTTACTGCATCGTTTAGCCCTCAAACCATACCAATTACAACTGGTAAAGTTCTTCTTGATACTGACAAAGTGAAGCGAGTGGACTTTAGCAATGCTATTCTAGAGGACATGGAAGATGACACTTTTATGTCACGGTTGATATTCAGGGATGAGGCAACTTTCCATATTAGCGGTAAGGTTCATCGTCACAATGTGCATATACGGGGGCTCGAAAACCCTCATGAAACAATTGAACACGAACTTGATTCAGCAAAACTGAATTTTTTTGTGATGGTTCGCATAGCAAGGTTTATGAACCCTACTTTTTTGAGGAAGAAACCTTAACAGGACAATCATATCTTGCAATGGTACGGAAGTGGTTATTCCCACAATTTGACTGACAATTTCATCTGTCAGCAAGATGGAGGACCACCGCACTGGCACAACAACGTGCGCAGTTTACTAAATGCCAATGTACCTCAACACTGGATAGGGTGTACAGGACTGTGAGACCAGGCTTTACATTCTTTGCCTCCTAGGTCCCCTGACTTAAAACCATGTGATTTCTTCCTGTGGGGATATGTTAAACAGTGTGTTTACATTCCTCCCTTACCTCGTGACATTAATGAACTAAAAACCAGAATATCAGCTGCTGTAGCTTCAGTGACAGAAGACACCTTATGCTCAGTTTGGGATGAATTCAGCTATCTGCTAGATGTTGTCTGTGCGGCCAGTGGAGGACATATTTAACATTTATGATGGATTTTTATAAACTTCTGTCTTTTCTGAGTAATTTAGTATGCAATTTGTCGGTTTTAAGCCCTTCTTCCTAATAAATAATTCTATTTAAAATTGGGTCATTCTTTTTGGGACACCCTGTACTCATAAAACAGGAGTGGATTGTTCTGATCAAATGGTTGTTTACTACCCATTTGGCAGGAAACAGTTCAAATAGCAGAAAATGTTGTTTTTTCACATTTTTCTGATGTGTCTCACAAATGCATACAGTATGTATTGTACGAGGAGACAAGAAATGCTGAAGACAGGAAAAAATGTAGTCTGAAGATATTTCTTCTTCAGGTTGGCGAGTCTCTTGCGAAAAGAGCACACAAGGAAATTGAGCCTGTAAATAGTCCAATCAATAACAAACTGAAGGGAAGGCATTTTGTACAGAAGATCCCAGAGAGGGAGAAGAAAGTAAACCCCACACGAGTTTGTGAAGTTTGTTCAGAAAGGAGCAAAGCACAGATATAGCAAGTCAGAAAGAAAAGAGACATGTTGGTGGTGTCAAGAGTGTAATGTCGCTTTATGTATGCCAGAATGCTTCAGAGAATACCACACAAAAACAAATTATGTGTCTTACATTAAATGTTTGACTTTTTCAAAATCTGAAAATATATAGTAATATTTTTTGACATCAAAAATGTGTTTCTTTCTTTTCACCTGCCACAACTTATTTCTTCAAAAAGATGACACATCAGTCTGCAAAAACATAAAAAGTTTTTAATTCTAGCATTACAGCTTAAAAAGTTAATGAATTTTAAACCATGAAAAATGCTCACTTAGCTGGGTACATGGGTCAGCATTGGGCTCAGGTGCGAAAGTGTTCACAAACTTTGGACGCATGGGACCTTCAATTTCAGAAATCCTTTTAGGGAATTCAATATCCTGATATCCACAGCGTCAAGAGAGTGCGCGAGAATACCAGATTTCAGGCATTACCTCTCACCACGGACAATGCAATGGCCGCCGGTCTTCACTTGCCCAAGACCAGTTACATTTCCATACAGTTGTCAGTGCTCACAGTCAAGCAACACTGAAAAAATCAGTGTCAGATGTACAACGAACGTATCAGGGGAGTGCGACAAAATGGCGTTAATGGGCTATGGCAGCAGACGACTGATGCAAATCCCTTTGCTAACAGCATGAAATCGCCTCCAGCGCCTCTCCTGGACTCGTGACCATATCGATTGGATGCTAGACACATGGAAAACCGTGGACTAGTAATACGAGTCCCGACTTCACTTGGTAAGAGCTGATGGAATTGCGCAGACCCAACGAAGCTAAGGACCCAAGTGGTCAACAAGAAACGGTGCAGGATGATGGTGGCTCCATAATGGTGCGGACTGTGATTACATGGAATGAACCATATCCTCTGGTCGAACTGAACTGATCATTGACTAGAAATGGTTATGTTTGGCTACTTGGAGACCATCTGTATCAAATTCATGGATTTCATGTTCCCAAACAACGATAGAATTTTTATGGATGACAGTACACCAGGTCACAATTGTTCGCAATTGGTATGAAGAACAGAAAATTCGAGCGAGTGATTAGGCCACCCATATCGCGCGACATAATTCCATCGAACATTTGTGGGATATAAATAAGAGGTCCATCTGTTCACGAATCCCTGAACTGGCAACACTTTCGCAATTATGTACAGCTACAGAGGCAGCAGGCCTCAGTATTTCTGCAGAAGACTTCCAACAACTTGTTGCATCCATACCCATGTTGAATTGCTGAACCCACACTGGGCAACAGGACGTCTGACGTGATATGAGGAGGTACTCCATGACTTTTGTCACCTGAGTGTATATCGTCCCTGTGGTGAACATTATAATGAAGCAGCATACCAAGAAATGGACGCATTTGGCTGCGGCTCAATCGTGGTGGGGGGCAGCGTCAGAAGTAATGGCTGATCGGACCTTCAGATACCCACAGGGCAACTTGATGCTCAAAGGTACATCGACAAGATTGTACTCTGTCATGTTACATCCATTACAGTTGTAATAGCTCCCCAGTTTATATGGCAAATGGCAATGCAACAGTGAATAAAGCAGCAGCCACCCTCGAAACGTTACAGGACTTTGTGATTCAAACATGAGACTCACCTGCTCTGACACCTGACCTCAGTCGTTTTGAGCATTTATGGAATATGGTGGACACACAACTAGAAGAGCGTCCTGTAGCAACTCAAACTCTTGAAATATTTGCAGAGGTCCATACCGAGGAGTAGGAAAACGTCCCACAAGAAAATGTTTGCCGACTTACCAGGAGCATGCGTCAATGATTTAAGGCAATAATCAGCACCTGGAAGGCCTAATAGATATTGAAATGTTTCTTTTTATGCGTTATGTGATTTAAGTGAAGGACTATGAAAAGAAACACACACAACACCTTAGTAATATTCTACAGTATTTATTATTTGTTTCATAAACTGGTTTTTGCCTGTTACACTCCATCAGATACAAACATAAATGTGTGGGGGCAGTGAAATTTTGTTGGACCACACATTTTAAACAACTGCTTCTTCAGAGTATTTCGATTTCCAGACATGAAAAATATTTAAATCATGATGATGATGATGATGATGATAATGATGATGATTTTAGGTGAGGGGCACATACTGAGGAGTGGGAAAACGTCCCACAAGAAAATGTTTGCCGACTTACTAGAAGCATGCCTCAATGATTTAAGGCAATAATCAGCACATGGAAGGCCCAATAGATATTGAAATGTTTCTTTTTATGCGTTGTGTGATTTAAGTGAAGGACTATGAAAAGAAACACACACAACACCTTAGTAATATTCTACAATATTTATTATTTGTTTCATAAACTGGTTTTTGCCTGTTACACTCCATCAGATACAAACATAAATGTGTGGGTAGCAATGAAATTTTGTTGGAATACTCATTTTAAATAACTTCTTCAGAGTATTTCGATTTCCAGACATGAAAAATATTTAAATCAAGATGATGATGATGATGATGATTTTAGGTGAGGGGCACATACTGAGGAGTGGGAAAACGTCCCACAAGAAAATGTTTGCTGACTTACCAGGAGCATGCGTCAATGATTTAAGGCAATAATCAGCACATGGAAGGCCTAAAAGATATTGAAATGCTTCTTTTTAAGTGTTATGTGATTTAAGTGAAGGACTATGAAAAGAAACACACACAACACCTTAGTAATATTCTACAGTATTTATTATTTGTTTCATAAACTGGTTTTTGCCTGTTACACTCCATCAGATAGAAACATAAATGTGTGGGTAGCAATGAAATTTTGTTGGAACACTCATTTTAAACAACTGCTTCTTCAGTTTCGATTTCCAGACATGAAAAATATTTAAATCAAGATGATGATGATGATGATTATTATTTTACGTGAGGGGCACATATTGAGGAGTGGGAAAACGTCCCACAAGAAAATGTTTGCCGACTTACTAGAAGCATGCCTCAATGACGTAAGGCAATAATCAGCACTTGGAAGGCCTACCAGATATTGAAATGTTTCTTTTTAAGTGTTATGTGATTTAAGTGAAGGATTATGAAAGGAAACACACACAACACCTTAGTAATATTTTACAATATTTATTATTTGTTTCATAAACTGGTTTTTGCCTGTTACACTCCATCAGATACAAACATAAATGTGTGGGGCAGTGAAATTTTGTTGAAACACTCATTTTAAACAACTGCTTCTTCAGTGTATTTCCATTTCTAGACACGAATAATATTTAAAACAAGATGATGGTGATGATTTTAGGCGAGTGGCAAAAACATCATGGTCATCAGCACCCAGATGAAAAATCAGAATGCGAAGCCAATGGATGGAGACAAAGGTTGTCCCCATAAGTGAAGCATTTCATGATGCATTAATGTCTGCCTTCCTTCCCCCTTAATTTAGGTATGAGGTCAGGTCTGACAGTTCACAGGATTTCACCACTCTTGTAGCACTGGAATCACCATCACCGAGGACAATGGACAGGTCTCATCGAGACTGATGGCTGCCAGAGATCAGTATGTAAGACACATGTTGCCAAAACGTGGCTGAACTAAAAGCGGCACACCACAAATCTCTCAAGGTGGTCGAACCTCTCATTGGAAGAGGAAGCCATGTGTTAAACAGCTATGTCCGATGCACAGCCTGGTAAGCAGAACCTCTTTCCAATGGTTAGGCTGACATGAAGTCCCCCATGCTTGTGTGGTCAAATAGAGCAACTGCAGTTTGTTCAACCATTCAGTGTACCACTGGCACATGATGTTTGTCGGAAAACGATATGGTGGTGTGCAACGGGATGGGACATCGATGTACAACACCATCTCGACATGCTTCTTTGGCCACTTTGTCAGCCATGTTATTTCCCTGTATCCCAATGTGGAAAGATACCCAGCATAATATCACCTCCTTGCCACTATGCTGAAGTTGCTGTAATCAACTGGTTTGCTGGATGCATTTAGTGAAGTGCTTGTAGTACAATAAGTAAGGTGAGGTCTGTGAATCAACTCCAGTGCCATCATAATGCCATGGAACTCCTCACTATAATTTGTAAATTGTTCCAGAAGGTGCAATTAGAAAACCCTATCATGGAAAACAGCAGAACAACCGAGGACATTCTCTTGCTGTGATCCATCTGTACCAACAACGATAAAACTGTGGTACAATAAAACAAGAGGGATTGTTTCAATGTAAATGCGATGTAAGATATTTAACTAAGATAAAATATGTGACACATTAACTGATGAACCATAGACTAATTACAACAGTTGTTCATAGAAGAATTCTGGGAAAGTGTGGTTCACATGCAAAGGGGACTGAACGCAAGACTCTGCTGCATCCTATTCTTGAGTACTGCTCGAATGTTCGAGATCCGTACGAGGTCAGATTGAGGGAAAACATCGAAGCAATTCATAGGCAGGCAGCTAGATTTGTTACTGGTAGGTTCGAAGAACACATGAGTGTTATGGAGATGCTTTGGGAACTCAAATGGGAATCCCTCTAGGGAAGGTGACGTTCTATTTGAGGAACACTATTGAGAAAATTTAGAGAACCGACATTTGAAGCTGACTGACAAATGATTCTATTACACACATAAATCCTTGTTCCATAGATCATGAATATGACATTTGGTAATGATATGGAACGTGTCACTTTACCAAATGTTTTCTTTACACAATTTTTTTTTTTCTTTTTTTTTCAGTTACTACTTCATATCTAAGAATTCATCAATTGTGTATAAGGAGTTGTCATTCAGAAATTCTTTTAATTTGCTTTTAAATGTTGGTTGGCTACCTGTCAGACTTTTAATACTATTTAGCAAATGACGAAAGATTTTTGTGGCAGCATAATCCACCAATTTCTGTGCCAAAGTGAGATTTAATCCAGAATAGTGAATATCATCCTTTCTTCTAATGTTGTAGCTATGAACTTCGCTGTTATTTTTTAACTGGGATGGGTTATTAATGACAAATTTCATACGTGAATATATGTATTGCGAAGGTACGGTGAATATCACGAATTCCTAAAATAAATGTCTGCAAGGTGATCTTGGGTGGGCTCCAGCTATTATTACACACTTTTGTGCAATGAATACTTTCTCTCTTACTTCTGCCAACATACATCGCACGTAAGGACTGCGAAGACAAGATATGAGCAATTATGGCTAATACGGAGGCACACAGACAGTGGTTTCTCCCTCGCTCTATTTGTGAGTTGAACAGGATGGAATGACTAGTAGTGGTACTTAAGAAACAGCACATGGCAGTGGATACAGTCCTGCCCTAATTCGCAACATTCTCAGCAGAAAGAAGAGATAGAGAATAATAGCACTTCTTTATCCTTCTCAGGCAGCACAAAACCACACAGATAACAAATGAGTCCCCATGCTATATGAGAGAGGCCTTGACAGGTATTTTCCAGGAAACTAAAGTCGTGCAAATATACTCCATGTTTTTACACTAGGAATACTGTTGCTCACATTATGTTCAACAGTAAAGATAAGATTCTACCCCTGGAACAGAGTGAAGTTTATAGCATTTTCTGCATTGTGCAAGGAAAATTATATGTAGGTCAAATAGATACGGCTATAACTGTTAAACTGACTGAGCATGGAAGGAGTTGGAGACTTAAAAATAATGATTCCATCTTTGCAGAACATGCTCTGAATGAATGTCAATCTTATGATACTAAATGTGATATTGTTCACGGAGGGACTAACGGCATGCAACTAACATCAATCAAAATTCTGGTCATTAATAAAGGTCATCAAAGAATCCTGACCTGGCCTTTAATGATCAAACACAGTTCCATTACTCATCCTTACTACAGCAGGAGCAACCAGATATATTTCTCCCCATCAGATAATATGCTTTTTATAACTGTTCCAGGACTACAGTCCACAGACTCCCTTTTTTGGCCTGTTTAACACATTCACCAGTTTATCCACGTAAGATAGTAGTCTCTGCCATTACTCACTTGTACAACATATTTCGCTAATACATTCATACCTGTTTAGTCTTTGAATAAGCTGTAAATAAGATTTATTTGTTCAGGGCTTCTTTGGATATTGCATTACACTTGTGTTTTTGTATCAGCATAGCTGTAAATTCAACGTATCTTCAGAAAATAATATTTTTACAACTATGAATTCTAGCTGAAGTTGTGTGGAATACCTGCTTAGTATCAAGTTATCTGACGATGGCCTAGGAAGACGATAGCCGGTTAATACCGAACTGCTGTCTTACATAAATATTATTGTGCAACATGAATACTGCATACAGGCATTGACGGCGTATACCCAGAATTTTTTGATCATTGCAGCCCCAATGCTCTACGATGGATGACAGAATTCAACAACATATTACAGACTGGAAGGCTGCCAGCCTTTTTAAGAGAACCAACAGCATAGCAATACTAAAACCGGAAAAGACAGGAAAGCACCCGAAGAGTAGAGACCCATAACTCTCATGAGCATCTGCTATAAATGGTTTGAGAGGCTCATTTTTAACAGAATAAAACCCACTGTTGAGGAGAAGATACCAGCTGAACAGGATGACTTTAGACCTAAAAGGTGCTGCAGCGACCAGGTACTAGAAGTAACCAAACATATGGAATGGGGCTTTGAAGAAAAGAAAGAATCCACAACTGTATTTATTTATCTATTGTCTGCGTATGACAGTATGGAGACAAGGAATGCTGTTGAAATTCCTACACATCGTACATTGTAAAAAAACTGGTCACACTACTTAACAACGTGCTGACAAATAGGCACATCGAAGTTCACCTTAATGGCAAGAAAAGCCGCAACTACCAATTCAATGACAGCCTTCCCCAGGGATCAGTTCTTTCGCCTCTGCTCTTCAATACATACATATCTGACCTACCAACACCCACTCTAAAAAGCTCATTTACGCCGACGGCATATTTTTAATTAGCTAATCTGTTGACTTCGAGGCATCAGAAACTACTCTTTAAAAAGCGACCTGAAAAAGATGGATGAATATTTCCAGGAATGGCGTCTTAAACCCAACTCCATGAATACCTAAACAACAAGCAGGCACACTACGCACCCACAATCGCTTTCAGAAACCAAATGTTGAGATACAACCCTCAACGAAAATACCTGGGAGAAATGCTTCACCGCACTCTCACCTTCAGCACCCATCTGGAGAAGACAGCATGCAAAATAATAACTAGAAGTTACATAATCCAAAAACTAACAGGAAATGGCTGGGGAACGAATTTCATAATCTTCAGAACATCGGCTCTTGCACTTGTCTATTCAGCAGCAGAATACTGCAGCTCTACACGGTTAAATGGCGCCCACACAAAAGCAGTAGACAATCAACTCAATAATACGAGGGCAGTTCAATAAGTAATGCAACACATTTTTTTTCTCGGCCAATTTTGGTTGAAAAAACCGGAAATTTCTTGTGGAATATTTTCAAACATTCCCGCTTCATCTCGTATAGTTTCATTGACTTCCAACAGATGGCAGCGCTGTACGGAGCTGTTAAAATGGCGTCTGTAACGGATGTGCGTTGCAAACAACGGGCAGTGATCGAGTTTCTTTTGGCGGAAAACCAGGGCATCTCAGATATTCATAGGCGCTTGCAGAATGTCTACGGTGATCTGGCAGTGGACAAAAGCACGGTGAGTCGTTGGGCAAAGCGTGTGTCATCATCGCCGCAAGGTCAAGCAAGACTGATCTCCCGCGTGCGGGCCGGCCGTGCAAAGCTGTGACTCCTGCAATGGCGGAGCGTGCGAACACACTCGTTCGAGATGATCAACGGATCACCATCAAACAACTCAGTGCTCAACTTGACATCTCTGTTGGTAGTGCTGTCACAATTGTTCACCAGTTGGGATATTCAAAGGTTTGTTCCCACTGGGTCCCTCGTTGTCTAACCGAACACCATAAAGAGCAAAGGAGAACCATCTGTGCGGAACTGCTTGCTCGTCATGTGGCTGAGGGTGACAATTTCTTGTCAAAGATTGTTACAGGCGATGAAACATGGGTTCATCACATCGAACCTGAAACAAAACGGCAATCAATGGAGTGGCGCCACACCCACTCCCCTACCAAGAAAAAGTTTAAAGCCATACCCTCAGCCGGTAAAGTCATGGTTACAGTCTTCTGGGACACTGAAGGGGTTATTCTGTTCGATGTCCTTCCCCATGGTCAAACGATCAACTCTGAAATGTACTGTGCTACTCTTCAGAAATTGAAGAAACGACTTCAGCGTGTTCATAGGCACAAAAATCTGAACGAACTTCTCCTTCTTCATGACAACGCAAGACCTCACACAAGTCTTCGCACCCGAGAGGAGCTCACAAAACTTCAGTGGACTGTTCTTCCTCATGCACCCTACAGCCCCGATCTCGCACCGTCGGATTTCCATATGTTTGGCCCAATGAAGGACGCAATCCGTGGGAGGCACTATGCGGATGATGAAGAAGTTATTGATGCAGTACGACGTTGGCTCCGACATCGACCAGTGGAATGGTACCGTGCAGGTATACTGGCCCTCATTTCAAGGTGGCGTAAGGCCGTAGCATTGAATGGAGATTACGTTGAAAAATAGTGTTGTGTAGCTAAAAGATTGGGGTATTTCAATGCTGAATAAAACAACCCCTGTTTCAGAAAAAAAATGTGTTGCATTACTTATTGAACTGCCCTCGTACTATGAGGCTCATATCGGGAACCATCAAGTAAACACCAACCCAGTGGCTCCCTGTTCTGTCCAACATTCATCCTCCACACTTACTGCTGTGGCGCGCACAGCCACACAAACGCAATGATCAGCTACCGCGGCAGAGTTAAGCGGCGTCTGCAGCTTAAGTGCCGGTGCATTCCGCCAACTGGCGCTAGAGGCGTTCCCGCCAAACATTCCATCAGCCACAAACTACGCGCCTGCATGAGCCTTTTCCCGGCGCGGATGGTCACACTATGATATTACCATCCACCAGTCAGGGATCACCAATGGCCGCCAATCATCACTCCAGAATCAGCGGAGGAAGACTGGAGCCGCCATGTTAAATAGCCAGAAGAAAGGGAAACAGGCTCCCTCCGCTGCCAGAGGTGCCTGAGTTATGACGCACACCCGACATCCAAGTGCCTCCTTCCCTGCAACACCTGCAATCTCCCGCACCCTACCTACTCCCAGAAGTGCAATAGGTAACACGATCGTGACCAGGAGCGGTGTTGTGTTTCGTGCGGAGTGTAATGATGATATCCTGAGTAGTGATGGGGTATTAAGTTTGTTGTGTATAATGTTGTCCAGGTGTCAGTTCGATCGCGGACATCGGGGGGAGAGGGAGTAATCGAACTGGGGATCGTCAGGGAGGGTAGAGATATCAGAGAGGTAGGAGGCAAAGTGATTGGCCTTCGATTTATTCCGTGCTGTGAATAACATCGTGTTCGTTACGGATAGAGGTCCAAATATTGTGGCAACACTTCGCCAATACAAGAGGCTCTCGTGCTCAGCACACATTCTTAATACGGTGCTGGAGCACACGACTCTAGGAGACGCGAATGATGAGAAGAGTGACGTGCAGCGACAAATAAATTCCTGTCGAGCTATCACAACTTTCTTTAAAAGATCTCGTCTTCATAATCGCCTTCAGAAGTCACTGAAAGGAGATATAGACACATGATGGAACAGTAAATTGGATATGTTTGAGTCTATTAATTCACAATGGTTTAAAGTTCTGTCAATTTTGTCAGAGAAAAATCAAGATAATTTGATTGATTCTATAGACAAGAGGATGTTGGAAGATATAATAACCTTTCTGACACCATTTAAAATAGCTTCTTGTGATCTCGAAGCCTCCAAAACTCCTACGCTTTATTTATGTGTGTTGTGGAAGTTAAAACTTCTCTCCTTCCTTGAAAAAAAAAAATTATGGCGACAGCCCATTTCTGATAGATTTAAAGAGTACAGCAAAATCTATTTTAATCAGCAAATGGGACATAACAGTAACCCATAAACTTGCAACGTTTTTGAATCCAAAATATAAAAACCCAAAATTTCTTAGCAGTGCTGAAAAAGATGAAGTTGTAAAGGCGAAAAATCATGTTGCAAGAAATTGTCCACAGTTAAAAGATAAGGAGGAAACAACATCTGGAATTCCTGCAAAAAAAAAAAAAAAAAAAAAAAAAAAAAAACAGAAGTCTGACGTACTTTTTAATGAATTTGAAGATTTCTCAGCAGATGAATCGATGAGAGATCTTGACTTT
The DNA here is from genome assembly GCF_023864345.2 of Schistocerca serialis cubense. NCBI lineage: Eukaryota > Metazoa > Arthropoda > Insecta > Orthoptera > Acrididae > Schistocerca > Schistocerca serialis. Next base: position 19,270,415 of record NC_064649.1, on the reverse strand, counting down.
GCGTTAGATGAAATTCTCAGATATACGAATGATAAAGTCCAATTTTCGAAAGGCATCGACCTGATAGCTTGGTGGCATGAACATGAAAACGTCTATCCACGTCTCTCCAAACTCGCATACTTCGTGCACTGCATTCCAGCGTCCAGCACGCCACCCGAGAGAAGCTTCTCTACTGCGGGACAAATAATGCAGGACAGATGCACGTCTTTGAAGCCACAGACGATTGATGACATCATGTTCCTGCATAGTAATCTTCCAAAGTAAAAAGGTACTTGTACAGCTTCTCTTACTTCACTGTATTTTTTTGGGCTTATCTGAATTAGTTACATTTTTTTTTCATCTGATTATTTTACAGAATTTGAATCAGAAGCAAGCAGAAGATAAAAATATTTAATCTGAAGCCTGTAAGTTTTTATTGTAATATTTATAGTAAAGAATTTCCTCGTCATATTGTTAGTATTTTTACTATTCCCAAAAAGAACATTTAAATAGCATTAGGTAAAAGAAGGAAATATTTAACAAGCAATTTGTTTTGTTGTAATTTTCATATTAAAGAGCTCAATTTTAAGTTTTTACTCTTCGCAACAAGAACATTCAACAGCTAAGACGTCAATATTATTAAACTAGGTAATGATTATCTCATAAGTGCCTACCTAAATTTTAGCATGCACTGCAATAACATTTGCAACCTCCGAGCATTGTCACTCTTTGTGAACAGTGAAACAGCCCGGCCGGAGCGGTGGCACGGCGGGCCTTGTAATTAATTACAAGTGGGACTTCAAACTACGGCTCACGACCACCAACAAGCTGTAACTGCGATGGCCCGTGAAAGATTATTCTGATCACATTGAAAACTTACAAAATATTCATATGATCCAAAATAATAATGTGTCTTTTAATTTACCAGCCAATTAGTAAAGATAAGGGCTGAAATTCGTAACAAAATTGAACATTTTAACTGTAACTCGGTATTGCTTAACAGGGAACAGTGCCTAACATTTGAAGTTATGGGACAGTGGTTTTTATATAGACATCTTGAAATCATTTGCAGTTCCATTAAACTCTGAAAAAAAAAAAAAAATATTTTTTAACATTGAATATATTAACTGCGAAACCTACTGCAAATTTTGTCTTAGTAATTTAGACCAATGTTGAGGGTGTTTTAAAGTGTGAAAAACTTTGTTTAGTTGAGAATGAAACAGACATTCCATTTATCGCTAGGTCTTAATTCGATAAATCAGCCAAAAGGTGAGGTTTGAGATATCAATTGTATTTTTAGCTAGCTAAATGGACTCCTAATTTCTATAACCACTGATTTTGTTTTCACTCTTCGGAAGACGAGTTATTTCTTCCAGACAACGTCAATTATTGCTGGCAGTTTAACTTTTTCACAGGTGTGCCAATGTTTTGCGGTGTAGGCCTAATACTATAAATATTTTCACCTGGAAATGACGAGGACTGAACGTGTAAGCTATAATATAATCATCAGCTGACATGAATGGCTTCAAAATTTGACACATCCAAGCAGCGAGTACAAAAAACTGTCGGTAAATGACGTAATGTGCTAGTAACAGTTTAAAACCATCGTCATTTTCAGCTGCCTTGGCACAAGAGCAGCGAAATATAATTGTTTCTATATACGTATTTTCATCATTTAATACTATTACATTGAATTTTATTTTTTTAAATAGCATTTCTGATCTCACGAGATCCGAGCCGATACTGTGTGTGCTCTGGAGCGCCAATGCTTTCCTGTTTGGAATGGTCTGCCTTAGAGTAGGTATAGAGCGTTTCCTGTGATTTAATAAGTCATAAGTAGTTAAGTTGTCGCAGAAATGGCACCATAACAATAACTATGTCATCACATACCATAATTCTAAGTACTACTGTCTATTGATATTAATCACTCATTCAAAACTTAAATATATGCGGATGCGGATAAGGAACTTGCGGATGCGGATTAATTGCTGCGGATTAGGACCTTGCGGATTCCACTTTTCTTATCCGCACAGATCTCTAGTTATTATACTCCGAGGTAATTTTTTTTTTTTTTTAATGGCCCACCAGAGCCAAGAGTAAAATGAATATGGATCAAGAACAGCACCTAGCAGAACCCGTCACAGCTATTTAGGTGACTAGGAAAATGCTAGACTTGGCTGAATTCGTGAATTTAAATTAAAGCCCAGCGAGCAGATTCAGCAGCTGTAAACGCTCAAATTGCTGCTTTAAGAAAGAAGATAGGCTCAGTACGTCCTAGATTAGATGCTAAGTTAAATGACCAGAGAACAGAGTCAAATGCTCAAAATGCTTCATTGAGAGATGAACTGAGTGTGAATTTAAGTAAAAATTTAGAAGCACAGCGTGTAGTTTAAATTGTCAAAGTCTTAAGTTAGATTCAAACCTTGAACAGTCAAGCAGCAAATATAGTTTTATTAAAGACTGAATCTGACTCTTTAAATAATAAGGTAGAAACTCTGAAGTTAGATTTAAAGAGTGAACTCACTAGTTCTTTGAATATTTACGTTAATCAACTATTTACTGTATTTAACCAGAGACAGGATGAGCAACTTCAAGATTTAACTAAAAAATTAGAATTTGACATTGAAGATAAATATAATAATGTAGAATCTGAATTGAGTGAAAAATTAAAATTTTGTAAAAATGTATGTGATGTTAAATTTAATGCCATAAGACAGGAAACAAATACATTGAAGGAGAGCACAAATCGACCTAAGGAACTAATGTCGATTATTCGACCGAAAATCCCAGGTGTTACTACACATGTTGTTAGTTCGCGAGTAGATAATATAGGACGAAGTTTTAAAGGAGAAATAGGCAACTTTGACATATAAACGTAAGTAGTTTGACGGAACCATTTGAAACAATTAAAAATCGAGGAGTCACACAGAGTATAATCTCCGGAAACATTTCTACGCTTGCTTTTTCTGAACTTAATGTTGCTAGGAAGGTTATAGACGATTTGTGCGAAGAATTCAAACTTGTCCATGACAAAGTAGAAAATAGAATGAGTTTCTAGTCAGGCTTTTTATAACGTGTAGTCATTTTGTCTTGAGCGTTTGTACTTTATCCTTTTGTGCTATTGCTTGTTTAGTACTATTTACACATTGTTTTGTTTTATACTTTTCGTTTACATATTATTGTACTTACATAAAATATTGTCACTGTATTGCCATACGCAAAATAAAATAAAAAAGAAATAAAGCTGTTCCATTCCAAGAGGCGGGGGAGGGGGGGGGGGGGGCGGGGGGCGATCACCCGGCCCAGGCGAGAAGCCTACTTACGTCTGGGGACTGCAACTTGTGGAGCCGTTCGGGTGGACTCTGCTAACTTCGGTTCGGCTGACTTCGGGTCTGCTCCACTCGTAGCCCTTGTACACATGATAGCGTTGCAACGCACATTATGGGCAGCGCGTTACAATGCGCGCTGTTGAAAAACAATAAACCGTTGACTGTGTACACATGCAACGCGCGCTTCGAAATGACGCCGCGTCATGACACACGTCTCGAAGGTTCCTCAAGGATCGCGCGTCCGCCGCGCGCCTCGAGTTCCTAGTAGTGGGTTTGGGTGTACACATGCATTCAGTCTAGCGCGCGCTTTGGTGCTCTCATCACGGAGGAACGCACGTTTGACACTGAGATCTTCATTGAAGAAGTGAAAAGTCGTCCTGTGATATGGGAAGTGCGGACTACAAGAACAGAGTATTAAAAAAATCAGCGTGGCAGCAATTGGTTGATTTGTTTCCTGAAGAGGGTTGTTCAGAGGAACAGAAGAAAGTTCTTGGTAAGAGGCAACTTTAATATTAAGGTTAAACTACATAGTAGATTAGTACAGTTACACATAAGTAACTGTTTTACCTTGTGACTTTAAATTTAGTCGTAAGTTAAAGCAGTTACTATTTAATAGCATTACTTATAATAGAGCATAGTTCAAATAATTATGTGTAAAATTGAATAATTAACATACAAATAAACATTTGTATATGTAACTACTGACGAAGCCTATTTGGATGTAATATCTGTCAAAGGTAACTAAAGCTATTTATTTCACCTATTTATTTATGCTTTCTTAATTTTATTTACAGAAAGTTGTTAACATGATGTCTATTACAAATAGTGTATAATATGTAATCAATATCTACAGAGAAATGCATGACAGAAAAATATTTAATTGTTCATAATTACACTGTATTGTTCTAATGGGCAATGTAATGTTGTATTATTAACATATACTTGTCTCATAACTGTTCGCAATTGCACTCTTGTTTACACCATTTTATCTTGCCACGGTAGCTTGCCTTCACTGATGAAGTAACGAGCAAATCTGTCTCTTACTTCTTTTGCATACATGTTGGGCCGTGGAGAAGTTACTCCAGACAAGTCAACGAATGGCGCCTTATAAAATGTATCTTCATACCTGTACCCATCTCGTTGTCGTACATAGTTATGCAACACACAACATGCCTAAACTATACTTTCTGCAAGTTCTAAACTGACATTTAGAGGCCTATGAAATATTCTCCATTTGTTTGCCATAATACCGTAAGTACATTCAATATACCTGCGAGATCTTGACAATCGGTAGTTTAAAACTCTTTTAATATGAGACAATAATTTTCCAACGTATGGACACATGATGTGTTTCGACAGACCGAACGCATCATCTGATACAAAAACATGAGGCAATAGTGTAATGTCCACATTTGAAATTGGTTTTGCCTGTGGAATATTCAATGTACCTTATATGAGTTTTTTGTAAAATATTGATTCCTGGAAAACTGATGAATCCTTACTTTTGCCATAGAAACCAACATCCACAAACAAAAAACGGTAGTTAGCATCACAAACAGCTAGTAGTACAATTGAATGAAAATGTTTGCAGTTGTGAAAAAGGGACCCTGAATCATTGGGTTGCACAATACGAACATGTTTACAGTCCAGTGCTCCAAGGCAGTTAGGAAAGTTGTCATACTTTAGAAAGTTGTTACTAACTTGTTACTAACTTGTTCCCACTTGTCTTCTGTCATAGGCAGTATACAAATTGTTTTCAATTTGTTCCTTATTACTGCACAAACTTGACGGATTATGTTCCCTGTGGTTGACTTTCCTACTCTGTAATTGTAATGAAGTTCAGCAAAAGAACATCCTGTTGCCAGATACCTGGAAAAAACATGTTAAAGTTTTACTGTGTTAATTGACTACTAAGTTTACAAACTTTTTTTAGGAACAACTTTGCAAAAGAGATGGAAGAGTGTGCTGACAATTTTGCCAGAGAATTAAAAAGAAGGAAGACCAAGATATCAGGATCTGGAGCAAGCAGCTCAACTCCTTATATATATTTCTCACGGCTCCAATTTTTAAAAAATACAGTAAGTAATAAGGAGACTACCAGTAATCTTGATGACCATGGCCAGGACACAAGTCATCTTGGAGGAGGAGGAAGCAGCTACTGACGATTTGAACAGGCCTGAACAAAGTACCGAAAATCCAGTGAGTAAGAAAAAAATTACGTTAAATCGATAAACATTTTTCGGACATTTTGAACAAAAGTATTTTGCTAAGAGAACAAAGAGAAATGGAAAAAAATAACGAAGATGAGGACAAACTCTTTTATCTCTCTCTGTACAAGAAACTGAAGAAAGTGCCTGATCACGGTAAAATTAGAACGAAAATTCAGTTACTTGAAACAATACAAGAGCCCTAGATTTCTACAACGCAACTGTGATTAATGAGGCACGTGGACCTGTGCACTACCAACCATTCTCCAGTATGCAACATGGCCAAGTATACCCAGGTGCTTTTCCAGCCCAAGCTTCTCAGTCTCCACAAGTACCGGCCACCTCACAAGCAGGGTCTGAACATCAACATACTGTATGGCCAGGTACACTCGGGAGCTTCTCCAACACATGCAACTCAGACCCCACGACGACCACAAGAGGCCGCCTCACCAGCAGATAGTTGCACTTCTCTACAAAGTTCTGAAATATTGGATTTGTACTAAAACTGAAGGATTTTCTTTACTTTAAGAAAGAACAAAAATTTTAAATTGATGTCTTGTCAATTTGTTATTTTATATACAATAATTTATACCGTACATGTATTATCAGTTTATAAATAAACTTACCTCAATGTGATTACGAGTTTCTCTTCTGGTAAAACACTACCCCTATCGTAGTTCCCACTAGGTGCCACGTCATCATGAACTATGTTCAATAACTCGTCAAAGGACGCAATCGACATTCTTTAGTAATTAAAAAACTTTGGCGCATGTTTTCTTAGATTTGGGTACAGAGTTACAAAGGATCCGCGAGTTAATTCGTCACGTAAAATCGGATGCACCCAGTACTGTCTTTGCCTTCGTCTCCATTCTTTAAACCTGTGGTGCATAATCCAATGCTGCCTCTTCAACTTCCATGGCTAAACTGGAGTTCAACGCGGCGTCAACACCGCCAGTTTCTCTGATGCGCATTGCAACGCGCGATGCAATGCTATCATGTGTACATAGCCGTAGCCCTTCTGGTGGGCTGTTATTTTTGGCTGCGTCTTGTGTGTACTGTTCATTACTTTGCTCTTGTTTTTGTTGTTTTTACCGTGTTGTTATTATTGTTAGGTCCGGTTCTCATCAGAAATATGGAGCAATACAATTGCAATTTGTGCCTGTAACATACAGCAACAATAGAAACTTATATCGCCAGATCCGCTACAAGCACTCGGTTGCTGTTGGTGAAAAATTTACGTGCGTTTTGTGCGGGTATTCCACTCCCAGAGCAGATTCTCTAAAGCGTCATGATAACGCTGTACATAAAACAGAACGCAAAAATATAGTACTGTGTGCTTTGTGTGACTTTGGCAGCTCAAATAGAAACGGAATGCTTCAACGTTATTCATTGCTCCATGAGCTAGTTATCTGTGAAGAAAATCATGAATTTTATGATCAAAGTAAATTTTATGAATGGAAACGTGAATTAGAAAAATATACTGTGAGTGAATTTGTACATGCGTGAGGACAATGTAATAAAAGTGCGGGTGGAAGCAGTAAGTTATATTTTAAGTGCCACCGTGATGGAAATTACAAACCCCGTGGCAGCATTGAGCGTCACTTAAAACTAATGGGCAGTAATTGGTGGTCACTGCCCATCTAGAGTGGATGTGACACTTTATCAATCAGGCCAAGTAAAAGTTATCTTTTGTAGCACGCATGTGGGTCATCAGCAGGAGATGGGCCGGTTTAGGCTTTCGAAATTTGAAAGAGAGGAAATAGCAAAGAAAATTGCTATGAAAATTCCATTTGATCACATTCTTGACTCCCTTAGATATCCAATTCACGATAGTGGTTTGCAGCATTATAACTTGCTGTCAAGAAACGATATCCACAATGTAGTACAAAGCTACAACCTGAAGTTCGAGGCTATAAGACATAAAAACGAGTGTACTAGTGTGGAATCGTGGGTGTGGGAGATGCACGAAACAGGATCAGTTGTCCAGTACTACAAACCACAGGGTGTTGCATCACAAGAATACAATCTGCAAAATGAAGATTTCATTTTAATAATAATGAACGAAGCTCAAAAAGATACGTTGGTGAAATTTGTAGGTAACTGTGTTTGTATTGACAGCATCCATGGTTTAAATGACTACGGGTTCGAATTGACAACTTTATTGGTGTTAGACGAATTATGGCACGGATTTCCATGTTCGTTCACATTTTCTAAGAGAAGATATCTTCCAATTATGGAAGATTTTTTAAGTGTCATAAGAAACACACTGCAAGTCCCAGTACATACAAATGTGTTGATGTCTGACATGATAGATGTATTTTTCAATGCCTGGTGCAAAATAATGACTCCACCCAAGCACACATTGTTCTGTTCATGGCATGTTGACAGAGCGTGGAGAAAAAATCTGTGTAGGGTTAAGGGACACGAAAATCAAGTGCAAGCGTATAAGCTAATTGGAACATTAATGGAGCACAACAACCGAGAAAGTTTTCAGGGAATTTTAGAAGAGGCTATACACTACATAAAAACAGAACCGGACCTTTCGGAATTTGGGATGTATTTTGAAGAAACCTACAAGGCCACATCTACAAATTGGGCATAAAGTTACCGACAGCACAACACTCCGAACACCAACATGCATTTAGAAAGAATGCATGTGTGATGAAACACATATATTTGAAGGGAAAGAAGCCCAAGTGACTGGATGTGGCCACCCACACATTTAGGCACTATTTGTGAGACAAGTTGGGCAATAGGTTGATTCATTTGAATAAAGGAAAACTGACGACCAAATTATCAACCATAAGACTCATCTAGTATGATTAATTGTAATTTGAGCTATTGAAAGAACTGATACAATAATGCGGCCAGTTGTCGTGATGAAAAAATTGTCTCCTGAAGAACTGAAGAGGCATGGTTATATTTTGAAGACTGTACTCAGACGAGGTGGTGCAGCGGAGCAGTGAAGACGTCTGGCAGAGCGCGAGCAGCTGTTGCGAGATCTTCGCTACGCGTTAAGGCAGCCGCGAAGGCGGGCTAGCGGAGGAAGAAGATCCCACCGACGACCATGCCGAGACCAGCCGCCAACTTCAGCACTACCACCTGTGCTGAACGGAAGAACGTGGACGACATCCTGCACACAGCGCTAGTTCACTGCGCCGCTGTTTTGAAGAAAGCAAAAATCATTGTCGTACAACTACCAAACTTTGGTAGCGGCAAAATTGTCATGTGGCACACAGTGTCATGAGGCAGAATTCTTCTGCCTCCTCCCAAAGAATAGGGAACATTCCGTGCCAGGGCCAGTGGCGCCACCCCGTAACCCGCGCACGTGTCGATTAGGGCTGTATTAGCACACAGAGACCTTCAGACAGAGGCAGTAGCCAACGCAAGGTGCCAATGAAGTGTGTAATCGGCACCCCAAAGCACGACCACACTCGCAATAAGGCATTCGCTGACCCAGCAACACGAGCAGCGACAGTGACCGACGACACCCCCCACCACCGACCTACACCAACGTGGCAGTGAGCCCCCCAGCCCCCGCCATCACCAAACAGGAGCAGGTCACCGAGTGAAACATCCTCCCAGGAAAACAGGCAATAAATTAGCAACCCTTGGCCTCCAAAGGCCTCCAAAATACAAACTTAACAAAAACCTCCCCAGAGGCACCGAGCAACCTACGCTAGCCTCAGATATGAGAAAATACCTAAAACAAGACTTTCTGAGGAGCATCACAGATTTCAAAACAAACCGTGAAGGGACGGCAGCATACATCTGGAGTCAGATGGGTGGCGCCGAGGGGGAAACCGTGTCCAAACTTAGGAGATGTGGGTACCCTAAGGTCACCCACAACACCAGACAAACAAGGGAACCACGAGGATCCGTAGGAAGACACAGGAAGAACCCCTCAATGAGTGTCATCTTAAAGTACATCCCCCACGGAACAACGGACGAGACTGTGACCGAACAACTTCGCCAACACGGTTTCGACGTAGTGAAAGCGTGGCGTATAAAAGACTGAAAGCGCAATGCGTTTACTCAGAAATTCAGGGTAATAACGTACTGCCAGCAAACTGTTGACACGCTCCTGACTGAGGGAGCTTCCCTGTAAGACATGCAAAGCCCCCACGGGACCCTCCCCCTCAACCGGCACAATGTGGCAGGTGCTTAACCTTCGAGCACACCACAGCCAACTGCACAAGAGAAACAAAGTGCCCAAGACGCAGTGGACCGCACGATCTCTCTCGCTGTAACCTAAAAGAGAAAGAGATGTGCGCAAACGGCAAGGGCGACCACTCCACACTCTCATACAAGTGTCCCAAGCATCCCAAGGAGGTGACAAGTGAAGAAACACACGCACCCATCAAAATCATCAATGAACCAGCACCAATCCCAAACAACAGTGACAACCTCAAACAGGAGCTCGCTGCAACTCTGCTGGACTTGTTCCAAGACCACAGGGAAGCCATCAAAAAGTCACTGAAACAAGCCACTAAGCAGATTCTCGAAAAAGACTTTGAGATGACGCAAGCAGGAAACAAAATACATGTAACAATAAGTGACCACTGGCATCCAGAAACACGCTTCAGACACACGCCACAACACACACCCCAGCACACGCCACAACACACACCCCAGCACACACCACAACAGAACACGAATTAAACAGGGACCCACCCCCTAACTCCAACCCCCTCCCTGCCAGGCACCTCCGCGACTGCCGACACACTACGTTTCCTATCGGTAAACGCCCAAGGCGTCAAACCGAAGCGCTCACTAGTAACACACACCACACAACAGGAAGGTGTCCACGTTGCAGGCATCACCGAAACATGGCTAAGGAACACACACGCCTTTAACGTTCCCAGGTACAACACATTCCGAAAGGACAGGCAGTATGGAAGAGAAGGAGTAGCTCTACTCGTACAGAACACGATTGCAGCAAAGGAGATTCCTCTCCCGGCACCACTCAATAACGTAGAAGCAGTCATAGTACAGATAAGAGACCAGAACAGACACACACTCACAATAGCCTGTCTGTACAACCCATCTAGAACGCCCCTACCACTGCACTTCCTACGACACATGATGACTGACAATAAATACATAATACTAGGAGACTTTAACACATGACACCATGTGCTAGGGGACACAGCCGATAACGGGAACGGGCGGAGTCTATTTGACTTCCTGACGACAGAACCGATGGACCGGCTGCCAGTCTACCAGTCAATCGACCGACTTTCATATGGCACCGAGGCCACTCGAAGCCACACCACGTGCTAATATGGACACATCATCAGCGACACAATGTCAGATGCTGTCATGGGCACCTCTATAACGAGCGACCACCTGCCAATCCTTTTTTCGACCAGCGCCACCCTGCCCCCAGACCATATACCCAGAAGACGAACAATCCGCAAATACCCAAATGCGGACTGGGACAAATACAAAGACGTACTCACGGAACAACTATCAATACTACTGACGATAACACGATGACGACCTCCAACATGCCAAGACTGCCATACATCAAGCAATAGCTGAAGCCATACCCACCATAGTAGTCGAAAATTGGAAACAAGCCATACTGCAGGAAACCCTCAACCTAATTCAACAAAAAACTCTATAGACAAGTCAGACGCAACAACAAGCCAGACCTACAAAGACAATGGAATAGACTGAATGCCAGAATTAAAAGAATCATATCTGGATACCGACAAAGACACTGGGACGACACATGCAGAAGACTTAACTACAGGGAAGGGGGTGGAAATTCTGGCAACGCTTTAAAACACTCACGGGACAACGACAGCCAACAAACACTACATTACTAGTGTATAACGAACCAACAAAAGACAAAGCAGAACAAGCCGAGGCATTTCGACAAGTACTGCAGCAAGTATACTCTTTCCCACAAGACGCAAAATTTGATGACAACTTCAGACAACACATCGAGCAACAACTAACTATAATCCTAAACACCCCAACGACAGCAACAGAAGACAAAAACACGCTAACAGCAGAGATCACTAACGCAGAAATAATTAATGCCATTTACTCAGGACGTAACACAGCCCCAGGACTACATGACATAAGACGTATACACCTTCAGGAAGCCCCAGCCCACCTTCTAACACCTATCCTCTCCTTCGTCTATAAGATTTGTGTGCCTGCCACCGAACTCCTCACATATGACACAGACCCTTGATGTAGCCTACTTTAAGCCTTTGAAAGCTAAATGGAGAGAGATTTTAACCAAATGGAAACAGTCTGACACTGGAAAGAAATCAGCATCTTTGCCAAAAGATTAATTCCCCATGTTACTAAAAACTGTATTAAACAAGATGGAGCCTAAGTTGCCAAGCAATTTGAAAGCAGGTTTTAAGAAACCTGACATTTTCCCCACAAATAAGGATGAGCTTTTATCTCTTTTTCCGAAACAAGATACATCAGTAAACTTATACCTTGGTGGAGACGCGTTCTTAGCTCACCTTCAAGAAAAGTGGTGAGAGTTTGTAAAGCCCCAGGCTAGGATAAGAAAAATCCAAGTTTCACCAGGGAAAAGCATTCGTGTCTCTGATAGTCAGCCTAAAGAAGCAGAAACTTCATCTTCTAAAACGCGAAGAGAAAATGAACGTACAATAAAAGCAGCTGCAGAGAAAAAAGTGTCTTCGAAGAAAAAAGGAAACTCCACGAAAAAATCATGTGGTGAGTCAACATCTGAGGACGAGGAAGCTTACAGTCTCAGGGACTCCAGAGAAAGCGACTTACTTTCTTCTGAAAACAAAATTTGTATGCCATCCCTTCGCAGTAATCTTCCAGAGAACGAAAATAAAGAAGACGAAGAAATGCTAAAAGGTTTCTTACAAGAGCAGGATTTTGTTCTTGTGGCTTGGAATAATGTTTTATTTCCAGGTCAAGTAATGACCGTCTGCAACAACGGTGCCATTGTTGACTGCATGACACAGACAAGGAAAGCCTGGGCATGGCCTTCAGAAAAGGACATTTTATTCTAAAAGTGGTGTGACATTAAAAGAAAAATTAACCCACCCACTTTCATTAGAAGGGGTTTGTTTTCAGTTACCATAAACTAACTTTATTGTGCACCATAATTTATTATTATGAATATTTACAACAGCGTAAACCAGTGAATACAGTTAATTATGTATTTTTTGGATATTTTGCAATTAAATGTCAAATTAAATGAACATTCTTCACACCAAAATATCTGTAAATGTCTTTATTTTCAGAGCCCAGGTCCTACTTGGGCCGGATGCACCTTTAAACTGCTTTTTACAAGGAAAATAATGCGTGAGTTCATGTTAGCCAAACCCTGGAGTTACTTCGACCCAAATTTCACTAATTTTTTTCTCACATACAAAAAATAAAATTTGGTCTGAAACAGATGTAAACTGCTAGAAAAATATCACAATTATAAAAGAATTTAGGATATCGGCATAATTAATGGTTTTAGACTATCATGTGGTACTAAATATACAAAAAATTTTACTTCTTGGGTCCAAGTAACCTCAGTTTACAGTATGTGAAAATTACCAAAAGAAGCCTGGAAACTAGCGCTTTAAATTTTCAAAGATTTATTATAGCACTAGGCAATGTGCCAACCTGTGAAGTACTTGTTGCAGGTGAACCTTGGTATAACACCAATCTCGGAAAGGTGAAAAAAGTACTCAAAGCTGGATTTAAAGTTCAAAACTTTGAACCACCATCAGTACTACCTACAGTAACAGTAAAGGAAAGTGAAAGATGTCAACAAGATTCTCACTCTTCCCTTTGGGGAAAACTGGGTTCAAAATGAAGACCTGGCCTTCTACAAAAATATTATATTCAATCCAGTACAGAATAGACCTGAAGAACAATCTGATGATGAAAACGCTGGTGGAAACATGGACGATAAAAATGGCTTTTAATTACTTCACAGCAGTTAATAGGACAAATCCAGATTCAAATAAGTAAATGACTACCCTTAAGGCACTTTTAAAATTATGTTTTCTGTAACGTGTGTAGGTTTAATGTAACGTTATTTTTTAATAATTTTCTGGTAAATGTATGTTTCTATCTGTTGCTCTAACTTAAGCAGAAATTATTTCAGTTGTTTTAAAAATACCTACAGACATTGTTTCCACAAAAATTAAATTATATACATTTACTAAACAAACACTGTTTATAATTTTTCCCCTATTTTTTTTTTCAAACTGTCTCTTATCCAAAGTTTTTACTTTCAAAACGTCTCTTCTCCATATTTTGGTTCCAAAATGTCCCTTATCCAAGAGCTTTTTATTTATAACAAAATTCTGAAATAAGTTATGATGATGTTAATAACAAAAACACATAACTGAGAAACATGCAGAAACAATTTCAAGTTTATACATACAACAGAAATTGTTAAATACATTTTTTACTAATTACCGAAATTTAAGCTGATTGGATAAAGGACATTTTGGAACCAAGAGACTCATTTGTAATCAACAATTTTCACACGAAGACGGATGTTAAACAAAATTATTCGATTTTTTTGAGTGTCCATTCAAAACGGCTGATGCTATAAGCGATGCTGTTGTAGCCATGCTTACAAAGTTTGATTTGGATATCACGTGTATCTTGGCATTCAGTGCAGGTAGTACAAATGCCAGTTTTGAAAACATAGTTCTGCATTTACCCAACTGAAAGATAAACATCCAAATACTTTTAAAGTTGGATGCCTGACTCATGTTTTGAACAATACATTCAAACATGCTATGAACCAATTGGAACTCTGTGTGGAATCTGTGATTTTCAAAATTTACAGTCAATTCTCATTTTCCACTATAAGAAGGGAACATTTGAAGTAGTTTGTAGTCTCTGCGCAACTGTAATGTACGGAGCTAAATAAATATGACTGCAAGGTGGCTTTCTTAGGGTCCAGCTATATAAAAGATTTTGCAAGTTTACCCAGCAATAATTTCCTATTTCATATCGACTGGTAATGACTGTCCCAAAGCCATTAACACAAAGTTATCCACTACAACAGGCGATGAAAGCGATGTGGAATCGCATATGTTTAGAAAGACGACTTTATACTTACATTTTTATGCCAATGTATGCACAATGTTTAAAAAGCTAGCTTGGCATTGCAGGACACAACAACCGCTTCGATCTAATTACATGGAATTTTAGAAAATGTGGCAGCTGCAGACAAGAATTAATGAAAATTTTTTTGGATCGCATTTACAAATTGCACAAAACCACGTCAATGAGAAAGCTTACAAAGCATCTGTTATAGATTTTAAATTATTTTATCAAAATGCACTTGCTTATCTCGAAAGCCACTTTGCTTTTAATGAATCAAATCTATTAAAAAGCTGGAACCATTGTCACTCGGTTGTGAATTGACGTTTACAGAACTTTGGGATTCTGCTTCTGTTATAGGATTCCACTGAGATGAGGGATTTTCAACCAATGAACTATTTGAAGACTACAGATTTTTCTTTCATGACCATGAAATGGACAAATATTCGTAACCGTTGCTCTGTGGACTTAATAAAAGCAAAGTTGCAAATTTCGCTTAATATGGACATAACATGTTCAGAATTTGTTAGTACCTACAAAAATGACACTACATTGTTGAAAGCAACTTGTAGTAACAAAAAGTATTCTTGGAAAAATAGTAAATAAATATATTTAGGTAATAATAATAATAAAAAAACACACAAGTACAGATGTGTTTTTATTTATTTTCCTACACTCGATGGTCCATACCCTCACTGTCGTGGCAATTCTTGATTGGTGCCACTGATGGGGAAAAAAGTTACTTGAAGGTGCATACTTCAGAGATTATAAAGGGAAGAACAGCATTGTGCTCCTTGTCATTTCTATTGGTGCAAATAGTAGGGCCAATGCTGAGGCAATTTTCAACAACAGTAAATCGGCTGAAACCTTGAATAGTAAGAAACTGAATTTGTCAGCACCAGAGAAGCTAACACTGTTTCAGTGGTACAGAACTGCCACATGTATTTGTTGCTGATGGTATGTTTGCAGTGAAAGAGTACATGATGAAGGGATATCCCAAGAGAGACCTCACAAAAGAAAAAAGGGTTCTTAATTGTATACTAAGCAGGGCTGCAAAAGGGGTTGATAATGCAATTCGCACAATCTCAAGTAAGTTTGGGAGTCTACTCAGTCCAATTCGACTTTCACCAGAGGAGGTGGACAATGTCACAAGAGTTTGTTGTTGTCTGCACAATTTTATTTTAGAACAAAAATCCCAGTGTTACATTCCACCTGAAATAGGCAACAGCACATTGATATCTGATATGGAATGCATTCAACATCAAAATGGAAGAAATCTAACAGTAAATGCAGTGAGTATTAGGGATCCATTCAGGAATTATTCCAATACAGTGTGTCGATGCAGGAAGACGATAAAGAGTACCGACGTGGACATTGAAGTCTGAGAAACTGCGTGAGTTTGTAAAAGACAAATGTTCAAATAATGTTAAAGTGTAATGAAAACCTATGGGTCATGATGAAATGCATGCTACAATACAATGATTGTAAACCAAAGCAATTTTGTTTTAATTCCATTATCTACATCCTTTCAAGACCTGATGTATTGAAGTTCTATCCAACAACAGACGAGTGTTGTATTATGTATGTTGCTGCTTATGACTAACCACTTTATTTATATGTAAAGAAATCTTATTGGACTGCACTGTGGCTGCCAAAGAGTGCTCCTGTTTGCATGTGCATTGCTTTTATTGTGCAGCTGAGTGGAAAATCTAGTCTTAAGTCTTTGTCAAGCATACAAACTCTGGAACATTTATATAATAAATAATTTTACCTTACAAGGCTGGCTGTTTTCCAAGTGAGGATCACTTAATGCTGGTTGTCGCAAATTCACATCATACCGTTGTGACCCTTATGCATGGAAGAAAAAGAGTTTTCGGACACCAGTGCTGGTTGTAGCAGATTCTACACAAACGGCCACAGTGTGTGACACATGCTGCCATCTACTGAATGTTGACTGTACTTCTATGACGACGTTTGTGTATTCTGAGCAAGGTAGCTAGACATATGTACTGTGAGCGTGTTGCTAACCAAGACCTGAGGTTGTGTTCCTTGTTCCATAAAATACAGGGGTAAGCTTCATTTTGAAAATTATATTTTGTTTTGCTAATATCTTTTCGGTGTTGTAATTCATATTTAGATGCGATAAAGCAGATAAAACTTTCAGTGAATACGTAAATACGGTTTGTGTAAAATATGCATCATCAGGCACTTAGGCACCTTTATGGGAACAAGCAAGTGATAAAATAAAACAAAGAAAGGACGGTAATTTCCATTCATCTTTAGTGCTAACATGCTTCAATGCCAGATTGTTTTTTGATTTGCCTTTTTGCACCTTTATTTATAACAATGATCAATTGATTTAGGTGGCAAAAAAATTTTTCAATGAAATTTTCTTTGCTTACACTTCCACTACTGGTGTGCTGCAGAAGTTCTAATGAATTATTGTCACTCTACTGCTTCTTTTAACAATGGTCCCGAAGTCCTTTTATGCTACAATGAAAGTAAATATGTTTGAAAACACGTGTGCCACTTGCAGACGAAAGTGATGATAGTTGTCTAAGTGACTCTGATGAAAATGACGAATATAATCCAACCTGTGTAGAAGACACAGTTCAGACGTTTCAGGTAAAGCTGTAAAGCTTGATTTGCTTTTTACATTTGTGTCTCCTATATTTCATACTCTTTTGTTGCTTCAGATGCTGATACTGAAAATGAGGCAGGAAACATTTTTCAAGATCCCTGAGCTGTCCCCAGAACTGAAAGTGCTAACAGTACTGTGAGGAGACCTCTCTTTTGGAAGACAGTACCAGCTACTTGTAGCGAAAAGAGTTACACCTGTTTTGAATAATTCCTTGCCAGAAGCAGATGATGTAAAAGCTCCCATAGATTCTTTCGCAGTTGAACAGAGTAATATAATTTCTGTGCAGAATAACGTAAATAAGCCAGTAGAACTTACAAAAGGCGAACTTGAGCAGTTTCTGGGCAGTTTTATATATTTCAATTTATCGTCTACCTCGCACCCATATGTATTGGGCAATGGCGAGTCGACAACCCCATGTAGCCAATGTTATGTCACATGATATGTGGAAAGACATCAAGAGAAATATACATTTCAAGGATAATGACAAAATGCTGAGCACTGACGACCCAAACAGGGATAGACTGTTCAAAATACGTCCAGTAATTGATTCACTGTTTCCAAAATTCAAGCCATACCTCAAACTCAGACGATGTGTGTTTATGAGCAGAGGGTTCCATTCACGGGGCAGTCTGCACTGAAGCAGTATTTTCCCAAGAAGCCCAATAAATGGTGTTATAAAATATTCAATGTAAGAAGCGCTGGGATTCAACGAAACCAGTCCCTGATAAATCTACCCGTACTGATGGAGTAGGTCATTGACCTTGTGAAATGGGAAGGCAAAGATGCAACAGATCCAGCTGCAAAGGGCAGACAGTCATTGTGTGTGCCAAATGCAAACTTCGCCTTTGCCTAAACAAAAACTTGAATTGTTTTACGCAATTTCATGAGTAAAGCAATGTTAATGCCCTGCCCTGGATTTATAAGTAACCATAATTGCAATTCAAACACATGTTCATTATTTTTTTCCACTGAATATTATGAAAAAGTTCAATAAAAAAAATTCCCCTCAATGAGGAGTTGTAAGTGTTTTATTTCTCAAATGCCTGTTGTCGCAAATTTGACACATGCCTAATTATACTAACTATATGTAACATTTCTTATATTTGTAAAACCAAAGATGATGTGACTTACCATACGAAAGTGCTGGCAGGTCGATAGAAACACAAACAGACACATACATACACACAAAATTCAAGCTTTCGCAACAAACTGTTGCCTCATCAGGAAAGAGGGAAGGAGAGGGAAAGACGAAAGGAAGTGGGTTTTAAGGGAGAGGGTAAGGAGTCACTCCAATCCCGGGAGCGGAAAGACTTACCTTAGGGGGAAAAAAGGACGGGTATACACTCGCGCGCGCGCGCACACACACACACACACACACACACACACACACACACACACACACACACACACACACACACATATATACAGACACGTAAACTTTGGGTTTTGGTGGCTGTCTGATAACCAATGCAACAAATTGAGTAAAAACAGCAAATTTATGTGGGCAGATTCTGAAACATGCTATATTTTAAAGATAGATTTAGCGCACCCTATAAGTCTGCCTGACAAGCACAGTGATTTACAACTGTGTCCAGAGCACATAGTTCTGGAAAATGGTTCCCACCTCAAGCTGACACTGCTGGAGGGAAAGACAAGGTACATATTACATTACTGTAACCTCCATCAATGGTTCAAGTTTGGGTTGAAACAGGATAAAGTAATCTGCAGTATTTCCTTCAAGCAGCATCCCTGGCTCAAGGAATGCACCCATTTAAACACCAAAAAAGGTACGTCTCATGTCATGTACGTTGGAGGACGATTTATATAAACTTATGAACAATGCAATTTTCAGCAAAATTATGCATAATATCAAAGTACATTGTGGAAGAGAAGCAGCACCAAAAATGGAAAAGAAACATATGTAGAAAATCATCTACGCAACTTGTAAGTAGAATTTAAAATTTTACTACATCATAACAAAAACCAACCACCAGACCTGTTTATAACCTATTGGTACACTGCCCCAAAATGTAAACTAAACAGTAAAATATGTAGATATTCCAGACCACTGAAGATGCCTTGTAGAGAATAAAGGCAAAACGCATATGGCATGAAAATTGTGTTTCATTCAGTTGTAGTCAGACGGTCAAAAAAGTAAAAATTATCAATATATTATAATAAAACATTGTGGAATTCATTTAGTTACCCACTGGAAGGAGTATTATATGGAGCAGGTTATATCACCAGGTAGGATTTTAATTGGGCCACAATCTTCAACAAGGATTTCCTTGCTCTGGGGTTATGGCTAAGGTTTTGACAGAGTTCATGAAACCTGTTTACGTACATATTTGTGTACTGGATCTATCCAAACTCCACATGTACCAGTTCCGTTAAGAGTTTTCTCAAACTCATTTCGCAAATCCAAAATCACTTTATACAGAAACTGGTGCCTTCATCTATTGGGTGAAGGGCTATGAGGCATATGATAAGGTGCCACCCTGACACATTATTCAATGACTCAGTAGGCAGCCAACAATCCTTACAGTGTAATACTTGGCAACCAAAAAGTTGTTGGTCTCATGAAAGACAATATGAATGAGATGCCTGTTGTGGAGTTTGTAAGTCTAAGCTCAAAAATGATGCATGCCATACAGATACAAATGCCAACTTTAAGTGGCAGAGCATACGCGGAATGTGGTGTAAGTGGCTCTCATGGCTGAAGACTACATAAAGTGCCTGTGCAGTGGTGTTGGTGCAGCTCCACCCCACCCCTCCCCCTATAATCCTTGCCACCAGTATGAATCATTCTGACAGCCTCAATATCGAGAATGGTACATAACAGATTCAGTCGTATGAATAAAATGGAGAATGTACTTTCTCTGAATTTCCCTGGTTCGTGTGCATAAAGCATCTCTGAGAATACACTTCAGCTGAGGATGTTCTCAGCTGCAAGAAGTTGCTCACGGTGAAACATTCTCCAATTTAATATGAACAAAACCAGGGAAGTCTCTCACAGATGGAGAACATTCTCCATTATCTGAAGTGAGATCTGCAGCACACTTTAAGCTTAATTCTTTTGAGGTTAAGTATTCCCAAGGGTTTTTAGCAAAAAAAGGAGACTTTTATGTTGCTTTGAAGGTTAAAAATGATTTCCTATCCCAAAGAAATACTGAAGAGAAACTGTAGAAGCCTATAGAGGTTTAACAATGAAAGCATTATTTGGCTCGTGAATCACTTACTTCTCAAAAATCACAATAGAAGAAGCCAACGGCATTGCTTCGTTGGCGACACTGGTTCCTGCCCGATCATTGAACTTGAGCAATATTAGGCTTGGCTAGTACTTGAATAGGCAACTGTCCACAAGAAACCATAAAACAGTACAAGAGGGGGCGTCCTTTCAAATGAAGCAAAAATGTAAACATTTTTGTGCTATTTAGGAGACCCAGGTTTCCAGACTGGTGTAGGAGCAGTCTTGTGTATACATTAGAAAGCTGTGTCGCTGGCGATTTCCGCTGTTGTTCACCATGTTACCCAAAAAACACCCTTATGGATACGATTTCCCGAAAACATAGGAGAGCTAGAAACAGTAAAAGTTAAATGGCAATGAAGGTATCAGTTCCTACGCACGGTAAGGAACCTCAATTGCACACACATACGAGTCACGACATCTTCAGTACATGGATATGAATATATTAACCGAAAGGTTAATATTCAGAATATCTGGCATGCTTGGTATTGCTTTGCAAATTCAGAAAGACCCCTCAATGTGCTTTTTCCATGCTATGAAGCCAGAAACTTGGCATGTTCAATGCTCAACATTCAGATGCACGGCCAGTTTGCTGACGCATTAAGCCGTCTACACACGGACCGTGCTTTCGAACATAGACGTTGGAGTTTGGTGGCTGTCTGATAACCAATGCAAGAGACTGGGTAAAAACATCGAACTTAAGTGGGCAGTTTCTGAAACAGGGTATATTTTAATGATAGATTTAATGTACCCTGTACGTATGCATGACAAGTACAGTGATTTACGACTGTGTCCAGAGCACATAGTTCTGGAAAATGGTTGCCACCTCAAGCCGACAATGTCAGAGGGAAAAACAAGGTGTATATTAAATTATTGTAACATCCTCCAATGATTTAAGTTGGGGTTGAAACTGGATAAACTCATCCGCAGTATTTCCTTCAAGCAGCATCCCTGGTTGAAGGAATGTACCCATTTAAACACCAAAAAGGTATATGTCTCATGTCATGTATATTTGAGGAAGATTTTTATAGACTTGGGAACAGTGCAATTTTTGGCAGAATTATTCAAAATGTCAAAGAACATTGTGGAGTTCATTTAGTTACCCACTGGAAGGGTCATTATATGGAGCAGATTATATCACCAGACCAAATTTTAAATGGGCCACAATCACCAACAAGGATTTCCTTGCTCTGGTTATAACTAAGGTTTCAGTAGAGTTCAAGAAACCTGCTTATGCACATACGTACTTACTGGACCTATCCAAACTCCACATGTACCAGTTCCGTTACGAGTTTTCTCAAACTCATTTCACAAATCCAAAATCACTTTATATAGAAACCGACGCCTTCATCTATTGGGTGAAGGGCTATGAGGCATATGATAAGGTGCCACCCTGACACATCCAATATGACTTGGTATGCAGCCAACAATCCTTACAGCATTACACTTGCCAGAAAAAAGGTTGTTGGTCTCATGAAAGACAAGGTGAATGAGATGCCTGTTGTGAAGTTTGTAAGTCTAAGGTAAAAAATGATGCATACTATTGTAATGTAACGGACTACTGAAACTACCGATATCACCGGCTGGCGAGGTGTGCGGTGCCGTCAATCAACTCGAAGGAGCAAGTGAACTTTAACTACGTAAAAATAAACTGAAATGTTATTGTTTTGTTACAAAACTGTTAATATGAGGACAATCATGAGGTATATTGCCACAGAACTATATTATAAACACTTTTCATTTTTCATACTACGTTTTTCATATATGTATATGTGCGATGTGTAAAATATCGCTATACAACCAAGGCTGACAGTACTGCACGGTTTGTAAGCTCTGTGAACAGGAGCCAGTAGTTGGCGGGTGTAGAGACAATGGGCAGTTGGTGTTGAGACGTCTTGTAATACGCTTGCTTTGAGAAGGTCAAGGATAGAGGGAACGAAATGATGTATTGGAAAAGCTGTTACATTGAAAATTATTGAATATCGTCACGATCTGCATTTATAAAATAAAAGTTGGAAGTTTAAATATGTGTCAGTTCTTACACAGCAGAATACACACCCTGGACCTCAAATTGATTTAACAAACAGTGGATGGCGAGATTCATCACTGGACTACGAGCGTGCAACAACGACCAACAAAGGTAAGAAAGTTATATTACTCTAAATTCAAATTGTGATGATACCTTTCTTTCTCCATGTCTTCAACCCTGTACGTACTCTGCTGTTAGAGTGAACAGCGTGACAGGGACTTGTGGTCGACTAGGCACACCAGGGAGACCACACACAGGTTTAAAATGATAATTTGTAGCTTAATATACTACTACTGATAATAATTAATAATTGTCCCCCGGAGAAAGAGGTGCATTACACTATACAGATACAAGTGCCAACTTTAACTGGCAGAGCATGCGCGGAATGTTGTGTAAGTGACTCTTGTGGCTGAATACTACATAAAGTGC
Source organism: Schistocerca serialis cubense (assembly GCF_023864345.2). Classification (NCBI taxonomy): domain Eukaryota; kingdom Metazoa; phylum Arthropoda; class Insecta; order Orthoptera; family Acrididae; genus Schistocerca; species Schistocerca serialis. The sequence goes on along the minus strand of NC_064649.1, from coordinate 19,247,488 downwards.
CTGTGTGGTGGTGTTGGCTCTGCTGCATCCCCTGCTCCACACTGGTAGGGCAGTTCAGTATTCAGTCACGAAGACATGAGGTGCACACTATATCGCAATTGGCATGACGACAAGCGAGTCATTTCCGCTGACTCTATCAAAATCCAACCATATACACACTATTCACTACGGCAATAGGTTGTGTTAACGTGTATGTTGCTCATATGGCGAAAAATGTGCCTGTGGCACCTCTGCAAGTGGTTGCAGACTACTCAAAATGCCTGTGCAGGGGTGTTCGCGCTGCACCATTTCCTGCTCCGCCCACAGTATGGCAACTGAGTATTCAGTCACCAAGACGTGAGATGCACACTGTATTGCAACTGAGAATTGGTGTGACACAGCATGACGACAAGTGAGTCATTTGTGCTTACAGAATCCGACAATCTACCGTACACACTCTATTCATTTTGGCAATAGAATGTGTGCATGTGTGTGTTGTATATAAGCTGAAAAAAATGTGGGTGTGGCAACTCCTCCCAGAGTTGCAGACTACTTGAAGTGCCTGAGCGGCGATGTTGATGCTGCTCTGCCCCCGCACTGACATGGTACAGCAGTTCAGTGACGAAGACATGAGGTGCAAACTGTACTGCAACTGAAAATTGGTCGGACTCAATGTGACAAGTGAGTCATTTGTGCTGGTTGGATCTAATCCTTACTGTATACACACTATACATGTTGTATGTATGGTGAAATAATGTGTGTGTGTGTAGGGGGGGGGGGGGGGGGGGGGGGCTTGCAACTTGCCTGTCATACTATAGTTAGGGGTGTATATGTATCTATGAGGGCGCACACGAGAGAGAGAGAGAGAGAGAGAGAGAGAGAGAGAGAGAGAGAGAGAGAGAGAGAGGGGGGGGGGGGGATTATGTGAGTACTTTGTGTGTTGTATTATCTCTATAGTAGGTTAAGGTTCTCTGCTGCTGGCCATAACGAAAGGTAAAAGTTGCTTTTGTACATGTGAGGCATATTGTTTATCTATGCTGAGAATTATGTGAAATATTCCAGTATTTTTTTGTAAGAAAACATGGTATCTGCAATTTATTTTCAATATTTTTTTTTGTTGTTGTCTGTGTTCAGAACATAAACATGTTAATTTGAAACAAATGAAATAGTCCAACATGTGGGACACATTTCTGTAAGAAAAGAACCACTATGTGCCATATATTTTAATGAGCAATAAATTTGTTTGTTAAGCTCAAGTCAGCACTTTTCTTTCATTCAATCCTGTCATATGTATACACGGTGTCCCATTTATCTTGACCACCCTAAATAACTGTTTGTCCTGACGCTAATTACAAAATGTTTCAAGCAAATGTTCTTTAGCCGTCAGGGGGACATCAATCAGCATGATTGCCTTTGTTGTAGCTTTGTTTTTTCACAAAGATATGAACAGCGGTGTGACTTTTTTTAAATGGTACCCTGTAATTTATTATTCAGTAATTTATTTCCTCTCCTAAAGACCTATTCAAAAATGTATCACAGAAACACAATGTTATTAATTACATAACACAACATCGACGTTGACGCTCCCAGTGCTTAGTGGAGGTACTCAAGGTAATGGAACACATCCACATGCTGACATTGGCAGAAGACAAATGTCAACATAAGTAGAATGCACACCCATCATTCTGTCAACCATTGTCAGTCGAAGAGTTGTGTGACTAGAATGTACACCAACAAAGAGAAGGTAGAAATGCTACTCATCTATGGGGAATGTAAGTTAGCAGAACAGTAATTGCAATACTGTTTTTTTATGTATGGGTACATTTAGTACAGTAGTTTAGTCCTTTTAAATACTGCTGTGTAGAGTAAGCATACAGTAAAGGCTGTCCTCCTTACAAACTGCATCGACATAACGTTTCTTTTATTATTGTTGTTGTTGAAGGTAGGCGAAATGCTACACAGGCAGCGGAACTGTACAGAGAGTGATATCCTGACAAGAACCCACCTTCCCGACGGATGTTTTCTCGTCTTGTTGTGATGCTTCAGGAAACGGGAAGTTTCAACCCACGACAACTCAATCGTCGTAACACTCACACAGACAAAGCTGCCTAAGTTACTGTTCTCGCTTCCGTTACTATGAATCCACATGTGAGCACATGACAGCTTGAACACAAGATTGGCATTCCTAAAACCAATGTACACCGTATTCTTACACGTCACCAGTTCCATCCTTACCATGTACACCTACATCAAGAATTGCATGGGAATGATTTCCAGAATCGTGTACAGTTCTGTCAATGCACAGAGCAGCAAATCCTCGCCAACCTGAACTACTTCTCCAATGTTCTATTTACCAATGAATGTTCCTTCTCAAACAAAGGATAGGTAAATACAAGGAACATGCATTACTGGTCCAGCATCAACCCACGACGGCTTAGACAGGTGGAACATCAGCATCAATGGAGAGTTAATGTCTGGTGTGGGATGCTTGGTACTACAATTATTGGCCTTTATTTCATCAATGGTAGTCTAAACTGCACTGTCAACTTTCTCAGACGAATTCTTCCTCCTCTTCTGGATGAAGTGCCGTTAAGAAACAGAATGCTTATGTGGTATCAATACGATGGATGTCCAGCACGTAATGCCTTGCATGCATGTCGTGTTCTGAACTGAAGGTATCCTGCCAGATAGATTGGTCGATAAGGAACAGTTGCTTGACCTGCTAAGACTCCTGATTTAAATCCTCTGGACTTTTTTCTTTGGGGATGCATTAAATATGTCTATCACAATATTCCAACAACTCCAGAGGACAAGCAGGAATGTGTCGTGCTTGCTTGTAATACTCTTCAGCATGCGACACTGGAAGCAGTAAATAATTCTTTCATTCAACGACTGCACCAGTGTAACGGTGCCCAGGGTCACCATTTTGAGCACCTTTAAATATTCTACTCCAGAGCAACGGTACAGGAGAGTCAAAGTCAATTTTGTGATATTTTTTAGTTGGTTTTCATTTGTTTTCTGACAACTCCAGCAAGTGGACCAGTTTGTGACCACAGGCTCAAAGTCAATGTTGTGTTATGTAATTCAGCGAATGGTACACTATGATACACTTTTGAATAGGTCTTTAGGAGAGGAAATGAATTACTAAATAAAAAATACAGGATGCCATTTAAAAAAGTCATACCGCTGTTCATATCATTGTAAAAAAAAAAAAAAAAAAAAAAAACAGAGATACAACAAAGGCAATCATCCTGATTGATGTCCCCCTGACAGCTAAAGAACATTTGCTTGAAACATTTTGTAATTTGCATCTGGACAAACAGTTATTTAGGGTGGTCAAGCTAATTGGGATACCCTGTACATAATCATTTACAATGTGCACTTACAATCTGCATTGCTCATGTCCTTTCCATAAGAGTGGACACATACACACTTCAATTCTGCCACTGCAGGCAGAGATGTCTGCATTGCATTATGTCCTTCCTATATGGAGGAATGGATTAAAAAGCAATTATGCCTTCTGCAAGAGATTGTCGTTTTTCTTTTTGGAATTTTTAGTACTGTTGATAAATTTTAATTAAAATTACTGTCTGCAACACAACACACTCCATACACTTGTTATTCAAATGTCAATGGCACCTTTTTTTAGTTAATATATGACATATCCCTATAACTCATGTGACCACTGACATTCGTGGGCACTCTAAAGAAGATTAAGCCAGAAATCCCTAACAACTTTACAACTTTCTTCCTAAAAGGGGAACACCGGAAAAGACTGGTGTTTACAGCTCCACAGAAGAGATGTCACTGCTCTCTCATGTTCCCAGGAAAGCTTTAATCCTCACCACCAGTATGCATCATTCTGACAGCCTCAATCCTGAGAGTGGTAAATGACATTCTGTCGTATGAATAAAATGGAGAATGTACTTTATTTTCCAAATTTCAAAGAACATTCTCAGGTTCGCTTGAATAAAGCGACCCTGAAAATACACTCCAGCTTGAGTAAAAGGCTGCAAGAAGTTGCTCAAGGTGAAAAACATTCTCCAATTTAATATCAACAAAACCAGGGAAGTTTCTCACAAGTGGAGAACATTCTCTATTATCTGAAGTAAGGTCTGTAGCACACTTTGAGCTAAGTTCTTTCGAGGGTAATTATTCTGAAGGTTTTTTTAGTAAAAAAAGGGAGACTTTTATGTTGCTCTGAAGGCTAAAAAAGATATACATAGCCCAAAGAAATACTGAAGAGAAACTGTAGGATCTTATAGAGGTTTAAAGATGAAAGCATTATATGGCTGGCAAATCACTTACTTCTCAAAAATCGTGATACAAGAAGCCAACGGCATTGCTGCATGGGCAACACTGGTTCCTGCCCGATTATTGAACATAAGCAATATTAGGCTTGGCTACTACTTGAATGGGCAACTGTGCACAAGAAACCATAGAACAGTACAAGATGGGACGTCCTTTCAAACGAAGCAAAAATGCAAACATTTTTGTGCTATTTAGGAGACCCAGGTTTCCAGACTGGTGCAGGAACAGTCTTATGTATACACTAGAAAACTGTGTCACAAACTTTTTCAGATGTTGTTCATCATGTTAAAAAAAAAAAAAAAAAAAAAAAAACACCACTCTTGTGGATACAATTTCCCAGAAACATAGGAGAATTAGAAACAGTAAAAATTAAATGGCAATGAAGGTATTGGTCTCCATGCGCAGTTAGGACCCTCAATTGCATGCACATACCAGTCACGACACCTTCTCTACACGGAGATGAACATACACTCTTGGAAAATGAAAAACGAACACACTGACACAAGTGAATGAGACCTGTTATACTTGCACGGGACACTATGAGAGGGCAGTGCATGCGATGATCAAACACGCCACACTGTGGACACACCAGGAACTGCATTATCAGCCGTAGAATGTTGCAAGCTGCTCAGTGATTGTTCACCGTCAGAGCCAGTGGCAGCTAGTACACCGTGGCATACGGAGCTCCTTGTGTGTCTTCAACATTGTCAGCATGCCGCAACAGTGTGTACGTGAACCGTTTGTGCAAATGACGGAGTTTGAGCGAGGGTGTATAGTGGGCCTGCGGGAGGCCAGATGAACATACCGCAAAACTGCGCAACACGTGCGGCGAGAGGTCTCCGCAGTCCACTGATATTGTCGCCAGTGGCCAGCAGAAGGTGCACATGACCATCGACCTGGGTCCAGACAGCGGCGACGCACACGTGCACGCCAAGACTGTCGCTTCTTACAAAGTGCCGTACAGGACCACACCGTCACTTCACAACAAATTAGGGACACTGTTGCTCCAGGGGTATCATTGAGAATCATTCACAACCAGCTCTGTGAAGGAGGGCTGCGATACTGCGTGCCATTGGGCATCTTCCGCTCGTGCCCCAACATCGCTCAGCCCGCCTGGAGTGGTGTCACGACAGGAGTTTATGGAAGGACGAATGGAGACGTGTCGTCTTCAGTGATGACAGTCGCTTCTGCCTTGTTGCCAATGATGGTCAAATGTGTGTGTGGCAGAGTGCAGGGGAGCACCAAAATCCAGTGCGTGTACGACAGAGGCACACAGGACCAACACCCGGAATCACGGTGTGGGGAGCCATATCCTCCACTGGTGATAGTAGAGGGAACACTGAACAGTGAACGGTACACTGAAACCATTAGTCAACTGGTCTTGCTACCGTTCACGCACCAACAAGGCGACATGCTTTTCCAACAGAACAATGCATATCCACATGTCTTCCGTGCCACCCGATGTGTTCTTCAAGGTGTACGCCAACTACCCTGGCCAGCACGATTCCCAGATCTGTCCCCCACTGAGCAAGTTTGGGACCGGATGAAACGTCATCTTGTGCCATCTGCACGACCGGCACAGAATCTGGCCCAGCTGAGGCACTAGATGGACACTGCATGGCAAGCCGTTCCTCAAGACTACGTTCGGCACTTCTACGATCGTCTTCATGGGAGAATTGCAGCCTGCATTTCTGCAAAAGGAGGGTATACACAGTAGTAGCGCCGACACTGCGCACGCTCTGTTGACTTTACTCGTGTGGGTATGGCTCTGTCTTTGTGATTATGTGTTGTATACATCCCCAAGAGTGTGTCAATAAAATTTTCCTCTGCTGGGTCGACAAATTCATGGTGATCATTTCTCATTTTCCAGGAGTGTATTAACCAAAAGGACTTCCCCAGTATCAACATGCAGTCGACATGTGATACACTGAAATGTTTACTAATATTTATGCTTCATGGCCTGGGTCTTTACATGACCACAGGACACGAAGAAACTCTGATGTATGCCTGATACAAAGAGAGAACTGGTGTAATACTTTAATTTCTGGAGATGAAGGGTACGGTATTGCACCGTGGTTAACGACACCATTCCAGAATCCAGAAACACTTGAGAGGGCCCACAACAGGCTTCAGCATGGCAGAGTGAAGCTGTTTTGAACAATTCTGTGGAGGGGATGATTATTTCATTAAATAACTACAATGACAGTGACACTTCAAGCATCTGTCATAGTGATGAGTGATGTCAGTGGTGTTTTTCCATTACCACCATAGAAATGAAGCACAGGCGGATTACACTGCAAGTTTGTAGTGTGTAGTTTACCACTTAAGTAGCAATGTAACAAAATTATACCATCATAAGATTTGAAATTTTAATTACGCCTTATCAGTTAAATAATTCCAAATGAAGTTCCTCTGAAGAATTCAGTCCATCTCACACAAAATAAATATTGCTGCAATACTGGGGTACAATTTTTTATCACTTTTGTTCTTTCTCCGTACACTGCCTGGCCTATTTAAGATATGTTTTCTCACAGCATAAATCTCATTTTTCAGTACGTTTGACGTTAATAGTCAGATCAGAAAAATTAATAACTGGTTAATTACAAACCTAGTGCTCTGTTTCTCACGGTAAGTGTGCAGGGCCAATGATCCCATACAATCAGCCAAAGCCAAAAAGGCACTCAAGTTACACCACAGATAAGCTGAGAGTACCTTTTCTACATTGAAAAATGACATACTATCCAGCACATTAAGTTGCAGCCAACACTGCACTGTTGTTATGGATTTAGCAAATATTTTCTCTTTGCCTAAATTGACACAGTAATATGCATTACCTGCATAAGCTCTCTTACTATAGCTACAACATTCACATTATCAATACGAATGATGGCATAATGTGCGTGTGGCACAAGGGGGCACAGAGGTAGAGGACGGAATGAGATGGCATCTCTAATTTCGCAGGCTTCAAAGTCTGGTTTACTTGTGAGCAGAAAAATGAATCTTGCTGTATGGAGTGACAATTGTTCAGACCAAATAAAAAGTTGAATGTTAATATTTTTGTTCATGTACGTATACTGAGGTGACAAAAGATATATATGGCAATATGCACATATACAGATGACAGTGTTATCGCGTACACAAGATATAAGAGGCGGTGCATTGGTGGAACTGTCATTTGTACTCATGTGATTCATGTGAAACGGTTTCCAATGTGCTTATGGCTGTGCGACGGGAATTAACAGATTTTGAATACAGAATGGTAGATGGGGCTAGAAACATGGGACATTCCATTACAGAAATCGTTAGGGAATTCAAAATTCTTTGAGTCACTGCATCAAAAGTGTGCCGATTTTAACTTGTAATAATATTGAGACAAACATCACTAGGTAACTGAAACAGTGCTAGATGTAATCGGCATGGTCTAGAGTTTCAGAAAAATCCGCTAGATGTCACTACGAGCACTGACCTGGAGCAACCAGTCTCGCGCAATATGGCGTCTGCGCAACAGAAGGCACATTGTGTTATTGAATTTAGTCGTACTCAATCAGTGATCACAGTTCAGCGGGCATTTCATATTCGATTTTGTGCTAAACCACTATCACCAAAGAACATTCAACGGTGGTATAAACAGTTTGAAGAAACAGGGTGTCTCTGTAAAGGCAAAAGTTCTGGCTGGCCATTGGTTCCTGAACAAACAGTGGAACAAATGCAACGAGCATTTGAGCGGAGCCCCTGAAAGACTACGCGTAGTGCTAGCCGAGAACTTGCGTTACCGCGCATGACAGTGTTACGTGTGTTACAGCATCGTTTAGCCCTCAAACCATACCAATTACAACTGGTACAAGCTCTTCGAGATACTGAAAGTGAGTGACTTTAGCAATGCTATTCTTGAGGACCTGGAAGATGACACTTTTATGTCATGGTTGATATTCAGCGATGAGGCAACTTTCCACATTAGTGGTAAGGTTCACTGTCATCATAATGTGCATATATGGGGGCACAAAAATCCTCATGAAACAATTGAACACAAACGTTATTCACCAAATGTGAATGTTTTTTGTGCTGTTTTGCAAAGTAAGGTTCATGAACTCTACTTTGAGGAAGAAGCCGTAACAGGACACTTATCTTGCAATGTTACGGAACTGGTTATTCCCGTAACTTGACTCTGACAATTTCATCTATCAGCAAGATGGAGCACCACTGCACTGGCACAACAACATGTGCAGTTTCCTCAATGCCAATGTACCTCAATATCGGATAGGGTGTACAAGACCGCGAGACCAGGCTTTACGCTCTTGGCCTCCTATGTCCCCTGACTTAACACCATGTGATTTCTTCCTGTGAGGATATGTTAAACAATGTGTTTACGTTCCTCCCTTACCTCGTGACACTGATGAACTAAAAACCAGAATATCAGCTGCTGTAGCTTCAGTGACAGAAGACACCTTACGCTCAGTTTGGGATGAATTTGGCTAACGGCTAGATGTCGTCCGTGCAGCCAATGGAGAGCATATTGAACATTTATGATGGATTTCTATAAACTTCTGTCTTTTCTGAGTAATTTAGTATGCAATTTGTCAGTGTTAAGACCTTCTTCCTAATGAATAATTCTATTTAAAATCGGGTCATTCTTTTTGGGACACCCTGTATATCTTCACACCAACTTTGGCACGCAGCACTTTATTCACGCCAACGCCAGCACACGGTGAATTGTAGGTTGTGAACTTTGTTCGAAATGGCACGGAGAGTACTACTATCTGATTGGGAAATAAGTGACTTATTCAGGAAGAGTTTTTAGATGATACCGAGTGTGCAGAAGAAGATGAGGAACAGAATGGCATTTTTGAAGGTACATGAATTATTACTTGTAGGTACTAAAATTCATGGAGAAGAAGTAAAAACTTTGAGGTTCGCCGATGACATTGTAATTCTGTCAGAGACGGCAAAGGACTTGGAAGAGCAGTTGAACGGAATGGACAGTGTCTAGAAAGGAGGATATAAGATGAACATCAACAAAAGCAAAACGAGGATAATGGAATGTAGTCAAATTAAATCGGGTGATGCTGAGGGAATTAAATTACGAAATGAGACACTTAAAGTAGTAAAGGAGTTTTGCTATTTAGGGAGTAAAATAACTGATGATGGTCGAAGTAGAGAGGATATAAAATGTAGACTGGCAATGGCAAGGAAATCGTTTCTGAAGAAGAGAAATTTGTTAACGTCGAGTATAGATTCAAGTGTCAGGAAGTCGTTTCTGAAAGTATTTCTATGGAGTGTAGCCATGTATGGAAGTGAAACATGGACGATAACTAGTTTGGACAAGAAGAGAATAGAAGCTTTCGAAATTTGGTGCTACAGAAGAATGCTGAAGATAAGGTGGGTAGATCACGTAACTAATGAGGAGGTATTGAATAGGATTGGGGAGAAGAGAAGTTTGTGGCACAACTTGACTAGAAGAAGGGATCGGTTGGTAGGACATGTTTTGAGGCATCAAGGGATCACAAATTTAGCATTGGAGGGCAGCGTGGAGGGTAAAAATTGTAGAGGGAGACCAAGAGATGAGTACACTAAGCAGATTCAGAAGGATGTAGGTTGCAGTAGGTAGTGGGAGATGAAGAAGCTTGCACAGGATAGAGTAGCATGGAGAGCTGCATCAAACCAGTCTCAGGACTGAAGACCACAACAACAACAACATGAATTATTACTTATACATTTCATGGTGTTGTTACTATTTACACAAAAAAACTTACACCATGTTATGCATTTTGTTAGGCTTGTTGCAACCACACTGTCACGGGCTTTATTATTCTTTCCAGTTGACGATCTGAATGAAAGTAGCTCGTCAGGAGGAGCTGGAAGCGATGATGAATTTCAGTACACATTGCTTGATGTTTCTGTTGCTGAAACTGACGTCTGGATTTTTTACTGTCTTTGCCTATCAACACAATGCTGAGGAAAATACTTTCAGACATCTATTCTACAAGTTCGGTATATGACTGTGCTAAAGTATTTCTAACAGATGAAGATATCAAAGACCTGAAGGCACAAACAAATCTATATGCAGCACAAACAATTATAAAGAAAAATAGTAAAAATGAACTGAAACCTCATTAATTATTGAGTTCGTGGAAGCCAGTTACGTTGGATGAAATAAGGTGTTTCTTGTGCATTGTCTTCCATATGAGCGTTTCCAGACGGTCAAGAATGGCAGATCACTGGTGCTCTAATCCAGTTGTAAGTTGCAATTTATGTCCGCATACAATGAGTAGTTGGTGGTATGATCAGATTGCTTACATCTCACTGATAATCATAAGCAAAAAAAGCCAGGAGAAGAAGGATTTCATCCACTCTTCAAAACCCTTCCTTACTACAACAGGCTGAGGGAATGTTGTATTCAAGCATATCGTCCATTAGAAAAACTTACAATAGATGAAGGTTTATGCCCATTTCGAGGTCGTATAAGTTTTCGAGTGTACATACAGACCTCACAAATACGGCTTGACTCTCTACACTGTTGCAGACGCAAGCATTGGTTACGTCCTCAATTTTGAAGTGTATGCTGGAAAGCAGACACTCGACAACGCGTCATTAGCAGTTTGTTTGAGGCTCCTGTCTGAAGACAATCTGTTGCATAAAGGCCACACTGTGTACTTAGACAGATTTTACTAGAGTCCAGATCTGTTTCAGCAGTTGGCTCAAGCAGGAACTGGTGCTGTAGGCACTGTGAGCAAGTCAAGGAGGTCGATGCACAAAGATTTAGTAGCAACTAAACTACAGAAGGGAGAAATGACATATAGTCGTAGAGGTAATGTGTTGGCAATGAAATGGAAGAACAAGACGGATGTGTATTCATTATCAACTAGACATACGGCATCATTTGGTACACACACAAAAAGGAATGGTAGATTTGTACTAAAGCCACTTCAAGTTCTAGATTACAATTGCAACAAGGCTGGGGTCAACCTTGCAGACTGACGCTTACAGTACAATGTATTTCGACACACAACAGTAAAATGGTGGAGGAAATTGGATTTTCAACTGCTGCTTATGGGAGTGTGAAATTCATTCTTCTTCTAGAAGGAAGTAGAATTTAAATGCTGGGCAATTTGTCAAAATATATTTACAAATGCCACCACAGCAGGTCTCTAAATATTGATAAAATTGTCTGGTTTCTGGAGCCGGATACATAGAACAGGGCTGGCACAGAGTGTTAAGGCAAGAAGTGGTCTAAGTTCATGAGCCTCCTGTCGACCGCTGTTCATTAGTTTGGGTATTCTAACATTGGCCTCTCAATATATATTCTTTAATGCCATTTCTTGTTAACAATATCAGCTCATTCCTGAGAAATAGCAGCTTTCACTCAGTTAACACGTTCACTGCCATCGGCGCACCAGCGCGTCCGGCCGATACTAGTGCATATGCCGTCGACGCGCCTGCGCGGCGAGACACTCAGCTGTTTCTCAGCGCCACAGTTTAGTCGGGCACAGCCATTCGGTGTGGTTCATTGCGCAGGCACTCTAAGAACGTATTGTTTTCAATTTTTGCGGGTGCGGTTCGTGTGTTTTCCCTACAGTTTTTCTCTGTTGTGGGACTGAAAATGGAAGACAATCGTGACACGGCGGGCCCTTCAGAACCTAAGAAACGTAAAACACAGGACACAAGAAACGTACAAAAACTAACGGATGCGGAATTATTACGAATATTAGAAGAAAGCGATTCGGAAACGGAACTGGCCAGTGAGGAGGACGGCGTGGAATCCAGTGAAGAGTCTGACGGAGCCGAGTTTGTTTTAGATGAGACTGTAGAAATGGCTGTGAATCCTAGCGACAGGGAAATGGCAGAAGGAGTGGTAACAAGAGATAACGCAGCTGATACAACTGTTGCGTGGGAAAGAGAGCCAGTTGGAATGATAAATTGCCCATTTATAAAAAATGAGGGACTGCTTATTCAACCGACGGAAAACACTCCCTTAGATTATTTTCGTCTTTTGCTGACGGACGAATTTCTATTGACAGTTGTAGAAGAAACAAATCGAAACGCGATTGAATTATTCCTTTCTGCGGGAACCAAAGGACAATCACGAATAAACTGTTGGAAAGATGTGACTGTTGGCGAATTGTTAGTGTTCTTGGGAGTTTTCCTGCACATGGGAAATGTAAAGATGAGGAATTTGCAGGACTATTGGAAAAAGGACGCTTTATTCAACGTGAAAGGAATTGCCGATAGTATTTCACGAAATCGTTTTCTGCTAATACTACGTGCATTACACTTTTCTGAAAATCCAAAACAGGGCAAACCAACACCATCCGACAGGTTGTATAAAATACGTCCCGTTATCAATTTTTTCAATGAAAGGATGTGCCAAGTTTACTACCCTGGACGGGAACTGTCTCTGGACGAATCAATGATCCTTTGGCGTGGACGATTACTTTTCCGCCAATACATCAAAAACAAAAAGCACAAATATGGCATAAAGCTATATATTTTGACAACTCCCACTGGAATGGTCCTAAAATTCGCGGTATACACTGGCATGCTGGACGATTTAGGAGGAAGAGGCCATGCGCAAAAAATTGTTCTTCATTTACTAGATGAAAAGTTGAATGCTGGTCACCATGTGTACATGGACAATTACTGTAACAGCTTCGCATTGGCAAAGCTGCTCCTGGATAAGAAGACCCACTGCACGGGAACTCTGAGGGCGAATAGGAAGGATACACCCAAGGAAATACAGGAAGCAAAACTACGAAAAGGTGAAGCCGTTGCCAGATTTGCGGAAGGAGTTATGATAGGTAAGTGGCGTGATAAGAGGGAGGTTTGCTACATTTCTAATGCATTTACAAATGAAATGGTTGAGGTTGAAACCAAAAGAAAGGAGAAGAAATCTAAGCCCTTGGCCATTGTAAACTACAATAAATTTATGGCGGGAGTTGATCGGCACGATCAGATGTTATCATATTACCTCTCGGAACGCAAAACCATACGCTGGTACAAGAAACTTTTTATCCACGTTGTGGAAATGATACTGACAAACGCACATGCCCTACACAATAAATATTGTGGCACAAAAATGCCCCTCCAAGAATTTAGACTCAGTATTATAAGAGCACTATTGCCACGAAAGCAGGTAGAACGGCCAGTCCGAAATCCCCAACATGTTGTGGTAAAACGAGAATCAAATGGAAAATCAAAAACACCGCGAAAAAAGTGCAGATCATGCGCCAGCCGTGGACAACGAACAGACACGATTTACGAGTGCCTAGATTGCCCAAATAAAGCAGGATATTGTTTGAATTGTTGTGTTATTCACCACCTCTAAAGGCAGATAGCACTTTCGTTGCTCATTTATTTTTCGACAGTTATGTGTCGGTACTATTCGTAAACTTTGTATTTATTTTATTTGTTTGAGAGTGTAATGGATAAAGCTCTAGATTGTATTTTTCTTAGATTTGACATACATTTTATTTCAGAAGTTTCTTCGAGATCTTGTGTTTGTATTTGAATGTTTCTACTATATTTTTTGTCCAATAAATATGTCGTTTGTCAGTAGGATGTTTCGTTTCATTTATGAATATAAAATGAAATTGTAGTAACCTAAACTGTCACACTAACCAGGAACAATACACTAGACGCATTGGCGCGTCCACGGCCACCCGCTACAGAATATGGCCTGATATGCCACTGACGCCTTAGTGCGCCCCAAAACAACTTTGATTCACGAGAGTAAATTTGATTGTGTACTTATAAAATAAATACATGTTATATTACTTTTAGCAATATATTTTCAGATTCTATTAAGAAAAATATTGGTTACGTGGCAAAGCAAGGCCAATTACAGTGGCAGTGAACGTGTTAATACTAAGCATAAATCCAATATGCATATGGACCGCACTTCCTTGACTCTTGTGCAGAGAAGCGTGCAGTATACTGTTGCATCCATTTTCAATAATCCATCACAAAAATTCAAAAGACCTTAGCAGTAATCCACATGCTTTCAAATCTAAACAGTAGGGTTTTCTCATGGGTCACTCCCATTCTGTTGAGGAGTTCCTTGAAAAATTAAGCTGATTCCTGTGTTACATTGTTGATTGTGTTTACATAAACTTATGGCTTGTTTTTTCAGATTCATAAACATTTTATCTGTTATTACTTTTATGTTGCAATTTCATGTACTGGCACATTATACGACCTATGAGATTATCTCCTCAGTTTGGTCCTATGTAGACGTCTAAAATAAAATTTAAAAAATCAGTACCCCAGTCTGCCACCAAGAACACCAGCACAGTGCACAATTAAGATTACTACTTTCAGTGGTGTGAAGTGTGATTGCTGTGTCTTTTGGTTTCAAGAAATGAACTCTGGAACAACTGTTTGGCGTTAATTTCGCACTGAATATGTTAAGAACCTCCTAGTAGGCCTAAAATTTACTCTTGGGCAAGAACTTTAATGAGACTGGTTGTTCACTGCAACACGATAGATCTCCAAATTGCACATATGTTGTTGATCATGTAGAACAAGTTAGGAAGAGTTTTGCCTGCAGTTTACTGAACTCAACACGACGTGGATCCCGCAGGACTGTCACTCCACAAAAGACTGTTTGGCGAGTACTGCGAAGATATTTACAGTTGAAACCATACAGATTCACAATGACACAGCACATTAGTGATGCAGATAAGGTTGCTCGTGGGGACCTCTGTGCGGAAGTGATGCATCGGATAGAGGACGATGAGACATTCCAGAACACAATAATCTTCAGCGATGAGTCAACATTTCATATCAGTGGCATGGCAAACACCTACAACTGCAGAATATGGAGCAGCAAAAATCCACATGCAACCCTGGAATACATTCATGACAGCTCCAGAGTTAATGTGTTTTGTGCCCTTAGCGAGTTGAAGGTGTACAGACCTTTCTTCTTCAGGGAGAAAGTTGTCACTGGTATTGTGTATCTGGATGCTCTTTTCAATTATACAGATGGATGGAGATGACTGAGATGGCATGGTTTACTACCGGCAAGATGGTGCACCACCCATTTCCTCGATAATCGCTTCCCAGTTTGGTGGAGTGGCCACGAAGGGCCAGTCAATGAGCACCTACCTCGCTTCCCAGAATTGACACCACTGGCTTTCTTTCTCTGAGGGTTTCATTAAAGACCATGTGGATTTTCTTCCCCTACCAAATAGTTTAGCCAATCTGAAAAATTGAATCTATGCTGCCACTGTACAAATTATGCCCAATTTGCTGCGACGAGTGTAGAAAGAAATTGATTACAGAACAGATTTTGTGGCATCACAAACGGTAGTCATATTGAACCAAAATGACACCTGGCACTTTTAATGCGAAACTTGAGGTTGTTTTTTTACAAAATGACACATCAACCAATTCTGTAAATTATCTCAATAAATTTCTATACCATTCCAAAGTTGTACCGTTCTTTTTGACATTCATAGCTGTCAATTTGTTTTGGATGAAGAAGTGCACACCTGGGTACAATCATGCTTTTACAGGCAACCACAAACTTTTTCCATGGAGTCATTCACCAGCTTGCTTCACAGTGAGAAAAATGTATTAACAGATTCTTAATTATTTCCAAAGCAGTAAACAGCTTACTTAATTTCTTCTTTCCACTAGCTACGTTCTCATTTGACTGCCCCTTACATTAATGGGAGGAAGAATATTCCTAAAGTGGAATATTCAATGCCCACAAAAAGTTTACAGAGGTGGCAACAAGCCACTGTTTTTGGAGAACACGTCAAGTGTTGGAACAGGTCGGATGTGCGACAAATGGCAGTTCTACCTCTCTAGCTTAATAAGCTCGCTGTGTGCTCATGTCGAGTTAACGATGTCTTTTAAAGCACGTTGTAGTGTCTCGCGTAAGATTCCATTCCCGCAATCTGAGTACACAGCTGTACAGGACGCCACAGAAGTCACAAGATGATAGCACCGACAGAGGCTTCCACGCTCAGATGCACATTCAGCCTCTCCTCCATACGCTTTGTGGGTGTGAGGATGGTTTGACAGTTGCTGACAGCTGTCCAAGGAGCACACATGCCCGTGTGAAATAATATTTACGAGACCAGTTCCAGTGCTGCTGTGTTTTATAACACAAAGGTTACTCGATTTAAGCAGGCCTGAAGTCGAAACTGGTAGCCTAAAAAACACCTAAATAACAGCTATTGGTATTCTATTATGGGACTCTATGGGCTGAGCAACGGCTTACAGAGTCGGCCCCAGCCAACCTGATTCTGAGTAACATGTGGACTTTCAGCCTATGTGCCCCAACTAGCGGTACAGCCACTCTGTGCCAAGTGTCTTCCCTTACCAGTATTCTTTAAGTAATAATGTGTTTTGTTTGTTATTACCTTTGAGTTCTTATAGCCACAACACACAGTCACATAGGCGGTGAATTTTATGAAGTATCTACTTGCTTTATGACAATCTACACATACTTACTTAGACAATGGCATATAATGAGGAAAGCCTATGCAGTGAGATATGCCATCACTTCATTTCAGTTCATTAACCCATATCATCCCAACGTTGCCATATGGCAATGCAGTGCAAGCGTCATCATTTCCGCGAATTGGCGCTACACACTTGCACCACAGACAATCGCATCAGAATTTCATTGTTGGAAACTCGAGCACGCGTCTGGTACAAGCTTGGATCAGTTCTTGCTTTGCCATCAGTGAGATAAGACTTGGAAAGTCAGCACAACGTCTGAGAAAGATGATCCCTCATATATGACAAGGTAAAAGTTACTTTTGAATTATTTACTTATTCAATGCAGTAATGATACCTATTGGAGATTCTTGTTGAAATACGTATCTTTATTTTAGTATTGACGTTTTCCAAAAGAATTGTGTTTTAAAAGTAGTTTTATGGTATATTGTATTTTTGCTGTCATATGGCAATGATAGGTCATACAGCACTTTTCCCTATTGTTGACATTTTTGGTACGCTAATAGTTTCATTTAGAACTGAAGCTTGATTACAATAGATGGATAACTTTCTCTCTGTTTTCACATTATTTTAGGTCCATTTCACTTAAAGACGCCCTTGATTACTTAGCGGAAATTATGGATGAAGATGACAAGCCAACAGCATTGTATTTACAACCCCCTGAAACCGAAGATGGAGCTGTTAGTGGAGAAGAAGATGAAGAAGGTGAAGAAGGTGGGTTACCAGATAATTTGTGCTGTGGACAGTTAAAAGCCAATTGTGAAATAGTTGTGAAAAGTGGCAGCCATATTGAGACTATTGAGCAAATGAGATCACAACAAAATGTGGAATCAGCAACTGGAATAGATGACAAGATTTTGACTGAAGTTTTAGAATGTTCTCAACAAACTGTGAGTACTAATAATGAAGATATTATAAACAAACAATCTTAAGCCTTCAGTGAAGTTACAACATGTTCAGTCAACAAGGTCTACATGTAGAATTCCATCATTCAACAAGAACGCAGATTTCAAATGGGTGGAAGATGAATCTGAACCAACTACTGCATTATTTCCTCCAGCCAATTACCAGGATTGTTTTGGAATGCCACCCAATGAACAATTTGAGAAATTTTTCGATGACGCTCTATTACAACATATTTGTGATGAGTCAGGGAAGTACGCTATATTTCTTGGGAAGCCCAATCCAAACATTACCATGGAAGAGTTTAAAGTCTTTATTATTGGCATTTTACTTGTAACTGGATACAACTATCACCCATGTGTACGATCATTTTGGAGCAATGATGGTGATCTAAAGAATGAAATGGTCTCGGATGCTATGTGAAGAAACCGCTTTCAACAGATACTGCAGTTTCTTCACTTTGAGAACAGTCAGAAAAAAGAAAGTGATGGGGATAAAATGTGGAAATTACATCCCATTACAGACCATCTGGAAGCAAATAAAACATTTCCAACCCGAGCAGAATCTTTCATACGATGAAAGTACAATAGCGTACTTTGGACGTGATGGCTGTAAGCAGTTTATAAAGGGAAAACCACTGCGGTTTGAATACAAGGTTTGGTCTTTATGCACACAAGCAGGTTATCTAATAAATTTTGAAATATATCAGGGTAAAATTCCACAAACAGTTCAAGAGTATGAAGAAAGATTTGGAAAATCGGCAGCTCCACTTGTGACTGTGATTGACGAGTCTGAAACAGATATCCAGCAGCTCCCTTTCTCATTTTATTTTGATAATTTATTTACTGGATTTCCATTGTTAGCGGAACAGATCTCATGGGTTCTCTGGAACAGGAACTATCCATGAGACCAGAATTCTGAAAAACTGCCCACTTTAAAGCAAAGCAGTTCTAAAGAAAAGGCCAAGAGGATATGTTACTTCTAATCTGTTACTTCTAATGTGTATCTGACACCAAATGGTTAGATAATATTGTTGTAAGTGTTGCATGGACATCATATGAAAAGAATCCTGTTTCATTGGTGCAGCGTTATTCCAGAGAACACAAAAAGAAAATCAATGTTAGCCGGCCCTGTGTTATCAAAGAATACAGCACATCAATGGGAGGCGTGGACCGAATGGACCTGAATGTAAACCTTTATCGAATCGGGAATTGTGGTAAAAAATGGTTGGTTGATGTGTGCATGCATAATGCATGGCAGCTACATAGAATTGTCCATCCTACCATATCTCACTTAGAATTTCACCGCTACATTGTCATCTACTACTGCAATCACTATGGAGAAAAATCCAAAGGCCCAGGATGCAAGTGTGCATTACAAGATAAAAGATTATTGTTCTTAATGCAGATAAGGGTAATGCCACTGTCATACTGAACAGTGAGGACTATCATGGAAAAATCAATGATATTTTGGTTCCCTCCAATTACAAAAAACTCCAGAAAGATCCGACTATGAAGATTTTAAGAATGACAAATCGACTGGTGAAAGCGTCTTCATTTGGCTCCGACGATAAGAAGCTGCTTTGTGAAACAGAAGCATATCCACCTAGACTTTGGGTAAGCCATAAAGTTCATAAACCTGGGATTCCGTTGAGGCCAATTGTCAGCACTATAGGCGGACCAACACACGAGTTAGCTAGACACCTTGCCTCAATGCTGCAGCCTTATGGTGGTAGGACGGACAGTCATATTACAAATTCAGCTCATTTCATTGACAAGTTAAAGGAAATGAGTGTGGGCCCGGATGATATCCTCGTCAGTTTTGACCCATGTCGTTATTTACCATGATTCCGATAAACGAAGCTATCTTATGCATAGCAGATATTTTTCCTACCGATATTGTGGCTCCGACACTGCCTCACCACACCTTACTTTCAATACAATAATAACTTTTATGAACAGATTGACGGGGTGGCTATGGGCAGTCCTCTCAGTCCTGCTGTGGCTAACTTATTTATGGAGACTTTTGAACAACAGGCGTTGCAGACTGCCAGTAAGAGACCAGCCAGATAGTATCGCTACGTCGATGACACGTTCGTAGTATGGACACACGGAGCAGAGGAGTTGGATGCCTTCCTAACACATTCAAACAGCATTAATCCAAAAATCCAATTCACTATGGAGACGGAAAGGAATGGGCAATTGAACTTCCTGGATGCGTCTGTGATTAAACGACGGGACGGAACGTTGGGCCATAAGGTGCATAGAAAGCCCACACATACTGATCGTTATCTACACAAAGAATCGAACCACCACCCTAGACAAAAAAGAGGTGTAATGAAAACTTTGGTAGACAGGGCGTACAAACTTTGTGAACCTGTTTATTTAAAAGATGAGATTGAACATCTACGGTCAACGTTCGTGAAGAATGGCTATTCTAGCAAGGATATAGATCGAGCACTTCACTCTAGGCAGAGAATCAGGAGTAATGACGAACAACAGTCGTCCAAGGGCAAAGTTTTTCTTCCGTTCATTAGTAAGGTCACAGACAGCATTGGGGAAAGTTTTAGGCAAGTATGGGGTAGAAACTATTTTCAGACCCACCAGAAAAATAAAAGAATTTTTAAGGTCGGCAAAAGATGCACGAGACCCTTTGGCTACACCGGGGGTATATAAAATTCCTTGTAGTTGTGGACAGGTTTACATCGGCACCACAAAGAGAAGTGTGAACACCCGTCTTGTTGAACATAAGAGGAATTGCCACCTGGGTCACATGGATAAATCGGCCGTAGCGGAACATGTTTACCAGGAAGGTGATCATGAAATAAAATTCAGCGAGACGAGCGTCATATCAAAAATCACATTATTATGCACGCTTGTATAGAGAGGCTATCGAGATTGATAAACATCGTAATAATTTTAACAGGAAAGACGAAGGTGTTAAACTGGATAAGATTTGGATGTCAGCGTTGCACCGCAAGCGTGACGATCGATTACTTTCAATCGAGAATGTTGGCATTACCAGAGACAATCTCATAGCCTACGCCACGTGATCGACTGTGGCGCCCTCTGTACTGCTTATATAATCAGCGCTTCGTCGAGTTCTCTTCACAGTTCATCGCTTTACCTCCGACGATGTCTCCCGCAGTCGGAGACGAAACGTCAGGAGATAGTTTCATACTTCGACCACGGCCTATCAGCCCGGAAGTTTTAAGTGAAGAAAAAGTAGATGTGCTGGTGAAAACAGCTCCACAATTGGTCAAACTGCATGCTCGAAGTGTGAAACTGAACTATGCATAAAATGTTTTCAAAATTACCATTTAAAAATTAAAAAAAGATATAAACACATGTAAAATATTATTGTATGTTCATATTTCATGCAAATAATGAAATTTCTCATGTCATGTAAGCAATAAAAGCTAGTATGGGATGAAAAGTGCGTTGGAGTATTATTTTCCTCTGTATGAACCAGCACTGATATATGGCAATGCATTGTTGGAAGAAAGTGAGGAGTGTGAAAAGAAAAGTACTGATAGTTTTTAGTTACAGGCATCTCTCTAGTTATGGTTATGAACATTTTTTGTATTTTTTTAAAATTAATTTCGGACATAATGGGTTAAGTGGTACCATGTGGCCTACCTATAGAGTGGGCCAGAAGGCAGAGACGGATTTAATGTGTACAGGACCAGTCAAAAGTTGCAATACACCCTGTTATGTCAAAAACCCTGCAGGAATGGGGAAACTTGAATATTCCAGTAAGGTATGGGTGATGTGGTCCATCTTTTACAGTATGTACCAAACATGGGTGCCATCCTGTAATAGAATATCTTGAATCAAACTCAATTTTTTAAATGAAAAGGGGTCATTTGATATATCAGATAAACATTATTTAATTGGATGGATAAAAAAATCTACTCATCAAGCAGTGGCAGAACACACACATAAAAGACTGTTGTGATTGGCAAGCTTTCGAAGCCAGTGGCTCCCTCTTCAGGCAGAAAGGTTGAAAGGGAAGGAAGAAGGGTGAAGGAAAAGGACTGGAGAGGCCTTGAGAAAAGGGTAGACTTTGGGAAAGTTACCCAGAACAATGAGTCAGGGGAGACTTACAGTACGGGATGAGAAAGAAAGACTGACTATTGGGGCCCGCATCAGACGAGATTTGAAAACCTGAGAGCTTAAAGTCTGAAGACAGGGTAATATGCAAGACAAAGATTGCTACTAAAACATCGTGGACAAGTTAATGAGAGTGAGAAGCTAAGTGCCTCGTATCTTTAAGCTCTCAGGTTTTCAAATCTCGTCCGATGTAGTCCCCAATCAGTCTTTCCTTCTCATCCCGTACACTAAGTCTCCCCTGACCCATGGTTCTGGATGACTTTCCCAAAATCTACCCTTTCCCAAGACCTCTCCAGTCCTTTTCCTTCACCTTTCTTCCTTCCCTATCAACCCTTCTGCCTGAAGAAGGAGCCACTGTCTCCGAATGCTTGCCAATCACAATAGTCTTTTACGTGTGTGTTCTGCCACCGCTTGGTGAGTAGATTTTTTACCTATCCAATTAAATAATTTTATCTATCCAATTAAATAATTTTATCAAAAATTGATTGTTTACCTTGTTGTATCAGATAACATTAGCATTTTCTGACAAGTTCACTCCTGTAAAGAGTTTCGAAGTAGTAGTTATGGTTCAAAAGTTACAACACTCTTTTTGTTGCAGGTAACTGAAGATGGCTTTGACCAAGGAGAAGAGAACTGATATCACTTTGATGTCTGGAGAACAGAGTTTCCATATCGTAGCAGCAGATTTTAACAACCGGCACCCAGAAAGTCCTCCAGTTTCACACAAAATTGTCAGGTGCTGAATTTCCACATTCTGAGAAACTGCGACTAAGGCTGACATGGCATGGAGTGGTTATCCACTACTGATAAGACCACTTCAACAATGGTTTTGGCAGCCTTTGTGAAGAGCTCACACTGCAGCACATGATGTCCGTCAGCAAAATATGGAATCAAGTCGTCATCAATCATACGAATCCTTCAAGCTTATCAATGACATCCATTCAAGATTCAGCTACTCCAGCACCTAGCAGAGACATATGCAGTTTTGCATGTGGACCCTAGAGTAAGTTCCACAAGATCCACCTTTCTCACCAAGGTATCTTGTTCAGTAATGAGGCAGACCATTTTGTCTGTGGTGATGTCAACTGTCACAACCACAGACACTGGAGTGACCACAATCCACACTGGATGGAACCTTCCAAGAGAGTTGCTGACATGAAGGTTACTGTGTGGTGTGGAATATGATGTACCCATGTAACTGGACCCATTTTCATTGATGAGAACCTAAATGCTCAACACCACCTGGAAATGCTGCAAGAATTGGTGTTTCCCTTAGTTCTGAATGAAAATGGCAGCTTTCCTTCTTACTTTCAACAGGATGGGGCTCCACCACACTACAGAGCAGTTGTTCATTTGTGATTAGATGGTCAATTTCCTGGTCACTGGATTGGCCAATGTGGTTCTGTGGAATGGCCACACAGATCACCTGATCTCTCACCATTTGACTCTTATCTGTGAGGTCATTTGAAGCAACTCTTATCTATAGAGAAAAATAAGAAACAGACACCATCTGTAGCAAAACAATGAAGAAGCATGTGCAAGCATTTCTGCAGAAATCCTTCTCTGAGTGCACGACGATTGGATTCAGCACCTTCAAACTTGCGTTGGTCAAGAGGGACACTATGTTGAAAACATTAAATGACTGTCCGTGATGGAGAACAGTCCAGCCTGTAATTCCAATGAAAATGTGTTTGAACCGTAACTGCCACTTGTAAACTGTTTACAGGAATGAACTTCTCAGAAAATGCAGACGTTATGTGATACATCACACGACCCTCTTTCAAAAAAAAGTCATACATTCAAGATGGCCAAGTTTAAGATGGCACCCATGTTCAGTATACACTGTAAAAGAGAGACCACTTCACCCATACCGTACCGGAATATTCAGGTTTCCTCATTCCTGTAAGGTTCTTAACATAACAGGGTGTACTGCGACTTCTGACTCGTCCTGTATATATCTTGTTTGCTAATGGTTCTGCTTCTTTTGTTACAGCTGCGTATCATAACTGATGATTTGGAGATAGTGCATGATGAATTACACTGAGGAGAACAGCTAAAAATACTGGGATTTTATTTTCAAAATAACAGATCTATTATTCTGATGCAAAGAGGTTATGGCAAACATTTGCAAATCAGACACAGAGCCTCGGCAATGATGATTCAGAAACTAATGTCACGCTCCATGGAAAAGGGTTTTGTGACGAACCTTCCATCTACTGGCAGACCACATTCGGCTCGCAAGGAATGGAACACTGAAAGAGTTAGGACCAGTGTCAAAGAAGAACGAGAAACTTCAATGAGAAGACATTCTAGGGAATTAGAGATGTCTCAAACATCCTTAAGGAGGATTCTAAAACATGATTTAAAGATGTTTCCACACAAAATACAGTTAGTGCAGGAACTGAAACCCATGGACCACAAACTGAGCTAAAATTTGGTGATTCACATCCGAGAATTAGCCAAAGAAAACAGTGAATTTTTTCAACTTATTATGTCAGGCAAAGCTCATTTCCATCTGAATGACTTCGTCAATAAATAGAACTGTCAGTTCTGGGGTACAGCAAATCCAAAGATAATTCATCAGTGCCAACTGAACCCTATAAAGTGCACGGTTTGGTGTGGGATGACCTAACAGGAAGTTGTTATTGGGCCCTAGTTCTTCAAAACTGATAATGCTGACGTTCTGTCAATTACTGATGAGAGAGATCGGGATTGATTGATAATTTTTTTATGTTCTCCAGTTGAAAATCAGTCTATGGATGGAGTGATAAGCTTTCATCGATTTCATGAAAGCTTACGACTCCATCCATAGACAAAGTTTGTGGAATATAATGACTGAATTTGGTTTCCCAATTAAATTGATAACTCTATGCAAGGTATGCATGGATGAAAATACAAGCAGGGTTTTACTAAATGGATTAAAGTCTGACCATTTTAAAAATAAAACTGGATTAAGACAAGGAGATAGCTTTAGAAAGAGTTGTGAGGAAACAAACTGGTACCTGCTGGGATCCTACAAAAAATCAAAATTAACATGTTAGCATATGCAGATGACATAGTGCTCATTGGAAACAGTGAAACACATTAGGCAATTATTTGTGGAGCTTGCAAAAGAAGCATCAAGACTTGGCCTGAAAGTAAATGACGAGAAAACAAAATACATGATAGTTCAAAGATGTAGAGATCAATGGGGTACCAATCACACCTAGTAGTTGGTGAACACAAATTCGAGCGTGTTGAACAGTTCATATTTCTGGGATCAGTGACAGATGAACAAAATCAGAGACAGGTAGAAATAAAAGCGAGACTGTAAAATGCTAATCGAGCCTATTATGCAATACAAAATCTCTTAGTGTCCAAACTGCTGACTAGAAAAACTAAAATAAAGTTATATAATACAATCATCAGACCAGTTCCAATCTATGGGGCAGAAACATGGAGCCTAATGAAAACAGAACACCACCATTTACAAATGTTAGAGAATAAAGTTTGTAGAAAAATCTTGGGTCCATTTTATGACAATGAATCACAATGCTGGAAGAGAAGATACACATAGAAATCCATGAGCTATCACAACAACCAACTATAGTAAACATAATAAATGTTAGAAGATTGCAATGGGCTGGACATCTGATGAGAATGAAAGAAGACCAAATATTCAGGGAGAAGTCATGTGGCAAAAGACCAAGGGGGAGAACCAGGAGTACATGGCGTAATGAAATTGACTGCATGTGCGAAAGATTGGGAATAAATAATTGGCAAGAGACAGCACAAGACAGGAGCATCTGGAGGAACCATGTGAGATTAGCACAGGAGCTTCGACTCCCATTCCAAAACATGGTTTCTGGATGGAGAACCCCCCTTCCATACAGCCAGATCCACAATGAACGTTCTAAGGCAACTGCTCAGTGAGTGGATAATTTCAACAAATTCCCATATTAATTGGTCATCACGTTCCCCAAACCTCATCACCCCCAATTACTTCCTGTGGGGATATCTTAAGGAACATGTGTACATGAATAATCTCCGTATATTTTAGCAGCTCAAGGAGAATATCCATGCAGGAATTTGAGCATTAACCCCAGAGACCATTACTATTGTTATGAGCAATGCAGTCTAAAGAGGATGACTTTGTGAGGCTGCATGTGGAGGTCATCCGAAGGATGCTGTCTTCCATACATAATATCCATACGTTAAACATTGAGTGTATGGAATATCAATACAATTGGTTCACAACTAACAAAGTTATTTACATGTTTGATCCTACTCTGCCTTCTGGCCTACCCTGTATGACAAAGAGGAACTGAAACATGAAGTGGAGTCAGCAATTAGTGGCAGTGAAGGAGAAAGGAATCTACAGCCCATGAATTGACAGAGGCAGACACACCATGCACTGAAATAGACATAAAAAAAGAACCAATAAATAGAAGTCATCAGATTATAAACACCCTCTTCACCTGCAATGCAATTCTATGACAAAGAGGAGATGAAATATGATGTGGAGTCAGCAATTTGAGGCAGTGCAGGTGAAACTAATCTTCAGCCCAAGAACTGGCAGAAGCAGACAAACTGTATGGTGAAATAGACATCAAAGAAAAACCAATAAAAAGGAGTCATCAGATTGTAAACAGCCTCATAACCTTTAATGAAATTCTACGACAGACAGGAACTGAAATATGAAGTGGTGTAAGCAATTAGTGACAGTGAAGAAGAATGGAATCTACAGCACAGGAATTAGCAGACGTAGGCACATGGTGTGATAGAATAAATATAAAATAAGAACCAATAAATACAAACTGTCAGATTCTAAACACCCTCTTTACCTCCAATGCCTCTTAACAGACAAGGTAACAAAGACAAGATATTACCAACTAGAGGTTTTTATAATTCCACTCAGTGGCTAAGAAACATCACTGACAAGAGATAAAGCTCTGCCTATTGTTAAAGCAGAGGCTCAAAAGAAACTACCATTCTACCATTTAGTAAACGTTATGGTGCCTGGGGGCACCAGCAGCAACATGAATGATGGCTATAAACCACAAGTCACTGAAAGCAACACCCACAAGGTCTGTAACACCCACATGAGAATTTCAAGTATAGCCTCAGACAGCCAGGAGGCACACTGATAAGCTACAGACCACCAGGTACCTCACAAGGCAACAGCAAGAGGTCGGTGGCTGCATCACAGAACCATGCCTACATCCAGTCACGATTTACTAGGGGGCAGCACGTCTAATCCTGGAAAATAGCTATTTAAGGAAACCCAGTGATCACTGCGGATAGTTCCCGTTAGTGCGCTGACTGACTGCAGTCCCTGACTTAAGCTCTTATCGACATGCCATCCAGAATGACAATATAATGCCAAGAAGTTGGTTCGAACCATAGAGGACGTGGAGTTAATTTGTAATTATAAACTGTGATGAACAATTATTTGGTTTTCAGAAAGACAGTAAAGAAGCTGTTGTACACCTGCTGGGACACTCTCTCAATTAGTTATAATACACAGATTTTCGAGTAACCTCACATGAAATCAATACTTCATGCCACATTACCTGTACATATTGATTTAAAAAAAAAAAAAAAAAAAAAAAAAAAAAAAAAAAAAAAAAAAAAAAAAAAAAAAAAAAAAATTGGAGATTCAAACCTTACATACCCAAGAAAGTAAAATGTTGAAATTTATATTAAATATTGCTTGTCAAATGCATTTGAATCACTTATTTCAGAAGGGCGCTAAGTCCACATTTATGACACTTCAAGCTATGAACATTCCTTTAGGGGTCAAATCCTCATTGAGTGTGGAAAGGACCTCTGCGTTTTATTGAATAGTCGAAATGAACAGCAGAGAAATTCTCGTTGATTTCAAATGAACCCAATGTCCAGGACATAGGGCACTTTTGCTCTCAACGATTCTGAACCGTAACTCCACATACTTTATTGAGCTGCTGTGATTGTCAGAAAAGGTGGAAGAATGACAAAAATAATACATCTCTGGTTTGTATAAAAGTCTTGTTGTTGTAGAGCAAGCAGTAGGATGTGATGATGTGTCCTCCTCATCGTATCTTATATGCTATCAATACAAGTGAATCAATTGTGAATTTGAACCCATCCACACAAAAAGGAAGAGGATAGGTTATGTCATCCTGAGCAGTACGAGCAAAATATAATTAAAATCGCTAAACTAAACGAATTGGTACATATCAATTACCGAGATAGCCTTTTATCAGCAAAATCTGTCGGACACCCACGTACATGCAGTTCTAAGAGTTTTGAATCCATTAGTCAAGATGATCAGTTATCAATTCTCACACATTTTCTAGATCTTAATAGTAAAGATGAATCCTAGAATCCTGTAATACCTTTTGTCACAGGCCAACTGCTGCAGGAGCACTGGACACACAAGATGTGTGCTTTGCCATTTGATAAACAGTTTGTTTTCATGAACTGCAAATTCTTTAAATATTGTCTCCAACATTTATGAGGGGGTTTGAAAAGTTCTCAGAATAACAATGAGAGGTCGACGCTAGTGCACCGCACTGTTCATGTGATATTCATTGAACTGTTGCCTGTAAACACATTCCACGTCAGTACTCTTGGAAGAGAGCTGTGGTGGTGACATGGCTCTGTTGTTCCTGTGTAGTGATTTGTGAAAATGGAGAAAAAATTGAGATTAAAGCAGTGATGAAGTACTTCGTAATGAAAGGTATGAAAGCAAAGGACATTCAGCCAAGTTCCAGAATATACTGGGGGGACTCTGCTCCTTCATATTCAACTGTTGGCAAATGGACAAATGAATTTAAATGTGGTCGGGAGAGCTTAGATGATGATCCACGCAGTGGTTGGCGAAGATGTGTCACCCCTCCAGAAATCATTGCAAAATTGCACAAAATGTTCATGGAGAAGCACCAATTGAAAGCATGTGAAATTGCTCACACTTGCCAGATGTCATCTGAAAGGGTATATCATATTTTAACTGAATAATTAGAAATGAAAAAATATCTGTATGATAGGTGCCGCAACTCTCAATGCTGGATCAGAAACGCATGAGAATGGACATATCGGAACAATGTTTGGCCTGATTTATGAGAAACGAACAAGACTTTTTGCGCCGGTTTGTGACTACAGATGAAACTTGGATGCACTACTATACCCCAGAGACAAAACAACAATCAAAGCTGATTTTCTGCCATTGAAGAAAGCAAAGACAATTCCTTCAGCAGGAAAGGTCATGGCAGCAGTGTTCTGGGATGTGAAGGGGATTCTGTTTGTAGATTATCTCCCCACTGGGCAAACAATTGCTGGAGAATAGTATGTTAACCACGTGGACAAATTTCAACTTGATACGTGAAAAAAGGCCAGGTTTAGCAAGGAAGGAAGTCATCTTCCATCAAGACAATGCGCACCTGCACATGTGCCATCACCATGGCAAAATTACACGAACTAAGGTATGAATTGTTGCCACACCCCCCTTATCCACCTGATACGGCTCCATCACACTTCCGTCTCTTCACAAAACTGGATATTTTTCTTGGTGGATGAAGATTCACTCCAAACGAAGAATTGATACCGGAGTTGACAACTATTTTGCAGGTCTGGAGGAAACTCATTTTTGAGATGGGATCAAGGCACTGGAACATCACAGGACCAAGTGCATTAATCTACAAGGAGACTAAATTGAAAAATAAAAAAGTTTCAGTGATGCAAGTACATTTTTTCTATTCCATTCCGAGAACTTTTCATACCCCCCTTGCACTTAACGTGTTCATTAAACAGTTTGCTTGAGTGATGTAAAGGTTTTAAGATTTTTATTTCTCACTATTTCAGAAAAAGTACTATGTCCAAGAGAAATATTCAGCTCCGGTCAATAAATAGAACCAATATTTGAGTATATAGTACGCCAGAATAATTGTTTATAGTGGTATCTCTCACATGGTCATTGCAAACAATTAAGGAAATGCCCCATAAAATATTAAAACAGTTTTTTTTTTCCACTTTTCCCAGAATTATGTCAGATACACATAGGGGCATCCTGAAATAAGCATATCACCTGAAGTTGGGGCTGGTTGACAATCAGCAATTTGTGGCAGTGCAGGAGAAACAAATCTACAGCTGAAGAAAATGGCATGGGTAGCCACCAAAGAGAAACCAATAAATACAAGTCGTCAGACAGTAACGCCCTTTTAACCTGCAATGCAGTTCTACAACAGCCAACTGCTTTAAAACTGTCTCCGATTCCTTTGGTCTCTCTCTCTCTCTCTCTCTCTCTCTCTCTCTCTCTCTCTCTCTCTCACACACACACACACACACACACACACACACACACACACACACAGTGTCCCACCTAAACTTTTCTCCACCAATATCTCTGGAACCACAATAGATATTGAAAACAGCTTTCACAGGTACGAATGTATGGTGGGGACTCGCAAAAAGTAAATACTGCGAGACATTTCTAACTGTGTGCAAATATTGGTTTCACCACAAACTTGTGTTTTTTAATGGACACTTCATATTATTTGATAGGCAATTAACATGAGAAATCACAATAATAATGGCACTGATTGCATCGCAATACATCAATTACATACTAAGAAATTGGAATGCGAAACTGATACACGAAATGAATGAAATGAGCTGTTATTGCACTTCCAGCGATGCAAGCGTGACCCACATGTTGCTCGTAATCGCGATGTGGTTGATGTATGTGTTCTTACTTTCACTGTTATCATGAGGGCTGAAAGTAATAATAAGGATACCTGTCACACAAACACTGACATGTAAATAATAGCGTCCCTCTTGTGTGCTGTATTTATCTACATGGAGACTACGGATCAGTACAGGCCAGTGCACACCGCTCCAACCCTTCGCCTCTGCAGCCGAGTACAGGAACGAGTCACAATCGGTGCTGTGTGTGGGAACGGCTCGCTATGAAGCAGGTTCTTTTGTGTGGAAGTACGTACTGGTACATGGCACCGGTGTATTGTACACCGTATATGGTGTCATTATTGCGATTTTCTAGGGATTCGACATGGTATTCACAAATGAGGAAATAGTTGAGGTGTTCTTACTGTACAGAGAATGTCACCAAACTACCACATGTGCGGCACAGGTCTACGGCCAGCAGTAACCTAGTAGACATCGCCCGACCCACCCTAATTTGTTGAATATTGTTAAAAGGCTTCACACGACAGGGCGGTTGTCTCCGAGAACGCGGATCTGGAGCAGAGGCTTTAAACATGAAGCAGTAGAGGTAGCTGTTCTGGCAGCTGCTATAATACACCCTCATACAGGTATTCGTGAAATGGAGAGACAGATAAGAATCCCTCGAACAAACGTCATGCTATCCTGCACAGGCAGATACCGCCCCTATCTTGTGGCACTACATCAAGACTTCTGCGGCAACGACATTCACAGTCAACTGGAATACTGTCAGTGGGTTCTGCAGCAAGGCCACAACTGTATGCGTGAGGTACTGTTTACCGATGAGGCCACATTTACAAACCATTGGAATGTTAACTTACATAATATGCAGTAGTGGTTACAAGAAAACCCACACTTGATTCCCCAGTTTGAACATCAACGTCAGTGGAGTGTCAATGTGTCGTGCGGTATTGTAGGACACCACGTCAGTGGCCCATATTTCATTGACGGACTCTTAACAGGTGACAGTACGAGCAGTTCCTGAGGTGCACCTTACCTGGACTGATGGAAGACCTACCCCTTCATTTGTGTCAAATATTGTTGTACCAACACGATGGATGCCCTGCACGTAATACCACGGTGGCACGACAGGCATTAAACCGTCAATTCGCACACTGATGGATTTGACGGGGCAGTCCCATTCAGAGATTTCCAGCACGGTTGCAGGACCTCACCCCCATGGACTTTTTTTTCTGGGGACACGTGAAAGATGTGTATCAGCATGTCGCAACAAAAATGAGTGACACAAAAGTCCGTATTACTGCTGCATGTGCTGCAATAACACTACAAACACTGACAGCCATAAGTGGATCCACGATGGAGCATGCACAGCAGTGTTCCCAAGCTAATGGCAACCTCTTCAAACATATGTTGGGGCGTTTCGGCTGTGAGACTCGATTGCACACTGTCGTACATTTTGTGTATTACTGAGAACCTCCGTAACATCCTTGTCAAACCCTACAATATTCCCAGACCACCGTCTCTACCCAGCAGTTCCTAGCCCTGTAACCGACCCCGCTGCAAAACCTGCCCCATGCATCCCCCCCCACCCCCCCACAACCACCTACTCCAGCCCTCCAGCCCCGCTACTGGTAAAACACACACAATTCACAATTCAAGGCAGGGTCACATGTGAAAACACGTCATTTATCATCTGACATGCCTGCACTGCACAGCCTTTTACATTGGGATGACGACAACTAAACTGGCTGAGCGCATGAACAGGCACAGACGAACTGTCCACCTAGGAGATGTCCAATGCCCAGTAGCAGAGCATGCCCTCCAGCATAATTCTAGGGACCTAGGAACCCGCTACACCCTACGTGCCATTTGGCTTCTCCCACCCAACACCAGTCCCTCGGAACTGCGGAGATGGGAACTTGCACTCCAACACATCCTTTCATCCCGTCATCCCCCTGGACTGAACCTACGTTAACCAAACTCACTCCCATTTACTCTACAGTCTTCTCCTCTTTCCCTTTCCTCTTTAGCCATTCACGCATCTTTTCATCCTACATAGTTGTGTTTATCTTTATACTATATACCTCTTTAGTTCTGTATGCATCCTCTTTGGTTTGAAGCTGGCACAGTACTTACAGTAGAATATCTTCGGCTTCCCTCTGGCACCCATGCCTCCATCTTTGCTACCCTCCCTGTTTACCTTTCCCCTGTAGCTTCATAACCTGGGACGTGAGTAACTGAATCCACTTTCCCTTCTTCCCCTTTTTTACCCCTCTCTTCTCCCTGACGAAGGAACAAAGTTCCAAAATCTAGGATACGTAAATTTTCTGTTCTGTTTTGTGTATCTATCGGCTGTACTGAGCTGAGGTAAGTGAGATTTTCCGTTAATCATTTAAATTCTCTTGTTAGTGGACTGTTACCCTGCGCATCCCAGAAATGTGTGTCTACGTAATGTGCAATTAGAGTTTCTGCCACCAAACTGCACAAGCAAATTACAGCCTTTGGATTTGGGTACTATCCATGTCTTCAAAACACACTATAGGAAGACGATTGTGCAGAAGGCATTAACTTTGATGGAGGTTGGGAAAGACCCAGCCTCCTTTAGAGTGTCAATTTTAGATGGTTTGCATTATATTGTGTGCCACCCTCTCCAATTGCTTCCGAAAAGCAGGATTCCTTGAAGCCGACAACAGAAATGGATGTAACGCACCAGACCTGAGTGTTAGTGACAATCGTGAAAAACTGCTTGTTTCACCATGGGAAAAGCTGCAGCTGCAGCATCCCATTCATAATTTCATACACATTGATAATGATGTTGTCGCTCTGGAAAGTGTTTCTGTTGATAATGTGATCGACTTTCACACACAAGTAAATGCAGAAAGTGATAGTGAAGAGGACAATGAGAATCCCTCATTTGCAGTTGTTAATGTAGCAGTGGAAAGAATTAAAAAATATATTTCAGCTCCAGATGTTGATGACAAAGTTTTACATTGTCTTTACGAGCTCAAAAACCTCACTGAAAAAATTCATCAGAAAAAATTAAAACAACTCACAATTTTGGATTTTTTTTGCCCAAAAGTAGTAACTACCGTATCCATTTTCTCATGATTTATAGACCATTGAAATTGAAGGTTAGTATAATAAATAAAAATGGCTTATCAATGCTTTGTATATGTGTGCTTGAAACGCTGAAATGTAGTATGGTTCCCTTCCCTTTAATCTTGATTCTGGATACAGACCGATCTCTATCATAACCCCGATGTCTACGTTGATTTGAAAGTGATAATTTGGCTATGAACTGACAAAGCCAGTAAATGTGAAATAAAGACTACAGCAACAGATTGATCTGTAGTGTAGTGCCACATTTAACACACTTTACAATATTTCACGCACCTATATTTAAAAAATCACAAACGGCTAGATAATTGGCTGGTACTGTATACATCTGCTCATGTCACTTTCGGAGGAAAGTTACACTAAGAATAATGCAGTTTAGAGAGAGCTTTAATGCAGTATACACTTGACCTGCACTTTTCGTAAGCATCAAGTATAGAAACTAAAACTGCCAATTGCATCACTTTAGCTTTGCAAACACATAAACCAACAAGGCAACTGCTTGGTTTGTGTTATTTTTAATGCGATTTGTTGTGCTAAAGCATCGGTGAATGTCATGTCACCTGCTAAACACAGCACTAAATTCAGATAACCTTTAGTAAACAATAAACATTCCCTGATCATTCCCTGATGAGTATTTTGTTGCCTATTATCTACATATATCATAAACGGGCCCTATACATAACCAGTAAAACTTAAAAAAGTCATTTCCCACATTTTACATTTTCCTGCAATTCATGCCATTTTTTCAAGTCCCTTGAAAAGTGTAGAATTGGGATTTTACTGTAGCGGATCGCGTAACTTCTGCGCTTTTCTGTAACCACAGCAATTACTTTTGATGAAAGTAGAGTTCATATGCAGAAACATAAAAATTACGTAGATATTGGCATTTTGTGCTCAACAAAATGTTCTTCATCATGCTCAAATGCAAGTGTTTTCTGTTATTACAGATAAATGTGATAATCATTTCTGAAACTAATGGAAACATGTCACGTTCAAGTTCAATGAAGTACTGAAACAAAGTGATACACTTTTTGTTATGGAAATTGTGTTTCCTAGGCCTATATGGTAAATCTGTATGGTTTTCTTTAGTTTTACTACAGTATCCCTCTGCTTTTACGTTACAGATCTACAATTTTCAAATAACATCTGAATTAAACACTGCCAATGTCAGCCTTTTCATCTTTTTGTTGAGGTAATTGTGTTTTCTAGTGTTATATGATAAATCTGTATGGTTTTCTTCAGTTTTACTCCAACATCCCTCTATTTTATGTTACAAATCAACAATTTTCAGATAAAATCTGAATTAAAAATTGATGTAAGTTTTTTTGTCGATACTGTTTATTCTTATGTAGCAGACAGGAGGATAACCACATAGAAAAAACATGTTCCATATGTTACCTATCCATTAACATATCCTCAGTCAATTTCTAGATGGAAAACCGCTTCCAGTTTATGGGGCAGCAAGACACCATTTGCATATGTAAAGAAGTGACCGTTACGAGGTAACACCCGATAGGTATGTAACACACATGACGTACAGTTAATGTGGGTACAACCTTACCTGACCAAAGCTAGGAAAACTGCCACACAGACTACGCATGCTGCTGGTAGCCTATGGTAGTTTCACAACTCCAGTTACCAATCATGAAAACAATATGCTCTGGGCTTATTGTCTAACTGATTAGCGTAAGAGTGAAGCTTGTTATAAACATACCACAATACAAAGCAAGTCATGTTAGATAAATATTACTGTCATTATAGAAACAATTCGAATCCTCATTTTGACACCTAATATAAGCATAAAATTTCAAAATGGATAATACCTGCAACAACATTAACTTATTAACAGTAACAGCCAATTTCCCTCCATGTATCACTGCAGGTGATGGTAACAATATCAGCAAAAACAATCTGTACCATAGTCCATTTTACATAATATATGGGAGGCACAACAGCAAATGTCAGGTGCTACATTTCAGTACCTCCAGTACAGTGGTTTCTCACATACTGGTCACTCAAAGCAGTACGGCCTACCACACAGAAACCTCCCCTCGAACTGGTCGAGCTGCTCTTTGGAGATGACGACCTCGATGTAGACTTACCGCTCCTACTGCGGGACGGTGTTCACACCGACGACGGCCACCTCCTCATACAGCTGGTGGGATTCCTACCCTCTGGAGGACACACTGACGGCCATCGAGGTCCTAGCCACTGCGCGCATAACAGCCCCTCGATCTTCTTTCAGAGAGCATCCAACCCAGCTGTGTGTGTGGCATAGACCGGCAGACAGACACTCCCGCACTCACTGGCCATTTCTGTGTGTAACTGGTGACAGAAGACAGATCCAGGTACTAATCATATACAAGCGAGACATATAATGCAAATGACAGATGAACGAAGGAGGTTTTGATGTACCATCCTCTGGGAAGAAAAATAAGAGGAAGACTGAAGGTTGCCTGGTTACACGGAGTAAAGGAGACAAAGAGAAATACAGTGTAACCCCACTTTTACATTCCCGGAATTAATGTTTCTCCCACTGTTTAAATTTTTTTTTATCTCTCCCATCAAATTTCTTACGTTCACAATGTTAATTTGCTCCCTATTTTGCGTGAACATATGTATAATTTTCCCCCAATTTACAATTTATGAAACAATGTTCATGTAAAGAAAACCGATTAAATTGGCTAAAATGACACTGGCCTTCAAGTAATGTTTTCAAATGTTAAGCAATGATGTTACTTGACACCAGAGTGCTCTACTCAACAGATCTGAACTGATAAATGCCAGAAAATTTGTGGTTTATCTCCTGTTGCCACCAAGCTCTCCTTGATGTCGTAGCTGATGGGAATAACTAATAACTAATAGGTTCGTTCGAATAATGACCGATCACAACAGTTTACAAACTGCCTCTAATGCACATTCACAACTTCGTGATCAGAATAATACCTCGGACACACATTTGTTGCCTAGCAGGCAACAGCATATTTCATATTTTCATTGTCTGGCCACGTGTAGCACTAGTTCAGACCTTTTTGCGC
Organism: Schistocerca serialis cubense; assembly: GCF_023864345.2. Taxonomy (NCBI): domain Eukaryota; kingdom Metazoa; phylum Arthropoda; class Insecta; order Orthoptera; family Acrididae; genus Schistocerca; species Schistocerca serialis. The sequence continues at coordinate 19,210,908 of NC_064649.1, read as the reverse complement.
TGCTCAAATGTTTCTTGTTTAAACAACGAAACACTGCACCTGTTACCAATCTTTTCATGGTTAGTAAAACACATTTCGTGGATTTGTTCTCATTGTCAAGGGCAAATACTTCTGGAAGTATTTTTTGTGAGGTTTCACACACAAACAATGTAAGTGATGGTTTACATGTGTATGTGGTTTTCTGCGTAATGGAGGAGGAACAATACCTTATAACCTTAAAAAAACAACTAAAGTGCAAGAGACAAAAAACACTTAAAATGCAAACCTCACACAAAACACTTACATAAATATTTGCACTTGACAATGAGAATAAATTCTCGAAAAGTGTCGAGCTAAGCATGAAAAACTACATGAATGGTAGAGTGTTTCATTCTTAAGTAATGAATGACACAGTTGCAGACTTTCAAAAAACATCGATAGTGATTATAAGTCAAATGTTTCTACTTCCCAGACAGTTACCCATTCCACTTACATCAGCGGCTAAAGAGAGTACTGGATAATAAACAGGTCCCTGATGAGTATTTTGATGCCTAATGTGTACCTATATCACACATAAGCTATGAAAATGCGAAGGGAGTATCATATTTGTAACTTTCACCACTTTAAACATTATTTCCCACATTTTACACTGCTTTTTAAAGTTCCATGAAAAATGTAAAAGCAGAGTTTCACTGTGCAAGAAGAGGGGAAAGCATGGTTAGATGTAAACTTATGGCGACAGATAGTGGATGCAACATCAGTTGTTGGGACCCCATATATGAGACAGAGTCTCCTTTCAGCTCAAGTTTAAAATTTTATGTAATGCACAACATACTGCTAGAGTATTTAGTATGATCTCTTATTACTACATGTCAGTGTTGTGTTATTCTGAATGCTGTTCTGGCTCAATCTACTTTGACCCTGTGTCACGAAATAATGCAAATTAATGATGTCTTAAACAAGAGTTTGGTAAGGATTCATACAGCTTAACCACAGCAACAAACAAAAGAGCTTCTGACCAAGTCAATCTTATTTGTCCCTACTACAACGTTTTGGAGCAACTCAGGACTGAGACCAACAGATTTGAGTGTCTTGACCACACTGACAGCCTGTCTTCCAAGCCATGACAGATGACGTCCTGGATAAGGAAGAAGTGTAGAGATGCAAGGGGTACCAAATTTGTCATAAAAGTCTATAAATTACTCAACTGATAGTATTTTTCAGTACTGGTTGCAAGCTGCAGACAGTTGCAACTGTTCACAACAAATACCAAAAAATTGTAAATTTGTAATAATGTGTATTCTAAATAATTCTAATTGTTATAATAGAGGGAAACATTCCACGTAGGAAAAATATATCTAAAAACAAAGATGAGGTGACTTACCAAATGAAAGTGCTGGCAGGTCGACAGACACACAAACAAACACAAACATACGCACAAAATTCAAGCTTTCGCAACAAACTGTTGCCTCATCAGGAAAGAGGGAAGGAGAGGGAAAGACGAAAGGATGTGGACTTCCTCAAATCCTGCCCTGAAATGAGATCCATCCTTCATGAAATCCTCCCCACTCCACCAAGAGTGTCATTCTGCCGTCCACCTAACCTTCGTAACCTCTTAGTTCATCCCTATGAAATCCCCAAACCACCTTCCCTACCCTCTGGCTCCTACCCCTGTAACCGCCCCCGGTGTAAAACCTGTCCCATGCACCCTCCCACCACCACCTACTCCAGTCCTGTAACCCGGAAGGTGTACACCATCAAAGGCAGAGCCACGTGTGAAAGCACCCACGTGATCTACCAACTGACCTGCCTACACTGTGACGCATTCTATGTGGGAATGTCCAGCAACAAACTGTCCATTCGCATTAATGGACACAGGCAGACAGTGTTTGTTGGTAATGAGGATCACCCTGTGGCTAAACATGCCTTGGTGCACGGCCAGCACATCTTGGCACAGTGTTACACTGTCCGGGTTATCTGGATACTTTCCACTAACACCACCTATCCGAACTCCAGAGATGGGAACTTGCTCTTCAATATATCCTCTCTTCCCGTTATCCACCAGGCCTCAATCTCCGCTAATTTCAAGTTGCCGCCACTCATACCTCACCTGTCATTCAACAACATCTTTGCCTCTGCACTTCTGCCTCGACTGACATCTCTGCCCAAACTCTTTGTCTTTAAATATGTCTGCTTGTGTCTGTATATGTGTGGATGGATGTGTGTGTGTGTGTGTGTGTGTGTGTGTGTGTGTGTGTGTGTGTGTGTATACCCGTCCTTTTTTCCCCCTAAGGTAAGTCTTTCCGCTCCCGGGATTGGAATGACTCCTTACCCTCTCCCTTAAAACCCACATCCTTTCGTCTTTCCCTCTCCTTCCCTCTTTCCTGATGAGGCAACAGTTTGTTGCGAAAGCTTGAATTTTGTGTGTATGTTTGTGTTTGTTTGTGTGTCTGTCGACCTGCCAGCACTTTCATTTGGTAAGTCACATCATCTTTGTTTTTAGATATATTTTTCCTACGTGGAATGTTTCCCTCTATTATAACCATATCATTAATTTGAACCCAACAATTACGTTTGTTATTGTCGCTGTTGCATTTCTAAATCTTTCCTGTCGTCTTATTTTCTCTTTCTTTTCTCTTTCTGTTTTTACCAGTAGTCTCACTTTGTATTCACCTTCCCCTTTTTACCGTAATACAATTTTATCCCGCCTATATATACTCAATAATACGTAACCCACTTCCAAACCATAACCAAACAATTTTTATTTTCCGCTTTCAACACTACCGCTGCTATAAAATCCACCGTTTCTAGTTCAATAACAGCTGCTTTCACGTATTAAACAACCATTTCGGCTAGTTCTAATAACTTTCACTTTATTTCCACTTCCGTTTTTCGCACATCACTGATCATTTTTAGCCGCTCCCCACAGGTTTTAACGTCATTATTTCTTCGTCAGACAATTGTTAGCCCCATTTTCGTAATCTTTCACCACAACACCACTCCTTTTAATACATTCACACGTTTTTTCGAAATTTTCCCGAATTTCTCCGTCCTTTAACGTGTTTTAGCGGCAACACAACCACCTAACCTTCATGCACATCGCTGTCTACCAACCCAAGTTCACCACAGGATCAACTTAACCAACACTTTTTCGCCTTTTTTCATACCAGATCTCCAGTTACTTTCTAGTTCACCCTTATCTCTCCCCATATATTTTTATCTTTCATTTTCATGTAAACCTCATGTTACACTTTCCACCTTCTAATACCATGTCACCCTCACAACACCCCCACAACGACCCCATTAAGTTTTATTTACATTCCCTTCGCAAACATGCCTTCACCCTATCCAGATTACGCTCGCATATTTTATTTTCTCAGGCTTGTCTGACATTTGGCATAACCCCCAAAGGGCTCACACTTAAAGTTCCCATCTCTGGCTGCAACCCTTCTTTCCATCAGTCCCTATACCAGTTCCAAACTGAACAATCCATTGCCCTCACCCACCTAATCCTTCACCTACACATCAACTCAGCCAATGAACACATCCGTCAACTCCTATCCTTAATAAAAGTCCTCAATCTTTCCTCTCCCACATCCACACCGGCTATTCAGAGCATCCTCCTACAGGCCAACCGCAAATTAGAACAGCATGCCACCCTTCACCTCAAAAAACTATCCAATCTCCTGGTTTCCCACCTCCGGAAAGGCAACTCACTCACCCTTCACAACCTTTCCAGCAAACCTCAACCACCTCTCATTGCACACAAACCCAGTCTCTGCCATCTACTCAGTCTCCCACTTCCAGCTCCACTCCCTCCAAAACCTCAAAATTCCAATCAACACAATCTGGCACCACAACACCCTAATTCAGCAGTTAACCTTTCCTCCAAACCTCTCTCCCAATCCGAAACTTCTGTCCTATCCAAAGGCCTCACCTTCAGCCCCACTCCCAGATTCAACCAAACAGCCCTCGTCACAAATTTACTGTCCTACACTCGTACTCTCTGCAGGAAGTATCACTTTGCCACGAAGAAAAATGATCCTAATCCTACCCCTAATGATCCAACTCCCCAAGACACTATCCAAATTGAACCCTGCCTGGAACAGTTCCGTCCTCCGTCACAGCGGGACCCACCTCCTCTTCCTCAAAATCACCCTCTCCAAACCTTCCAGGAATTTCTGACTTCCAGCCTTGCCTCTCAATCCTTCTTAAAAAACCTTAATCCTACTCCCAACATCACCACTGCTGACGCCCAGGCTATCCGTGATCTGAAGGCTGACCGGTCCATCGTCATTCTTCCGGCGGACAAGGGTTCCACGACCGTGGTACTTGATCGTCGGGAGTATGTGGCTGAGGGACTGAGTCAGCTTTCAGACAACAACACATACAAAGTTTGCCAAGGTAATCCCATTCCTGATGTCCAGGCGGAGCTTCAAGGAATCCTCAGAACCTTAGGCCCCCTACAAAACCTTTCACCTGACTCCATCAACCTCCTGACCCCACCGACACCCCGCACCCCTACCTTCTACGTAAAATTCACAAACCCAATCAACCCGGCCGTCCCATTGTAGCTGGTTACCAAGCCCCCACAGAATGTATCTCTGCCTATGTAGATCAACACCTCCAGCCCATTACGTGCAGTCTCCCATCCTTCATCAAAGACACCATCCTTGTAACCATTGATGCCACTTCCTTATACACAAATATCCCGCACGTCCAGGGCCTCGCTGCGATGGAGCACTTCCTTTCACGCCGATCACCTGCCACCCTACCTAAAACCTCTTTCCTCATTACCTTAGCCAGCATCATCCTGACCCACAACTTCTTCACTTTTGAAGGCCAGACATACCAACAATTAAAGGGAACAGCCATGGGTACCAGGATGGCCCCTTCGTACGCCAACCTATTCATGGGTCGCTTAGAGGGAGCCTTCTTGGTTACCCAGGCCTGCCAACCCAAAGTTTGGTACAGATTTATTGATGACATCTTCATGATCTGGACTCACAGTGAAGAAGAACTCCAGAATTTCCTCTCCAACCTCAACTCCTTTGGTTCCATCAGATTCACCTGGTCCTACTCCAAATCCCATGCCACTTTCCTTGATGTTGACCTCCACCTGTCCAATGGCCAGCTTCACACGTCCGTCCACATCAAACCCACCAACAAGCAACAGTACCTCCATTACGACAGCTGCCACCCATTCCACATCAAACGGTCCCTTCCCTACAGCCTAGGTCTTCGTGGCAAACGAATCTGCTCCAGTCCGGAATCCCTGAAGCATTACACCAACAACCTGACAACAGCTTTCGCATCCCGCAACTACCCTCCCAACCTGGTACAGAAGCAAATAACCAGAGCCACTTCCTCATCCTCTCAAACCCAGAACCTCCCACAGAAGAACCACAAAAGTGCCCCACTTGTGACAGGATACTTTCCGGGACTGGATCAGATTCTGAATGTGGCTCTCCAGCAGGGATACGACTTCCTCAAATCCTGCCCTGAAATGAGATCCATCCTTCATGAAATCCTCCCCATTCCACCAAGAGTGTCATTCCGCCGTCCACCTAACCTTCGTAACCTCTTAGTTCATCCCTATGAAATCCCCAAACCACCTTCCCTACCCTCTGGCTCCTACCCTTGTAACCGCCCCCGGTGTAAAACCTGTCCCATGCACCCTCCCACCACCACCTACTCCAGTCCTGTAACCCGGAAGGTTTACACGATCAAAGGCAGAGCCACGTGTGAAAGCACTCATGTGATCTACCAACTGACCTGCCTACACTGTGACGCATTCTATGTGGGAATGACCAGCAACAAACTGTCCATTCGCATGAATGGACACAGGCAGACAGTGTTTGTTGGTAATGAGGATCACCCTGTGGCTAAAAATGCCTTGGTGCACGGCCAGCACATCTTGGCACAGTGTTACACCGTCCGGATTATCTGGATACTTCCCACTAACACCAACCTATCTGAACTCCGGAGATGGGAACTTGCTCTTCAGTATATCCTCTCTTCCCGTTATCCACCAGGCCTCAATCTCCGCTAATTTCGCTCTTCAGTATATCTTCTCTTCCCGTTATCCACCAGGCCTCAATCTCCGCTAATTTCAAGTTGCCGCCACTCATACCTCACCTGTCATTCAACAACATCTTTGCCTCTGCACTTCTGCCTCGACTGACATCTCTGCCCAAACTCTTTGTCTTTAAATATGTCTGCTTGTGTCTGTATATGTATGGATGGATATGTGTGTGTGTGTGTGTGTGCGCGCGCGCGAGTGTATACCCGTCCTTTTTTCCCCCCTAAGGTAAGTCTTTCCGCTCCCGGGATTGGAATGACTCCTTACCCTCTCCCTAAAACCCACATCCTTTCGTTTTTCCCTCTCCTTCCCTCTTTCCTGATGAGGCAACGGTTTGTTGCGAAAGCTTGAATTTTGTGTGTATGTTTGTGTGTGTTTGTGTGTCTGTCGACCTGCCAGCACTTTCATTTGGTATGTCACATCATCTTTGTTTTTAGATATAATTCTAATTGTTGTCATACATGGTACTGACAAACCACAAAAAGTGATTTTTATGTTAAAGAACAGTTTTACAGAACAAAATGTCAAAAGACCCGTTTGACAATTCCAAAGACAACACCACAACTAAAGATCGTATATAAGTGCCTTGTATCTTAGTCCAGAATGTTTGGTTCATAAGAACACAAGCTCCTTGTAAACAATAGCCAGTAGTTATCTGAAGATGGTCAAATAGCCGAAAACTAGTTCACACAAATAAAAATCAGTAGAGCAAAAAAGTGCGCAAGTGTTATTCAACCCTCAATATGGAATTGTTCTATCAAGAAGCTACAGCAGAATCCATAAATAAGAACAACAGATATACATAACAGAGACTTTAGTCATGAATAATATATTCTCCTTCAATATTTACAACAGTCTTACAATGGTGGGGTCAGTTTTAAAATCCACATCTATAGAAATCGTGGGTTTGAGGTGAAAAATTCACCGAGCCACATTTGCAGCGCATTTTCATCCAGAAAGGAAGTTCCTTGAAAATTGTTCAATAGATAGCAGAAAACAGGAAAATCTCAGGGCGCAAGATTAGGTGAATAAGGTAGCTGCAGAACGATTTCCAAACCAATTCCTTTACAGTGTTTTTGTCAGTCTAGCAGAATTCGGGCAGGCATTATTGCGAAGCAGTATCACTTCATGCGGTCTTCCTGGTTGTTGTTCTTGGACTGATCTCAGTGACATTTCAGCTGTCGACAATAAATGTCAGCAGTGATCATTGCATCTTGGGAAAGCAATTTGTAGTACACCATACCGTCGTCGGTCTACCAGATTCATAATGTTATTATTTGTGGACGCATGCAGGTCTTTGTACAGGGAGTTGCTGCTTTGTTTGGGCTCAACCATTCTTTTCTTTTTCTTATGTTAGCACAAATACATCATTTCTTCTCACCAGTGACAATATAGGACAAGAATGGTCAGTGCCATTCAAGAGCCAACTGATGACAGCAAGCAGAGATGCATATATGGCCACCCACAGATTTTTGTGATTTTGGCTTAGAGCACGCAGTACCCACTCACCCAATTTTTGAACCTTACCCGTTGCATGTTGCACAATGGTGGAATGACCACAGTTCATCACATTTGCCAGTTCTCGAGTACACTGATGTGAATAGTTGTGGGTTAATGTGTTTAAACGATGTTCATCAAATCTTAAGGTCTTACTGGATGTGGAGAGTCACCAACATCAAAACATTCCTCCTTAAAACGAGAAAACCATTTTCCTGCTGTGCCCTGTCCAATGGCAATACCCCATACACGGGGCATATATTTCTGGCTGCCTCCGCTGCTGGCACCCTCTACTGAACTCGAACAGAAGAATATATCTGTAATGTTCCTACATCTCTGCTTGGCATTCCATTTTCTAGCATCCATGTCTCCACTTGCTATCTCCAAACGATGAAATAACAACACAAAAACTCAAATACAGACAATGAACTACAAATAAAAAATGGCAATTGATAAATAAACCCACAGCAACCACAATCCCACCACATGAAACAAAAACATTACAAACTTATGCATCACCTTAACATTACAAGAGAATTCAGTATGAGCTCTTAATATTACATGACAATGTTGCGTTACTGTGAATGCTGTTCTGATGCAATCTACTTTGATCCTAATGTCACGAAATAACAAAAGTTACTGATGCGTTAGACAAACTGCTATGCAAGAATTCATACAACTTAACCTTAGGAGGAGAAAACAGTTCTTACCAAGTGAATCTCATTCTTCACTACTGTGACTTTTTGAGCAGCTCTGGACTGAGATTAAGAGACTTGGTGACTTAAGTGTCTTGTCCAAAGTGACAGTCCGCCCTCTGAGTCACGACAGCTGACGTATCGGACATGGAATATATCTACCAACATTGCATCCTCCAGCGTAGTGTGAAATGGCTATAGCAGCTGCTTTGGCATATCCATAGAAATGTACTGTACCAATGTCCAGCACCTGCAACATGATATTCAACACATACTTCGTAACACATCCACGAAACTCAACACTTTAACATTATTTATAACGAACAAGAAAAGTCAAATACAGGAACTGACAAAGAAAAGTGGACCTCAGTCAGGTAGCAGCATGAGGAACGAGAGAGAGAGAGAGAGAGAGAGAGAGAGAGAGAGAGAGAGAGAGAGAGAGAGATGATGTAATAAGGATCCCTGGCATAGAGAAATAACTGAAAGAGTTGAAAACAAATAAGTTGTCAGGGTCAGACAGAATCCCAATTCAGTTTTACAGATAATACTCTACAGCACACACTTTGCTTAAATTTATTGTGAATCGCCCAACCAGTAGCAAGTCCCACATGACTGAAAATAGAGCAGGTGACAGCTGTATTTAAGAAGAGTAAAAGAATGGACCAGTAAAATTAAAGACCAATACCATTGACATAAGTTGGCTGTATGATTCTAGAACATATTCTGAGTTCAAATGCAATAAATTTCTTATTGACTGAAACACTGATGTCCACACACCACCACAGTTTTAGAAAGCATCGCTCATGTGAAACTTGCCCTATTCTCACGTGATATACTGCAAATTATGGACAACGGGCAATTGGTAGATACCATATTTCCAGATTTCCAAAAAGCACTGACACGATCCCCCACTGCAGACAGTTAATGAACGCACAAACATACGGAATAGGTTCTCAGATGAGTGGTTCAAAGAATTCTTAATTAATAGAACTCGGAATGTTGTGCTCGATAGAGAGTTTTCATCAGAGATAATGATATCGTTAGCAGTGTCTGAGGGCAGTGTAACTTGACCACTATTATTAACTATATGCTTAAATGATCTGGTGGACAGGAAGGCAGCAATTTGCAGTTGTTTGCTGACAATACTGTGGTTTATGGAAAGATGTTGCTGATGAGTGACTGTAGGATGGTACGACAAAATTCCTAGTTGGTGTGATGAATGCCAACCGGTTCTAAATATAGAAAAATGAAAGTTAACATGGATAAGTAGGAGAAACAAACCAGTAATGTTCGGATACAGCATTTGTCATATCCTACTTGACACAGTGCCATTGTTTAAATATCTGGGCATAACATTGCAAAGCAACATAAAATGGAACAAAAATGACCAAAAATCGTATATGTAATGGTCGAACATTACGATAGTCGATATACAAATAACAAAGAAGTAATTTTTCATAATATTTAACTACAAATCAACACTTTGTGGCGTTTTGTCATAAACATTGCTGCTAATTGTTGTCTCTTGCCAAATGTTACACTTCTAGGTCAAATGTGAAGTGCCCACAATGACCTATAAGTGAGTTATCGATTACCAAACTATCTAACAGAAATTGTTGTAATTGTCAATTGCAATGACTTTTGGAAGCTTCTAGTTTGTACAGAATGAAGGGGCCAGACACCTTCGTACGTGACAAATTTCCACTCGATAGCACCACTCAGTTGTCAGAGAAGACGTGATATGTAATGGTCGAACATTATGATACATGATATACAAATGACAAAGAAGGCACTTTTTCATAAGATTTAACTACAAATAAACACTATTCGAGTTTTGTCATAACTATTGCTGCTAATCCTCATCTCTTGCCAAATATTACGCTCCAAGATCAAGTGGGAAGCGCCTACAATGACCGATAAGTGAGTTATCAGTTACCAAAATATCTAACAGAAATCGCTGTACTTGTCGATTGTAATGATTTAGAACCTTCTATTTTGAACTCGACAAAGGGACTAGACACCTTAGTACGTGACATAAATTTCCACTCTGCATGTGAAGATTGTGGTAGAGAAGGTGAATGGTTAATTTTTATTTATTGGGTGAATTTTTAAGGAAAGTGTGATTCATCTGTAAAGGAGACCACAAAGAGGACCATAGTGTGACCCATTCTTGAATACTGTTCGAGTGTTTGGGATTCACATCGAGTCAGATTAAAGGAAGACATTGAAGCAATTCAGAGGTGGACTGTTAGATTTGTTACTGGTAGGATCGAACAACTTGCAAGTGTTACGGAGTTGCTTCGGAAACTCAAATGGGAATCACTGGACGGAAAGTGTCATTCTTTTTAAGGAACACTTTTGAAAAAATTTAAAGAATCGGCATTTGAGACTGACTGCACAATGATTCTCCTGTCGCCATGCATGTAACAACCATGAAGATAAGATTACAGAGATTAGAACTCGTACAGATGCATATAGACAGTTGTTTTTCCCTTGCTCTGTCTGAAAGTGGAACAGGAAAGTAAATGACTTCTTGTGGTATAGGGTACCCTCCACCACGCACCATACGGTGGCTTGCAGAGTACGTATGTAGATGCAGAGATAGGGAATTCTAGCTCTAAAGAAGGGAATTTTGTCTTTGCCTGCTAGCTAATGAATTTTCTGTGTATCAGCACTTCTCCATTTTATTACAATGTTCAATCTAGATACCTTATACTTTTAGTTTCTACACTTCACAAAATATTTGTGATCTAAGACTGTCAAATAATGATTGCTAGATCTTACACAGAGATAGATATGTAATTATATTTGAGGACACACTCTTGCAAGTAAAAGATGCTTTTTAGTGTTATGAAGAATTACTAGAACCACCGTAAATACACAAATACACCTGCAAAGAAACTCATATAAGCTGCTGTTTTAAAAAAACTCCTTGCACTGCCTTACTTATGTCTTGAAGATCACATCATTTTGAACCAAGTCCAGCTTGTTCATAGAGACCAGGATGTTCATCCACAGAATACCACACAAAAATCTGCTACTGTGAAGAGAGTATGCACACACAAAAATGAAGAAAAATCAGTCATGATAAGCAGGGGTAAAGCTTCACAAGAAATAACCTGACCAATTTAAAGCAATACAAAAAATTATGCACTTTAAAATTACTCTTACAAGGCACCTTCTCAACATTTTTTCTCTTGTGGTACATAAACTGTAAAGTGGGAACATTCTTGTACCTATTCAAGTAATGACACATACTGCTAACAGCTAGTAGTAAGATTGTTAAGATAATGTACTATATTAGCAAACCCAGCAATGCTTCACAATTGCTAAATATGTTTTGGAATTGGATATACATCATAAATTTCTCTCCGCCCCCCCCCCCCCCCTTTCTGTCTGTCCTCCTCCTCCTCCTCCCCCTGTCTCTGTCCCTCACCTCCTCCCACTTCTGCACATACATCCCCCCCCCCCCATCATCTAACTCCTCTTACTGACCTTGAGCCTTGTTTATTGTCATTGTGAATGAAATCATGATTGGGAACTGAAAGAGACTTTGGTCATCACTAATATATTCTCCTTCACTATTCACAACAGCCTGCGAATGCTGGGGTAACTTCTCAATTCTGCAAATGCAGAAATCACATGGTTTTGAAGTGAAGAATTCATTGAGTAATGTTCAGGGTGCATTTTCACCTGGAAAGGAAGTTCCTTGAAGATTTTTCAATAGAGAGTGGAAAAGGTGAAAATCTGAGAGCACAAAATCAGGTGAATAAGGTAGGTGCAGAATAACTTCCCTACCCAACTCCTGTATAGTGTTTTTGTCAGTTTAGCAGAATGCGGGTAGGCATTATAGTGGAGTAGTACTGTTGACAATAAACGTCACTATACCCCCGCCGGCGAAACATTGCACTTGACAGTTCGCTTTTTGTCTATTTAGGTTGGCTACACTGTAATAGCGATGTTGCAACAGCAGCCTCTATACACACAGCAGACGATACAGTTTTCCGTCCCGTCTCGTAAATGCAAGCGATTGAGCAATTACAGTGTATATAAAAACTCGTTTTTAGTTGTACTACAATGACAGGAAGTAAACAACCGTATAACAATACATGTAAAAGCATAACAATGCGCACCCTTTCGATAACGGAGCAAAGAAATACAAAAAACAAGCATCTGACGACTGGTACTTTCAAATCAATAATGTACGTAGTTTACAAAATAAATAATAACCGAGATTGCAATAAATAACCAATATTAGTAATTTTTCACTCACCAATTTACAGCGATAATGGCGCAATTCCATCCAGCTCGCCATCGTCACTGTTGTCCGACTCATCGCCAAAACCGTCTTCATCGTCGTCATCAGCAAGACAAATCATTAACTGTTCATGGCAACTGATAATTCCTTCTATTGTCTGTGCTGCTCGTATAAGCTTCTCGACGTGGTCTACTTTTTTTCTCCATGAGGCTGCATCCACAGTCACAAGAGCTTCACGCAACAGCTTTTCCACCTCTGTTATTGTAAAGGACTTGTTGTTGTTCCTTACATACATTTTTACATCACTCCATATTAACTCAATAGGGTTGAAATGGCAGTGATATGGTGGCAGCCTTATTACAGTATGACCCTGCTCCTTGGCAATTTCGTCTACTACATATGTAGGTGTCGTAGGCTTATTTTCTTTAACAAGAGAATACAACAGAACCTTTGTCATACTCATATCCGCTGCAATATTTCGAGCCTGTAACCACTGCACCATAACTTTCCGATCATTTGTGGTTGGGGCCTTGTTCTGTATCACCGAATGATATGGAGCATTGTCCATTAAAATTGTTGTAGGGACAGGAAATTGTTTTAAAAGGTTCCTGAACCACTCAACAAATCGTGTGTGATCCATATCTTCATGGTAATCACCAGTCTTTTTCGATCTAAAAACTACAAGTGCGTCAGGGACAAAACCACTGGAGGAGCCTGCATGGACCACAGTTAATCTAGCTCCTCTTCCCGTCGGCTGATGGCCGCTACTGCTGGGTGTGTTATCCGTCCAACATTTACTGACAGCTTCCCCGGCATTAACCCACGTTTCGTCTAGCCAAATTATGGAATGAATGTCTCTGCCCACAAGTTTGTGCAAGAAAATACTACGAGCGGTAACAAAATGTGCCCTCTCTAACAGTACTTTGCGTCCGTCTAGCGTTTTGTAACGGAAACCAATTTTTTTAGCACAATTTTTAGTGATGTTTTACCACCCCTGAAGAGTTCACTTTCTTTTAAAGAGATTAATAACTTAGCTACAGTCGGCTACTCTTTTCTGCTGTAGTAAGCATAAACATGCCTACGAATTGCATCAGTCTGGAAAGAATCTGAATCTGTGATAGGACTAGGCCGCTTTTTCCTCTTTCCCGGGGTTGATAAAAATGTATTATTTGATCCAGACAGCTCGGAATCATTACGGCTCACTTCAGTATCTTCCAAGTTTTGTAGTAATACTCCCTTACTTACTACGGTTCTTGCACTAATACCAAGAGTTTTCGACGTACGTTCCACCACTTTGTCGGCAGGAATTGATGGCTGTCCATGAATGCTTACGTAGTTTTTATCCTGCTCGTAAAACTCACGAGTTCTGCGTAACAACTCCAGTGCCTGGCTGTTTAGCGGCACCCCTCGACGCAAAGGATTGTCACTAAGTGAACGAAGTCTTTTCGGTGGCATTTTCCAAGTATGTACACTCACAACGTAACAAAAGTCACAACGATATAGCACACAGTACAACGAAAACACGCGGTAAACAACATACAATTCACGTTGTATATACAATCACTAAACAAAGCCGGCAACGCGGGAACTTTGACGTCACAGCACGTGAGTAACAGCTGTGCTCACTGCGCTGTGATTGGCTGGCGCCCCACGCTGAACGCCTAGCGCCTATCGTTCTTCACTTGTTACTCTGTTACGCTGCCAACTTCATGCGCAAACGTCAAGTGCAATGTTTCAGCGGCCCGGGTATAGTGATTGTTACAGTGGGGAAGCAATCTGTAGTGCACCACATCATCACGGTACCACCAGAGGCATAACATTATCTTTTGTGGCCACGTGCAGGCCTTTGTTGCTGCTGGCATAACGCAGCAACTGACAGATTGAACATGTCTTTGTTGACATGACCTACAAAAGATTTAATGAAGCTTGCAAATCTTCCCAATGAAACCTCTGAGCAGCATCTTTAACAACAAACCAATAATTATCAGCACAGTCTTTGGAACATAAATTAAGAAACCAATTACAGGCTTGGGAACCTGGCATGTATTGTGTGAACACTATGGTGATGGGGTTGCCGGATCAAATCCTTGAATAGATAGTGACAAAGTCACCATACACCAACACAATATAGTGAGATATTACTTGTCGATCTAAAAATAAAAACCACATGCACAGAACATGGACAACAGGTTGCTTCAACGTAGTCAATTGTCATGGTGGTACATTCCCTCACACTTGTTTATCATTTTCAGGTACTGTTAGTGCACACTGGAAAATCGAACGCGATTTTCTGGATTCTTGAAAATGTGCACTTTCCAACTGTGACTAGTTTGAAATCAATTGTGGAAAACAAATTTTCTAAGCTCGAACTTAATGTGATCTATTCTTGTAATTTTTATGAAAATTGGGTTTGAACTCATTTTGTAGAAATTTGGAAAGCAGTGCTTGAATGATATTTTATCCTGATAAACCTTATGTTTCCAAGTTATTGTGTACAAGTTTCACATGTACTATTTTTGCAGCTACTTACGTCAATTTATGAAGCATTCTTACATATATTGGAAATTACACCCATTTTTCTGGGAGGGGGGTTAAACCTGTTGTTTAGAATGAGACTGGTTTTGAAGCTTTAATAGAAAACAGTATTTGTAAAAAGGATGTTGAATATACACTATTTTCACAAAAATCAACATGACTTTGACAAATTAGTAGATTATTGGAAAATAGTAGATGAATGGATTTTTGTGTTCCACATCCTTGCACTACAGAGGTATGCTTATTAAGTTTCATATTCAGCAGGCATTCAACATTTTCTTCATGCTACAATTTTCAAGCACAATTTTCATTCAGATTATGTAGCCCTGTTAGTCCGTGTTGGATAATCAAATATACTCTGTCAAATATACTCTGTTTTATTATTCAAATCATGGTCTTTCCAACGAGCCAAGTTTGGAGTTTTATAATATAGTTCTTTTGCAACAAAGTTGACAGTACCATACTTTTGGCCTTTTCCCAACATCTTCAAATTTGCGCTTAATTTATTCAGTATAGGAAAGTGGTACATAAATGAAACTTTAAATTTGAGAACCTTTTGCTGTTAGGTTACTACATGCCAAGTGTCATATTCTTCATACTTTTAGGCCCTGAGATGTAAGAATCCAGAATTTGAAGTTTTTTCTGGTGCTGATATTTTTTTTTGCCAGGTTTTTCAAGCAATTTTGCCTAAAACTTTTTGGCTAAGTATCATTCATAAAATTCTTTTCATTGTTATGCTTAAGAGAATGTACAAAATGTACAACATAGCTAAATTTCATTTGTGGTAACAAAATTTTGCCCAAAATATAACAGCTCAAAGGCACCAGAAATTCACACTCTTTCTGCACAAAGTCGCACTGGGAGTCAAACAAGTGACTAATCTTGGCCAGTATTGCTTTGACGAACGTTTAACTTTACCAATGTTCATTCAGGACATGTGCGTACGTTCACATAAAATTTCAACAAAATCTGAGATGGTCAAGCAGGGAGGCCAAGGTGAGGTGACACGGAATGACTCACAACACACCTGAACACATCCTTAATAGCCCGAAGCTTAATGCTAGACATTGCCTAATGCACTATACGGTCATCCGAGCATTTATGTTTGCAGAGAAAACCATAACATGAAATGTTTACCTTTGTATGCTCTAACAGTTCTTGCTACCACAGATCAAAGAGTTGCAGCAGCCTTCCATCATCTTGCAGCACGATGGCGCACCCCTTCCTCCCTCCCCCCTTTGGAGTCTGAATGTGCTGAATGGTGCACTTCTTGAGAGGTAGATGAGTCGTGATGGCCCCAAGCCCTCCACACTCTCCTAATATCAAGTCATTAGACTTCTTTTTTTGGGTTATATCACGGATCTCATGTACGCAACAGTAGTCAATAACACTGCTACCCTTATGAATTTTAACTCTGCAAACCACTGTGGGGTGCATGGCAAAGGGTGTGTCCCATTGTACCAGTTATTAGGGTTTCTTCATGTTCCATTCATGTATGGAACACGAGAAGAATGGTAGTTTGGATGCTTCTGTGCATACAGTAATTATTCTAATCTCGTCCTCACAATCCCCACGTAAATGATACATATGGCGTTGTAGTATATTCCTAGAGTAATCATTTGAAGCCAGTTCTTGAAACTGTGTGTTAATAGACTTTTTTGGGATAGTTTAAGCCTGGTTTCAAGAGTCCTTCAGTATGTCTGTAACACCCTCCCACAGATTAAACAAACCTGTGACCATTTGTGCTGCCACTCTCTGTATACATTCAATGTCCCCTGTTAGTCTTATTTGGTATGGATCCCACACACTTGAGCAATATTCTAGAAAAGGTCACATGAGTGACTTGTAAGTAATCTCCTTTGTAGTCTGATTGCACTTCCCCAGTATACTACCAGTAAACCAAAGCCTACCACCTGCTTTACCCACAACTGAACCTATGTGACCATTCCATTTCATATTCCTACAAAGTGTTACATCAGGTTTTTTGTACGAGTGGCCCAATTCAAACGACTCATTGACATTATAGTCATAGGATACTATGTTTTTTTTTCCATTCTGTGAAGTGCAAAAGCTTACATTTCTGAACATTTAGAGCAAGCTGCCAATCTCTGCACCTCGAAGTCTTGTCAAGATCTGACTGAGTATTTATTGACCTCCTTTACTTCCTTCAGATAGTACTCCATTAGATAACTGCATCACCTGCAAAAAGCCTGATTTTACTATTAATATTATCTTCAAGGTCATTAATGTACAATATGAACAGCAAGGGGCCCCAACACATTTCTCTGGGGCCCAACACATTTCTCTGGGGCACGCCCGAAGTTACTTCTACATCCAACAATGACTCTCCATCGTAGATAACATGCGGTGTCCTCCATACCTCATTGAAGTCCTCAATCCAGACACAAATTTCACTTACCATCCCATACGATCATACTTTTGACAATAAGTGTAGGTGAGGTATTGAGTCAAATGCACCAACCCATGATGCCATCAGAACTGTTTATGCTGAAATACTAATCTGTACATGGGGGGGAACTCTAAAATCACCCTAAATGTTTAACATGCGATGAGTGGGGGGGGGGGGGGGGGAGGGGAGGGGGGGGAGACAATGAAATTCTATCTGAGGGGGAAAAAAAAAAAACCGCTGAGAGCTGCTAAACATTTTACAACAAACCACAATGCTCTGTTTCTAACAGTTTCACGTTACAATTTTTTAAAATGACATCTTATATATGTATGATAATGATGTAGGCTGAAGCAATGAATTAAAATTTGTACCAGTGACAGGATACGAACCCAGGTCTTCTGCTTACTAGGCAGATGCACTAATCACTACACTGCACTGGCACTGCGCTACCACACCTGCACGGATTACCCTGGTGTGTCTCCCTAATACAAATTCCAATTTGTGCCTCAGTCCATTGCTATGCCTCCTCCTAAACTCGCATCAGTATTGCCACAACTCTCCAATACTGGAATAGCACCTTATCAATGAGCAATATGAGGTTAATCCTGCCTATAACTCAGGTGCAGGTGATATATTCAACATATATGACTCAGGAACATCAACTGTTTACGATTAACCACCATAATAACTTTTACACTTTAATAAACAAACAATTACGCTTTTCACGCTTCATAGACTCAGTGACTTTGATGTTGGATAATGTGACCTAAGTCACATACAGGTGCAAAGGGATGTCTGATTCACTAAATGCATCATGAAACAAAGTTATGACCTGTGTCATCAGACACAGATAATAAAAACAGACCAAAAAGAAAAATCTAAGACTTTCTCAAGGTAGAAGATTGATAAATAATCATGATCAACAATCATCATCAGCAGATATTCAACTTAAGTATACAAAAATAATGTTACATTCCCTGCTCCACACATTTTAAGATGGTTTAGTAATCTCATTTTATTATTTGAGAAGAGTAAGACGTATAATTAAAAATTTTGAGCTAATTTTTACAATTTTTTTCTATACTGAGAGCTGGAGTGTTACACACACACACACACACACACACACACAGACAGAGAGAGAGAGAGAGAGAGAGAGAGAGAGAGAGAGAGAGAGAGAGAGAGTGGGGGGGTCAGTTTTGTATTCCTCCCCCCCTGAAAATGTTGGAGTTATTTAGACTGCAGCCTGCACAACTTGCATGAGAAAAATTGTACTGTCTGAAAAGTACAGTAAACAGACATCCTACCTTTACGAGAGAAGTTTCGCCCGCATTTTTGTAGCCCCTGGCCACAACCACTGGCACTGTCAGTGAAGACCCTCCAGGGTGTGCCAAATCATCTGCTCCCACCCAGATAACATCGTCTGTCTCACCTGCAACAACCGGTACATGGCATTCACTTTTTTTCACACACATTACGAAGTTTTTACCCATCTGCAGCAACACTTGTCACATATATATAGTATAAAATGGAAGACTGGAGACAGGATTCTATCATTCCTGAAAAACAGGAGCCAATATACAGAAACTGAAGAAATGTCAGGAGAGAGAACAAGACCTGAAGCAAGAATTCCACACTTTCTATCCCACAGGGATCCACACTTGGCTACAGCTTTTCATTTTATACATAAATCACATACAAGACATGGGTATTATGAAAATAACATATTACAAACTAATTAATTTTACAATAAGTTATGGCAGAATTTTTATGGGGAGGTCCCTCCAAAACCAACACGAGTGGAAACTCCTGGTTAGCATATCAACAATATTTAGAAAATACATTGCTACTCACCGTACAGACGACCAGTTGAGCTGCAGAGAAGCACAGCAAAAAGACTTTAACACCTTATAGCTTTTGGCCAACGCCTTCTTCAGCAAAGAAAACGCACACATATTCACACAGCAAGCACACCTCATCCTCAAACGCACATGACCGCTACATCTACATCTATATCTATACTCCGCGAGCCACCTTACGGTGTGTGGCGGAGGGTACTTATTGTACCACTATCTGATCCCCCCTTCCCTGTTCCATTCACGAATTGTGCGTGGGAAGAACGACTGCTTGTAAGTCTCCGTATTTGCTCTAATTTCTCGGATCTTTTCGTTGTGATCATTACGCGAGATATATGTGGGCGGTAGTAATATGTTGCCCATCTCTTCCCGGAATGTGCTCTCTCGTAATTTCGATAATAAACCTCTCCGTATTGCGTAACGCCTTTCTTGAAGTGTCCGCCACTGGAGCTTGTTCAGCATCTCCGTAACGCTCTCGCGCTGACTAAATGTCCCCATGACGAATCGCGCTGCTTTTCGCTGGATCATGTCTATCTCTTCTATTAATCCAACCTGGTAAGGGTCCCATACTGATGAGCAATACTCAAGAATCGGACGAACAAGCGTTTTGTAAGCTACTTCTTTCGTCGATGAGTCACATTTTCTTAGAATTCTTCCTATGAATCTCAACCTGGCGCCTGCTTTTCCCACTATTTGTTTTATGTGATCATTCCACTTCAGATCACACCGGATAGTAACTCCTAAGTGTTTTACGGTCGTTACAGCTTCCAATGATTTACCACCTATGGCATAATCGTACTGGAATGGATTTCTGCCCCTATGTATGCGCATTATATTACATTTATCTACGTTTAGGGAAAGCTGCCAGCTGTCGCACCATGCATTAATCCTCTGCAGGTCCTCCTGGAGTACGTACGAGTCTTCTGATGTTGCTACTTTCTTGTAGACAACCGTGTCATCTGCAAATAGCCTCACGGAGCTACCGATGTTGTCAACTAAGTCATTTATGTATATTGTAAACAATAAAGGTCCTATCACGCTTCCCTGCGGTACTCCCGAAATTACCTCTACATCTGCAGATTTTGAACCGTTAAGAATGACATGTTGTGTTCTTTCTTCTAGGAAATCCTGAATCCAATCACAAACCTGGTCCGATATTCCGTAAGCTCGTATTTTTTTCACTAAACGTAAGTGCGGAACCGTATCAAATGCCTTCCTGAAGTCCAGGAATACGGCATCAATCTGCTCGCCAGTGTCTACGGCACTGTGAATTTCTTGGGCAAATAGGGCGAGCTGAGTTTCACATGATCTCTGTTTGCGGAATCCATGTTGGTTATGATGAAGGAGATTTGTATTATCTAAGAACGTCATAATACGAGAACACAAAACATGTTCCATTATTCTACAACAGATTGACGTAAGCGAAATAGGCCTATAATTATTCGCATCTGATTTATGACCCTTCTTGAAAATGGGAACGACCTGCGCTTTCTTCCAGTCGCTAGGTACTTTACGTTCTTCCAGCGATCTACGATAAATTGCTGATAGAAAGGGGGCAAGTTCTTTAGCATAATCACTGTAGAATCTTAAGGGTATCTCGTCTGGTCCGGATGCTTTTCCGCTACTAAGTGATAGCAGTTGTTTTTCAATTCCGATATCGTTTATTTCAATATTTTCCATTTTGGCGTCCGTGCGACGGCTGAAGTCGGGGACCGTGTTACGATTTTCCGCAGTGAAACAGTTTCGGAACACTGAATTCAGTATTTCTGCCTTTCTTCGGTCGTCCTCTGTTTCGGTGCCATCGTGGTCAACGAGTGACTGAATAGGGGATTTAGATCCGCTTACCGATTTTACATATGACCAAAACTTTTTAGGGTTCTTGTTTAGATTGTTTGCCAATGTTTTATGTTCAAATTCGTTGAATGCTTCTCTCATTGCTCACTTTACGCTCTTTTTCGCTTCGTTCAGCTTTTCCTTATCAGCTATGATTCGACTACTCAAACCTATGATGAAGCTTTCTTTGTTTCCGTAGTACCTTTCGTACATGATTGTTATACCACGGTGGATCTTTCCCCTCGCTTTGGACCTTAGTCGGTACGAACTTATCTAAGGCGTACTGGACGATGTTTCTGAATTTTTTCCATTTTTGTTCCACATCCTCTTCCTCAGAAATGAACGTTTGATGGTGGTCACTCAGATATTCTGCGATTTGTGCCCTATCACTCTTGTTAAGCAAATATATTTTCCTTCCTTTCTTGGCATTTCTTATTACACTTGTAGTCATTGATGCAACCACTGACTTATGATCACTGATACCCTCTTCTACATTCACGGAGTCGAAAAGTTCCGGTCTATTTGTTGCTATGAGGTCTAAAACGTTAGCTTCACGAGTTGGTTCTCTAACTATCTGCTCGAAGTAATTCTCGGACAAGGCAGTCAGGATAATGTCACAAGAGTCTCTGTCCCTGGCTCCAGTTCTGATTGTGTGACTATCCCATTCTATACCTGGTAGATTGAAGTCTCCCCCTATTACAATAGTATGATCACGAAACTTCTTCACGACGTTCTGCAGGTTCTCTCTGAGGCGCTCAACTACTACGGTTGCTGATGCAGGTGGTCTATAGAAGCATCCGACTATCATATCTGACCCACCTTTGATACTTAACTTAACCCAGATTATTTCACATTCGCATTCGCTAATAACTTCACTGGATATTATTGAATTCTTTACTGCTATAAATACTCCTCCACCATTGGCGTTTATCCTATCCTTGCGGTATATATTCCATTCTGTGTCTAGGATTTCGTTACTGTTCACTTCCGGTTTTAACCAACTTTCCGTTCCTAATACTATATGCGCACTATTTCCTTCAATAAGAGATACTAATTCAGGAACCTTGCCCTGGATACTCCTGCAGTTTACCAATATTACGTTAACTTTTCCTGTTTTTGGTCTCTGAGGACGGACGTTCTTTATCAACGATGATAATGTCCTCTCTGGTAAGCCGTCAGGTATTTTATCGTTTCGCCCAAGGGGGGTCCCTCTAACCTAAAAAAGACCCCGTGTGCACGCCACACGTACTCTGCTACCCTAGTAGCTGCTTCCGGTGTGTAGTGCACGCCTGACCTGTCTAGGGGGGCCCTACAGTTCTCCACCCAATAACGGAGGTCGATGAATTTGCAACCATTATAGTCGCAGAGTCGTCTGAGCCTCTGGTTTAGACCCTCCACACGGCTCCAAACCAGAGGACCGCGATCGACTCTGGGCACTATGCTGCAGATATTAAGCTCAGCTTGCACTCCGCGTGCGATGCTGGTTGTCTTCACCAAATCAGCCAGCCGCCGGAAGGAACCAAGGATGGCCTCAGAACCCAAGCGGCAGGCGTCATTCGTTCCGACATGTGCTACTATCTGCAGCCGGTCACACCCAGTGCGTTCAATAGCTGCCGGAAGGGCCTCCTCCACATTACAGACGAGACCCCCCGGCAAGCACACCGAGTGCACACTGGCATTCTTCCCCGACCTACCCGCTATTTTCCTAAGGGGCTCCATAACCCGCCTAACGTTGGAGCTCCCTATAACTAATAGGCCCGCCCTCTGTGACTGTCGGGACCTTGCCGGAGAATCGGCCACTGGCCCAACAGGCGAGGCATCCTGTGGTGGCTCGGAAACGATGTCATCACCACTAGGAAGCACCCCGTACCTGTTGGAAAGGGGTAAGGCAGCTGCCACGCGGCCAGATCCCACCTTCGCCTTTCGGCCAGGCACGCGCGAGCCCACCACTGTCCGCCATTCACCCTGGAGTGATGGCTGACCGGTAAGATGCTCACTGCCGGAAGACGCAGCGACATCAGGGGTTCCATGTGATTCCAAGGCCACCGAAGTAGGCATAGGTCTCACCACAGTTGCCCCAACGCCACTACGAGCCGACGCCTGCGCCTCGAGCTCAATGAGCCTAACAGACAAAGCCTCCACCTGCCCCCGAAGAGTGGCCAATTCTCCTTGCGTCCGCTCACAACAACCACAGTCCCTACACATGACTATGTTTACCCTACTCTATACGGTGACAAATTCCCAAGATAATCTTCTGATGAGCTACTCTGATAATCAAGAAACGCTCACTGAAATACGAGACGCGAAAACTACGCTAGGTTTTCCCAGAAAAACTATTTAAAAGCTAAGCGCAGCAAATAAGTACAAAAACGCTTTATACAAACAGTACTCGCTGCTGCTGGTGCTCTCGCTCTGGCTGTCACAAGACAACTGCTGATTCAAGTGACTAGTGGCTAACGGCCGCGAAACAAACAAAAGACGGTTTTAGGGCGCTTTCTGTTCTAAACGATCAAGAAAACACTAAGAAATCTAACACGAAAACTACATAAAGTTTTATCAAGAACTGTTAGTTACTATGCAGAGCAGATAAATACAAATAGAATCCCTTCCTTAGTGGAAGGTCGTAAACAAAATGCAAAATAAACGCTTTATACAAACAGTACTCGCTGCTGCTGGTGCTCTCGCTCTGGCTGTCACAAGACAACTGCAGCTATGACTGGAATGCAACTGTCACATGAATAGCAATCTGGAGTGAGGCAGGGAAAAGGGAGGGGGGGGGGGGGGGATAGCAAGGTATGAGTGTCAAGAGAAGAATGCTGTCTGGATGGGTGCGCATGGACTACAGACTGCCAGGTACAGGGAGTGGAAAAGGAGAAGAGCGGGGAAGGGGACAGGATGGGTGGGTACAATGGCAGAGGATGGCACACAAACAAGGCGAGGGAATGCAAAATGGGAGGAGGTGACAGGATGAGGGGTCGGAAACTGTTGGTGGAGGGTACGGGACAGCAGGTTGAAGCAGGGATAATTTCAGGAGCAGTTCAGAAATGCTGATGGTACACGAGTAGGGTCAAAAGGCCATCGAAATTGAGCATGTTATGTTCTACTGCATGTCATGCCACAGGTTGGTCTACCTTGCTCTTAGCCACAGACTGCCAGTGGCTGTTCATCCTGGTGACAGCTAGTTTATTCATACCACTATAAAAAGCTGTGCACTGATTGCAGCAGAGCTGGTGTACAATACGGCTGCTTTCACTGGTGACCCGGCCTTTGCTGGGATAAGATGGATGACAGGACTAGAATAGGAAGTGCTGGGTGACTGGACTGGGCAGGTCTTGAACTTGGGTCTTACACAGGGATAAGATCCACGTAGCAAGGGGTTGGGATTGGGAGTGCCATACAGTTGGGTTAAGATGATGTGGAGGTTGGGTGGGCAATGGAAGACCCCTTTAGAAAGGGTGGTAAGTATAAAGGTTGGAACTTAAATAGTGGCAACTATTTAGTCACACCCGATACAAAAGAGTTACATGTTTGCACCTGTAACTGTCCTTCAAAGTAATCACCAGCATTATGTAGAATCTGTTGCCAGTGATGTTGAAGGCGTAGTATACTGTTAGCAGAGCCCGTCCTGCTGATGGTGCGAATGGAGCAGTCTACTGCCTGTCAAATCTCTGGAACAGTTCTGAAGTGAATGCCACCAAGTGGTTCCTTCATCTTCAGAATCAAATCAGAGACACGAGGACTTAAGTCTGGGGAGTACGGTGGATGGTACAAGACTTCCCAGTCTCATCAACCAAACAGGGCAGCCAGTAAGTATGTGGGTGAGGAACAGGGGTCATATCACTTTTTGGCAAGAACTGCCATACAGACTGGTGTGTTGCAAAAGCCGTCAAGTGCCCATGCCAAATGGCAAAACACAGCCTTCAGGTTAGTTGCCAGCTCAGTCCCTGCAACTACAGGACGTTCCGACTGTCATTTGCAGTGCAACCTACAGAGGTTCTCTACGTACACCGGATCACAGTACAGAGAGCATGTAAATCAGGAAGGGAGGCCGCTCATACCACTAACCTTTAGCTGCATCTGCCAATGTCATGGCTGTACGGGTGTTTAGGACTGTGTTTGCGACAATCACAGCAGTTACGACACATCCAGCACCACTGACCGCACACTGCCAAGGGACCTCGGAACTTGCTCGTGAGCCTGTTGATATTCAGTCAGACTCACTTGGCAAGACTGTAGAAACTGTGAACTTGTGCAGACTGCAACTTAAGTGTTTATCTGTTCCAATGTGCTCTGCCCAAGGAGAGCAAGGACTTAACCATTTGATAGTCTGCAAGTAGGAAACGTACTCTGACTGTGGAAGCCTTCCTTTTGTTGTTTCAACTGCTTGCCTTAATTCTTCCAGTAATTTTCGGGTTTGCAGCTGGATCCCATCAACATTCTGCCATGATATTTCGGCCCAGAGACATCCGGCCATCCTCAGGTGAGTAAACGAAGCATTCTCAGGTGAGTAGACTAAGTACTTCATCTACTCACCTGAGGATGGCCGGACGTCTCTGGGCCAAAATATCATGGCAGAATGTTGACGGGATCCAGCTGCAAACCCAAAAATCACTGGAAAATTTCAGAAGTACTTGCCTTAGTTGTGAACTTATTTCACTGTTAGGAAAGAGATACAAAGCTTGTTATGTGTTTCTTTCGAACGTCAACGGAGACCATTTGTGTTGAATTCTTTGTGTTCTTAGATATGGGGATAAACTATATCCTCACATGTTTCTTGTAAAAGTGTTCAAAGTTCAGGATCCTTCACAGACAGAGCTGTGCGAGCAGGGGCTTTGTCATGATGGAAAAATCAGTCATCCAACTCCCATAAATAAGGTCACTTGCACAGCACAGTGTTGCACAATCATTTCATAACTTCCAAGCAGAAAGCCTGGTTAACTGTCTGATCCTGCAGAACAAACTCTGAGTGGACAACTCCTCTCACATACAACAAACAAACAAACCAGCATTGTCTTAATGTTTGATTTCAGTTGAAAAACTTTCTTGGGTTGAGGCAAACTAAGTCTTCCACTAGCTTGACTATTACTTTGATTCAGGATCATAAGCATATCACCCAGGTTCATCACCTGTGATAATTTTTGAAAACAAGTTTGGAACATTTCAGGGTTCTTCTTTCAAAGCACAGCATGCTTCCACATGACCTCATTTTTGTTCATCAGTCATGGCACAAACTTGGCAGACACCCTTTTATTTCAAGGGCTTCTCTTGCACTTTTTCCTAGCAAACAGCACAAGTTCACCATTGCACGCTGTTCACAAAAATCAGCCACTGCAAAAACAACAATCACACTAAACAGTTATCACTAAAAATTCTGCCACAACTAGTCTTGGCCTCCTTCCGAAGCGGCACTCAACTTACTGACAGGAATGTTCACTCTACGCACTCCCAGTGGCAAAATATGGCACTACAAAACCTCTGTGCAATGAAAAATGTTCGTTTTCTTTTGGGTACCCCCTTGTATAAGCTCCACAGTGCTACCAGCAGTCGAACTATAAAATTGTGTGTAGTGAGTTAAAAAGAATGGGGTACAATGGTAAAGCAACTCCTCATAAGCCAAACAACACTTGAGGTAACATACGTCACTCGACAATGGATGACTGGAAATGAGCGATTTCCAGTGATTAACTATGCTACGTCCTGTGACAGTCTGATGGCAGAATTGGGGTCTTATGCCAACGGTGAATTATGGCAGTGACTGTGTTTTACATGGTTATGGTATGGTGTCCTTATCACGCTTAAGAGAACACTAAATGATCTAGATCTACTCTAGATCTACATTTATACTCCGCAAGCCACCCAACGGTGTGTGGCGGAGGGCACTTTATGTGCCACTGTCATTACCTCCCTTTCCTGTTCCAGTCGCGTATGGTTCGCGGGAAGAACGACTGTCTGAAAGCCTCTGTGCACACTCTAATCTCTCTAATTTTCCATTTGTGATCTCCTTGGGAGGTATAAGTATGGGGAAGCAATATATTCGATACCTCATCCAGAAACGCACCCTCTCGAAACCTGGCGAGCAAGCTACACCGCAATGCAGAGCGCCTCTCTTGCAGAGTCTGCCACTTGAGTTTGTTAAACATCTCCATAACGCTATCACGGTTACCAAATAACCCTGTGACGAAACGCGCCGCTCTTCTTTGGATCTTCTCTATCTCCTACGTCAGACCGATCTGGTACGGATCCCACACTGATGAGCAATACTCAAGTATAGGTCGAACGAGTGTTTTGTAAGCCACCTCCTTTGTTGATGGACTACATTTTCTAAGGACTCTCCCAATGAATCTCAACCTGGTACCCGCCTTACCAACAATTAATTTTATATGATCATTCCACTTCAAATCGTTCCGCACGCATACTCCCAGCTATTTTACAGAAGTAACTGCTACCAGTGTTTGTTCCGCTATCATATAATCATACAATAAAGAATCCTTCTTTCTATGTATTCGCAATACATTACATTTGTCTATGTTAAGGGTCAGTGGCCACTCCATGCACCAAGTGCCTATCCGCTGCAGATCTTCCTGCATTTCGCTACAATTTTCTAATGCTGCAACTTCTCTGTATACTACAGCATCATCCGCGAAAAGCCGCATGGAACTTCCGACACTATCTACTAGGTCATTTATATATATTGTGAAAATCAATGGTCCCATAACACTCCCCTGTGGCACGCCAGAGGTTACTTTAACGTCTGTAGACGTCTCTCCATTGATAACAACATGCTGTGTTCTGTTTGCTAAAAACTCTTCAATCCAGCCACACAGCTGGTCTGATATTCCGTAGGCTCTTACTTTGTTTATCAGGCGACAGTGCAGACTGTATCGAACGCCTTCCGAACTCAAGAAAAATAGCATCTACCTGGGAGCCTGTATCTAATATTTTCTGGGTCTCATGAACAAATAAACCGAGTTGGGTCTCACACAATCGCTGTTTCCGGAATCCATGTTGATTCCTACATAGTAGATTCTGGGTTTCCAAAAACGACATGATACTCGAGCAAATGCATACGGCTATGAACATATTTTACAACATTGTGCACTACATACAGTAGAAGAAGAGTTCAGAGAAAATGATTGTATAAGCACGCCACTGCAGCCTTTCATAAAGTAGAATGTGGACAACATACCTAAACAATGACATAACCAACAATGGATGGATCCAATTTATAGTTAATTATACTACCCCTACACATAACATCTATTTAAACAGATTCACACACACACACACACACACACACACACACACACACACACACACACACACACAGACCTAGCGCTACAAGTAGAGTTGCCATAGGTGGGGGGAAAAGATAGAGAGAGGGGGAGAGAGAGAGAGAGAGAGAGAGAGAGAGAGAGAGAGAGAGAGAGAGAGAGAGAAGGTTCCAACAATAAAAATTTATTTTTAATACCTAAAAACCTGTTAAATTACGCAAAAAGGAGGTGGAGTACCTAACTGGCTTCGTAACTCCTCAAATTCCATGCAACAGTTGGCCTATAAATAGTTGTTAACAACTTTTTATGGGAATAAAGGTACTGTGGATCAGTTGCTTGTATGATGAGTTACTTAAACAGTAAGCTAAAAAATGTAATGTAACTTCCCGACATCTTGATCACCAAAAGGAATATGCTTTACATTCTGATGCTTCAAGCTGCTTTATGTAACTTAAGCATTCCATGATCATAATATTCTAGCTACGAGGTCTCTCAATCACTGTTTCTTAAACAAAAAGCATATAGGCCTAGTTTGAAAGCAATATGAACTCTCAGATATTTATCATGAAACCATATATTTGGAACAACACCAAAATATGCTGAACATAGAAACAACTAGTCAATATCAAAACATTAAAAAATATAAAACAATTTCTTATGCCTCTGTTTTTATTAGAAAGAAGTCTTATTTCAACCCTAAACTATAGTAGTATTCCGAGTCATGACAAAGTTTTCATTTACATATCTTTAAACTGCTTACATCCTACAACTGACCTAAGGTTATGGAACAGTTTTTCAACACACGATACACAATTAACTCACACATTTGATTATTAGAGAACATCTCAACTAGAATACACATATAATGGAATGGCAAAATTTCAAGACACTACAAGCAACAAGTGCTAGACTAAACAGTTGTTTATTATTTACTTAGGAAGCATCCATGTAACAATGTTCATAAGAAAGCAATCATGTAAAGGTACTTCTTGACCAGCTTATTCTAAAAAAACTGGCAGGAAATGCATTATCTGATCAAAAGTATCCAGACACCCAGTGCTACGTGAAGTGGAACTGTCCCCTAGATGTCACAAAACGCAGACTCGGCAGTGTAAGCGAAGGTAGGGAGTACAGTGTTGTCAGTGGACAAGCAGTAACAGCAGAATAAGTTGATCAGCAGCGATCAGTTACTTTAAATGTTGACTAGTATTGGATGTCATCTAAGTGACAAATCCACCAGGACTTCTAAAATTGCCTAAGCCAATTACTGGTGATACAACCATGAAATGGAAATCCAACGGAACGGCCACAGCTAAACCGAGACCAGGAAGACCTTATGTACTGACAAGCACGGATCATCAATTATTGTGGAGAATGGGTGTAAAAAATTAGGTCAAATCAGCAGAAGTGATCACTCATTAGCTCCACAGCTCCTCATAAACCACATATTCCTGTAGTCAATGATATGCAACACTTGAGGCAATGTATGCCATTGGACAGTGATGAGTAGAAAGGAGCGATTAGCAGTGATTAACTATGTTATACCCGATGGCAATCTGATGGTAACGAAGAAGGATGATTGGGTTTAATGTCTCATTGACAGCAAGTTCATTAGAGATAGAGCCCAAGCTTGGATTGGGTCAAGGATGGTAAAGGAAATTGGCTGTGCCCTTTCAAAGGAACCATCCAGCCATTTGCCTGGAGAAATTTAGGGAAATCATGGAAAATCTACATCTGGATTGCAGATTGAGGGTCTAAACTGTCACCCTCCCAAATACGAGTTCAGTGTTCTAACTACTTCACCAATCCGATGGTTGGACTAAGGTCTGATGCCAACAGTGAAATACGAAGGAGATGGTGTTTTTTCATGGTTAGGATGTCACCCTTAGTGTGCATTAGACAACACTAAATGAATAAGGATATGAACACATTTCACAGCACTGTGCACAGTACAAGAAGAGCTTGAAGATGGGTTCGATTGTTTGGGGGAAGAGACCAAACAGCGAGGTCATCGGTCTCATCGGATTGGGGAAGGGCAGGGAAGGGTCGGCCATGCCCTTTCAAAGGAACTGTCACACCATTTGCCTGGAGCAATTTAGGGATATCACGGAAAACCTAAATCAGGATGATTGGATGCGGGAGCAGCTCAGAGAAAATGAATGTTACAGCACGAAATTGTACCCTGTCATAAAGCAGTTTATATGAGGCAATGGTTTGTGGACATTAACATATTTCTGAAATGAGCTGGCCTGCCCAGAGTCCCAATCTCAACCCAATGATATATATGGGGATGAGTCAGAATATTACCTTCATTCCCTATCCAGCATCAAACACCTATGTCTTCTCTGGTTTTCTCTCCTGAGGTAGAATGGACTACCACTCCTCCAATGATATTCAGACACGGCAATGAAAGTAACCCCAGTAGAGTTAAGCCATCATGACAATGGAAAGGTGGACACACACAAAATTAACATCTACTACAATGCCTGATTACATCTCATCAGATATTGCTATATATAAGTGTTTAGTCATACGTACCTGGTTAACAACCGTGTATTTGTCTAAAAAAATAACTCTGAACTGATCTCCAAGTTCATTGTGTTGAATGCGTGTCAGTATGTTAGTGCTGATGAAGACACCAGTTCTTTTCTTATCCTTCTGAAGCCTTTGTTGCAGTCCCTCCAAAGATTTTCTAATAACAATTTCTCAAACAAATATTCTCTGTGTCCACAATGTCTATCTACTCATTGTTATGACAAGTGCTACAGCTTCCTTGAACTGTAGTTATGAGGCCGAAATTGACCACTTCGACGGCTCCCATTTACATACAAGGTTGATTAACAGGTAGCTGGTGTCTTATTTTGGCTGTGCACATACACCAGTTGCATAATTCCTGATATTCTTGTTCGCCGGCTTCACTGTCAGGATCATAATTGAACGCGTTTCTGTCGTCCTATCTATTCTTGGAACAAAAATGTACACACGACGGTAATGCGACAATCTCTGTTCAAAACTATGTGTTCAATACGGCGTTCAGCTTTACGTTTGCTAAAATACCGTAGGCCATGAGCTGTCTGAAAAATACTTGTTGTGGGCCGTACCAAAGGGACTGCCATTTTCCGACCTTTCATCTTCATCCGATAATTTAGCAACGAATTCCGATTCAACAGCGGTCAGATAAGCGTGTGTATTTCACCGGCAATCCAAGTTGACAAGCGTTCGTTCATGACTTTATACAAAACGCCGGTAAATAGTATGCTGGACAGAAGAATGACGGCATTTCTGCTATTGAGTATCGCGTCTGAAGAAGCGTCTGCCCGATGTAGGAAGCAGAGACTATCAATGCCAATCCAACTCATCGTCTTTAAAACGATCGCGAAATGCAGTCCCGGTGCGACTAGAACCGGGATGTTTTTCTTTCTGTTGCTCTTCCGAACTTATTGATCTCCCTCATTATGGCGGTATACAAACACTTCGCAGACGCACGTACAGAACAAAAATATGGGTAAAGCTTGTACCTCACTTACAATGCCGTACACAACATTTAAATGTACATAATTACTTTTATAACTCATGCAAAAATACTCGCATTCTAATCTTCTTTTCACACTGTACCCGAGAGCAAGACACTGAGAGTAACTTCAGAGTTAAACTTTGTACCAGCGATAACACTCACTACAGTCGGCTACTGGATCAATTCTTACCTCACAGATCCCACTCTGTTCTTACCAATCCCCAAGATTTACTATTTTTCATAGTAGTACAGAAAGCAACACCAGAAACAGAAATCTTACAACGAAGAACTGCACGCATCTGCTACGAGAACTCTGAAAACAGAGAACCCTGGAATCGGTCTGTACTAGTACTGCACTATATACCTCAGGTTTAGTTACCGATTCAAGATTATAGTTTTTACGTGAATCTTCGATACTTGTGTAGCGCCTTTTCTTTTAGGATTTCCATGTTGCTTTCTCTGTACTTCCCTTAAAAGTCCTTTTTAAGTTTCCTATACGTTACTATTTATTTAATTTTGTGGTTGTTGCATTAGATTTTGGTTTGTCCCCACTCAAAGCTCCCACTTTCCCGCAGTAGTCCCTTTGCATTCAATATTTATTACTATGAATTACCGTTGTTCAAAAAGCCGGGTCCATACACGCAACAAAAGTGCCGCCACAGCCACTGGCATACTGCAGTTTGCATGTGTGAACTCCCAGTTTTTAGTGGCGCAACTTAAGAGACGTAACTTTTGTCACGCCACAAAAAGTTCAGCTTGGTTGTACTTCCTTGATGCACTTCCCAACCGCCACTGCTCCCAAGTGGCAGTATTTAGAAACACGAGCGTTCTATCGCAGTTATCGTGGTGTAATTGCTACTGCATTCCATTCGATTACAGTAGTTTTTTTATTTTACTTACGAAAAAAGTGAAAACACTGATCGGCAGGTACACTTTCGCAGCTTCAAAAACTACAAGAACAGCAACCCATCCTCACAGATTTACTTCCGCCACTACCATCTCCAAACTTCCGAACTTCACAGAAGCTCTCCTGTGAAACTTGCAAGACTAGAACTCCTAGAAGAAAAAATAATGTAGAGACGTGGCTTAGCCACAGCCTGGGGGGATGTTTCCAGAATGAAATTTTCCCTCTGCAGTGGAATGTCTGCTGATTTGAGATTTCCTGGAACATTAAAACTGTGTACCAGAGCGAGACTTTGACTCAGGATCTTTGCCTCTTGTGGGTGGGTGCTCTACCGACTGAGACACCCAAGTACAACTCATGACCTATCCTCACAGTTTTACATCCTCCAATGCCTCGTCTTATACCTTCCAAGGCAAAGGTCCCAAGATCAACTATCAGTCCAGAACACATTTTTAATCTGCTAGGAAGTTTCAGATCGCTGAGTTGTCTACTGCTTTGAGGCACAAATGTTCATCTGCTTTATAGGTAGTGCACACCAGGCTGGGAGTATGCTGACACATGAGACAGTGTCAACAAGTAAGGTCAAGCCTGTAAGTATGGATGGTACATTCAAATGTTGTTGCAAAGGAAGACGTTCTGTCGGCAGTAGTCTTTGTGGAGCCTGTGTCTAAATCTTACTGCTGCAACTGACATAAAACCTGTGGCAGTGCTGTTTGTTTATTGCAGCATAATGGTGTTCTGCCTAGTAATTATCTTACATCTACATATATACTCTGCGAGCCACCAAGTGGTATGTGGCAGAAGGCACAATTCGCGCCAAAGTCATAGTTCCCCAGCCCCCCCCCCCCCCCCCGCCCCTCTGTTCCACTGGCGGATCGTGCGAGGGAAAACCGACTGTCTGAACACCTCTAATTTCCCTTATCTTTGAGTGGTGATCATTGCGCGATTTGAAAGTAGGTATTAATAGTATATGCTCTACATGCTCGGAATTTAGTGAGCAGCCCCTTCCGTTTAGCGCGTCGTCTATCTGCAAGTGTGTCGCACTTCAAACTTTCTATGAGACTTGTAACGCTCTCGCCGTGGCTAAATGTACCAGTCACGAATCTTGCCGCTCTTCTTTGGACCTTTTCAATATCTTGAATCAGGCACAACTGGTAAGGGTCCCATACAGATGAGCAATACTCTAAGACTGGACGAAATAACGTATTGTAAGCTATTTCCTTTGCTGAAGGACTGCAGGATTCTACCAATAAACCGTAATCTAGAGTTCGCCTTACCCGTTACTTGTGTAATCTGATAATTCCATTTGAGATCATTTCGAATAGTCACACCCAGATACTTGACAGATCTTACCATTGCCAAAGACTGGGCATTTATTTTGTACTCGTACATTAATGGGGATTTTCGCCTTGTTATATGCAGTAGGTTACACTTACTAATATTGTGAGATAACTGCTAGTCATTACACCACACATTTATTTTCTGCAAATCCTCATTGATTTGTTCACAATTTTCGTGTGATACTACTTTCCTGTAGACTACAGCATCATCAGCAAACAGTCTAATGCCGCTGCCAATACCATCAACCAGCTCATTTACGTCAAACGTAAAAAGCAGAGGACCTATTACACTACCCTGGGGCACACCTGAAGTTACGCTTGTTTCTGTTGAAGTCACCCCGTTCAGGACGACATACTGCTCCTTGCTTGTTAGAAAACTTTCTATCCAACCACATATGTCATAGGATAGACCGTAAGTGCGCACTTTTTCGAGCAAGCAACAGTGCGGAACTGAGTCGAATGCCTTTTGACATTCGAGAAACATGGCATCAAAATGGCTCTGAGCACTATGGGACTCAACTGCTGTGGTCATCAGTCCCCTAGAACTTAGAACTACTTAAACCTAACTAACCTAAGGACATCACACACATCCATGCCCGAGACAGGATTCGAACCTGCAGCTGTAGCAGTCGCACGGTCCCGGACTGCGCGCCTAGAACCGCGAGACCACCGCGGTCGGCAACATGGCATCAACCTGGGAGCCGGTATCTAGAGCCTGTTGTATATCATGCACAAAGAGGGCCAGCTGTATCTCGCATGACCGCTGTTTCCTAAAACCGTGCTGGTTTCGACAGATGAGCTTCTCAGAATCTAGAAAGGTCATTATGTCTGAACACAAAATATGTTCCATCATTCTACAACAAATCGATGTCAGTGAAATTGGCCGGTAATTATGTGCATGCGATTTTCTCCCCTTTTTATAGATTGCTATGACCTGGACCTTCTTCCAGTCCCATGGAACTTTCCACGGTTCAAATAATCTCCGACAGATGATGGATAATATTCTACAACAAATCGATGTCAGCGAAATTGGCCGGTAATTATGTGCATGCGATTTTCTCCCCTTTTTATAGACTGCTATGACCTGGGCCTTCTTCCAGTCCCATGGAACTTTCCACTTTTCAAATAATCTCTGATAGATGATGGATAAGAATGGTGCTATATTTGTAGCATAGTCAACATGTAATCTTACGGGGATACCGTCTGGGCCAGATGCCTTCCTGGCATCTAAGGATCTTAACTGTTTTACAATCCCAGATATACTAAACACTATGTCAGCCATCCTTGTGTTTCTTCGATACTTGAAAGGGGAAATGGTGTTGCAGTCCTCTACCGTAACCGAGTTTTTGAAAGCTAGGTTTTGAATTTCGGACTTCTGTTTATCATCATCAGTTACATTACCCATACTGTCAGCAAGAGAAGGTATTGAATTATTTGTAGTGTTCATAGATTTTAAGTATGATAAAAAATTTTTGGTTTTTTTTTTAGAATCTGAAGATAAAATATTGCTTTCAAATTCGTTTGTGGCTACTCCTGATACGCGGAGTGGCGGCGATCATTAAATAACACAACAGAATACATGAAGACAACTTTATTATGCGTGAATATTTACAAAGTCATACACAATCGCGGCACAAAACCGAACGGGAAGCAAAATGGCGGCGCACAGCAGGTCCGCATGGGTCAGAGAGTCTGATATGGCAAAGATATATCACTCGTAGAGTCGATAGTCGCTACAGAATCCTTGTAGTGCGGAAACCGTGGTGCGTCAAGTCCTGTGCCAGCCTGATGGGGGTGGAACACTTGATGATAACAAAAGCACTTGTCCATGGTGAAATCACACGCATAACACTTGGGAGTAGGTGTAGCAAGCTCGACTGAAGCTAGGACATAATCACTGTGCTAACGGGGTGGCGGTCCAACCCGTGCTGTAGGATGCAAGGGGGGAGGAAGGGGGATGAGGGGTGGTGGGCCCGTCCAAATCATGATAGGGTTCCTGGGAAGGAGAGCAGGTGTTGTGTATGTCAGGGTCACTTGCAGAGTGCTCCTTCAAGGTCCACGAAGGTTTCACCCGGTGGAGTGAAACAGTTACAGGTTTGCCATTGTTAAGTATCGACAATGTGGAAGGGCCTCGGTACAGGACTTTAAACGGGCCAGTGTAGGAAGGCTGTAGGGTTGTCCGTACTGTGTCATCATGTAACATGATAAATTCGCATGTGGCCAGTTCCTTATGCATGAACACACGAGGCCTACAGTGGGCAGATGGCAGGGGAGGTTCGATGCGCGCGATGTGCCCACGGATGCTCTCGACGAGTGCTGGGAGTTCGGAAGAGCTTGGTAGCGGCGTATCCTCGACAAATTCGGCTGGTAAAGCCAGGGGTTCCCCGTAAAGGATCTCGGCGAGGGAGTCTTGGAAG
The DNA here is from genome assembly GCF_023864345.2 of Schistocerca serialis cubense. NCBI lineage: Eukaryota > Metazoa > Arthropoda > Insecta > Orthoptera > Acrididae > Schistocerca > Schistocerca serialis. Next base: position 19,174,320 of record NC_064649.1, on the reverse strand, counting down.
TCCTCTTTGTATGCGGTGCGGAGGCCTAGGGGGAGAGCATCAGACCACTAGCCACTGTGGCACATAAGTGTGGCTTTAAGCATGCGGTGCCAGCGCTCCACAAGTCCATTGGCCAGGGGGTGATAAGCGATTGTTTGAAACTTCCTGATGCCACAGTATGAACAGAGGGAGGTGAACAACTGTGATTCAAACTGCCTAACTTGGTCGGTGGTCAGTGAGGTAGGGCTTCCGAATCGGGAAATCCAAGTGGCAACGAAGGCTCGAGCCATAGACTCAGCTGAAATATCTTCCAAAGGGACTGCCTCGACCCATCTAGTGACCCTATCAATAACGGACAGGATATATCGAAAGCCCTTGGAGGGAGGGAGGGGACCTACAATATCAATATTGGCATGTCGTAGACGTCCTTTAGATATGTCGAAAGTGCCTGGCAGATATAGTTCATGGCGGCCCACTCTAGCTCTCTGACACGATACGCAGGCGCGAGCCCACATCCTGCAATCATGTTTAACACTGGGCCAGACGTACCTTTCCGTGACCAATCTGGTGGAGGCTTTAATGTCTAGTTGAGCTAGGTCCTGGAGTGCATCAAAAACAGAGCGGCGGAGAGCTGCGGGTACGAGAGGGCGGGGGCTACCAGTGGAAACATCGCACCAGACCGGTTCTGTGGTGTCGGGGAAAGCATGTTGTTCCAGTTGGAGGGAAGAGGTTGTGTCTTGTTGCAAGGCACGAATATCGGTGTCTTCAGTTTGCCTGTGGGCCAGGTCAGTAAGGTTAAGTGGGGTAGTGATGATGTTGACACGAGACTGGTAGTCAGCGACTACAGTGTCAGCACCTCGGATATATTGTGCATCAGTGGAATATTGGAATATGAAATCCATATGGCAGAAGCATCGTGGGGGGAGATTGCGTGAGGGGTTACGGATTGCGTCTGCCAAGGGCTCTAAAATATTTGACCGCCTCGTACAGGGCGAGGAGTTCACGGTCGAAGGCGGACCATTTGCACTGAGATTTGGTTAATTTCTTGGAGAAGAAACAGAGGGTTTGGGGGGTAACCTATACATGTTGCTGAAGGACCGCGCCAATTGCATTGTCGCTTGCATCAGCTGTAATAGAAATCAGTGCGTCAGGAGCAGAGTGAGCGAGTGTGACAGCTTTAGAGTGGGCGGTTTTGAGGCTTTTGAATGAATCGGCCATCTCCAGTGTCAAACCGAGTTTGCGTTTGCCTTTAGTATCCTTACCCGCCAGAGTGTTGGTCAGAGGGATCTGGATAGACGCAGCATGGGGCAGGTGGCACCTGTAGAAGTTCACCATGCCTAGAAAACGGCGAAGTTCAGTGAAGTCCTCTGGGGGAGGGGCAGAGGGGAGAGGGGCAGAGGCTGGCCGAACCATTAATGAGGTCGCAGCTGCAGAACAATGTCCAGGCTGAGGAGGCGTGTCCACGATTGCAAGAGTGGGTGTGCAGAGTTGCAGAAGCTGCTGTTGTGTCTGCAACAATTGTGCATAGACTTCGTCAATGGGAACACACAGGTCGACATTCTGAGTGCGCAACGTATCGACGTCTGAACGCTGGCGCAAGAAAGCAGAGAGAGCAGAGGAAAGGTTTGCAGCATGTGAGATACATTCTGAAAGGGCAGAGAGTGAACAGTCAGTAGAAACTTCGAGCTGAGGGGGGGAATGGTGTGACTCACCAGGAACACTCGAACCAGAGGCGTGAGTCAGACGACTGGCTTGCAGATTAGGGGAGAGGGTACTGAGGACCAGTACAGGTGCCTCAACTTCCGCGACGTAAAATGTCCAGGGGAAAACCTGAACCGGGGCAAATTTGAGCAGGAGATGTGAGGAACCTAGCACCAGAATCGGGGAATTGTTAGCAACTATCAGTGACAGTGCAGATAAGGGATCTATGTTAGGGGCGAGGGAGGGTGGGATAACACTAACGTCGGCTCCAGTGTCCACTAGAAAACGATGTTCGGTGTTGGTGTCCTCGACGAAGAGGTGGAAAGCAGATGACAGTGCAGCAGGCATCAGATGAGATGCCGGTAGGTGCCGTGTAGCAGCGCAGCAGGACGTGGAGCCTAGACGTGCCCGCCATAAGCGTTTGGGAAAGTGCACGGGGGTTTGCAGTTGCGAGCCGCGTCACCAAAGTTAGCGTGGAACCAGCAATAAGGAAAGCCAGCTTGCGGTGCAGGAGCATGGCTGGGCAGTGAGGAGGCCAGATCTGCGGCCAGAGTGTACTCAGGTGCTCGCTCGGCCGTCTCCGGTGACCTTTGTGGTGGCAACGTAAAAGTAGGTAGTGCAGTCGGACGACCACGGGGTGGCGGGGCCATTGCTTGCGCTGACAGCGAGACGCGTGTCTTGCCACGGCCGCGGGTAGGCGTGGCTTCTGTTACTGCATAATGCATGGGAGCGGCAGATACCGGACGCGAATGCTGGAGGTACCGGTGTTGAATGATGCTATAGGCATGGTCGGCGATGCGTAGGTGTGCTTCGAGGGGCTCAGAGACATGGGACTGTAGCTGCAGTTGTAGCTCAGAAGGAAGTTTAAGTAGTCAAAGTGCAACATCTGGTAGAAAGTCTGTGTCCAGAAGGGCGCGTAAGTGGCGCCACAGCTGTGACAGGGTACAGTCATCGATGTGTTCCTTGTGGATAATGCGCTGGATCAACTCAGCAGGAGGACGGGATAGGCGTTCAACGATACAAGCTTTAGCAAATTCGTACTTCTTCTGAACGGGAGGCGAAAGCAGCAGGTCACTAATAAGATCCGTGTGATCGTGCAGGTGACTAACAAGGCACACGGATCGGGCTCCATCGTCTAGGACGCAGTGAATGTCCAACATTTTATCCACTAATGCGAACCATGTCTTAGGGTTCTCGGTTTGTAGGGCTGGCAGGTTTGGGAATCTGCTAGGCGCGAGGTACTGAGGAACGGTCGGTGCAGCGAACACACTACTCGGAGGTGCGGGTGGTGTAGCAGTGTGGAGTGGTGTCAAATCTGATGAATAGGGACAAAACCACAGGATTTACAAGTGGCAGGAGTGCAAGAAGAGAGTTCAGTCTTGACCTGTGAGTTCAGTTGCATAGTGTAGGCAGGTGCAGTTGCAAGGGGCCCCGGCTGGTGGGGGCACGGTTGGGTGTGGAAGACTCTCCAGTACCATGGATACAGTTGCAGTTTGGATTGGTCAATGAAACGATGTGGACCGGCGCGGGTGGGGCGGCCGTTGTTGCTGCAGAAGCGGGCGGTAGGCATCCGGGAGCTAGTAACAACAGGTGCGAGAGTGTAGCGGGCGCGGTTTAACCGACTCGGCAGATACGGATTAAACCGTCGCGAAAACGTGTGGAAGACGAACAGGAGCCGGGATGGGGCGCGGCACGAGAGGCGCGGCTACATAATTCCTGAGGGGTTGTAGGATGTCTGTGGAGAGTTGTGTAGTCTGCGGCTGTAGAGCAGGCGTCGTGTGTGGGTGCAGCAGATGAGCAGGACCGGCAGGAGCTGGCAGTGCTGGGGCGTCGATAAGCAGAATGCAGTCCGACGGTCTTGAGGCAGCCGTAGGCACGGGAACGTACTGCGGCTGCCAAGCGCGAACCATCAAGGTTATCTCGGGACCGCATAGGTTAGAATCCGGTTGACAGCGAAATTCACTTTGGCACTGAAACTGCGGCTTGATTTCCGGTACGGGTTCATTTTCCACTTTGAAAAACTGTGGCTGTTAAGTCGGATCACAGGGAAAGAACAGTTGTTGAAACATTGTTCGTAGCACAATACAAATCACTGTTAATAGCAGTCGCGAATTGAACGAAAACAGATACGCGGAGCGGCGGCGATCATTAAATAACACACCAAAATACATGAAGACAACTTTATTATGCGTGAATATTTACAAAGTCATACACACTCGACGGCCCAAAAACAGAATGGGAAGCAATATGGCGGCGCACAACAGGTCCACATGGGTCAGAGAGCGTGCTATGGCAAGGGTATATCACTCGCAGAGTCGATAGTCGCCACACGTTAAGGGGCTCCGGAAAGGCTCAAAATCATGAAAAGTTCAATTTTTACTTTTTTGCGTTTTCTGAATCTGCAGACTATTACCTTTTAATAGATATATAATTTATTCAATTCCGAAGACTACAACTATTTTTAAATTTTTTTTTGAAATGTGTTCTACATGGGCGTGACCCACTGTGGCGCTGTTAAACTGCTGTCAAATGGTGTTATTATTAACGTCCATGTTCATCAGGTACATTTTAGTGATGTGAGATAAAGTATGTGTTGTGGTTAACCTGTGATGGTTCAATATATATCGCTGGTGTGATTGTCGATTGTTTCATGTTTATTTACTCTGTCGTTATCTCGAAAATATTCGTAATTAATTCTGTTTCTTGAGTCTCTGTTTTGTTGAAGTATAATAATGAGTAAAAGTAAAGTTATTAGAAATCCTCTGAAGGCTTTTAAGAAAAGGAGAAATGTTGGAAAGCCAAAGGTATGTGTTATTACTGTAAACAATAAAGACGATAGCCAAGTGAGTGAACCTAACCTCTCAAGTACACTTGCCCATAGCAGTCAAAGTGGGAAAGAAAATACTTCACAGAAGAAGTTTGGTTCAATGAGTGAAAACTATGAACGTTTTATGGGCGAATCGGATGTGAATGAAATATTTGATATGTCGGTTCTCAAAGGAATTTTTTCAAACTGTGTAAGATGTATTCATTGTAGTGAAGTTGGTCTGGAACTCTCCATAATAAAGCACGTAGGACTTGCTAGTGAAATACAACTGAAATGTGATAAGTGTTCATACATGACCACCTTTTGGAACAGTGTTGCAGTACCTGCAACTGAAGATAATGGTAGCAAAATCTACGAACACAACAACGAGCGATGCTTGCTTTAGACAAGGAACGCCTTCGGGTGCAGACAGGGCTGTAAAGAGTGTAGAAATACAAGCAAGAGTTAACAGGAGGAGGAACAAGAGGAAGCTGGAGGAGGAGTTTGCAGAGGATGAAGATAATCCATCCTATGGACCTGGAATGCACTAAAAAGTTAATCCAATCTTTGTCGCTCGATTCCCAAAACTTTTATTTTCTCATACTAATTACATGTTTTCTAAGGATCTTCCTAACATATTTGTTTCAAACTTACAGTAAATGTTACACAGTACCTTCTGCATAATTTAACACGGCCTTTTTCCAAAAAGCTGTATATTTTTGAATATATAAATAAAAAATTGCAAAAAAATTTTGTGAATTTTCATTACAATTGAAAAAAAATCATCTTTAATAAGTGAACTAAAATTTTGTAAAATCCCTGTGTTAAGTTGTAGCCCATATTCCAATAAATAATCTGTAAAAAGTTCAACTTCCTACCTCAAATACTTTGTGAGGAAAGATGTAATTTATAAGCGTTATTTTAACATTGCAAGTATAGGGTGTTCCGGAGCCCCTTAAAAGAATCTCTCATTGTCCTTCTGACAGCTGCTTTCATTTCGCATAATTTATGTCTGTCAGTGGGGCAGTGACTACGTTTAAAACTACTGTGCAAAATTCTCTGCTTTCTCAGCAACTTTCTAATATGTTTGTTGCAGCAAGGTGGATCCTTTCCCTCCCGTATATCTTTGTTAGGCACATACTTGTCTAGGACATGGTGGACAATACCTTTAAATTCCGACCAAAGATGCTCAGTATCTTTGGGTCCCATGATGAAAGATTGGAGCTGACTGTGAAGATATTCATTAATGACACTTTTATTTGCTTTCCTAAACAAGAAAACTCTGCACTGTTTTAACTATATATGACAGTAGTATCTGTTTCCGAAAGAACAGTTACCTTGGATGGCCATGCAGCTTTGCTAGAAATGAAATGATAATTAAATGGACACCCTAGCTGCAAACAGGCGTTGATGTACTTCATTGGGGACATGTTGAAAATCTGCCACGAGTAATGAGTATGATGGGCAAACATCTATTAGGCGCACAACGAATGTAGTGGTGTGGACATGTTTGGAATGTGATTCTCATGGGGAGCATGCAAGGGATAAGTCCCTGCAGACGCACTATCCTCTGTGCCTGCGGTGGCTGAGATGGATAGAGTCTCTGCCATGTAAGCAGGAGATCCTGGGTTCGAGTCCCGGTCGGGGCACACATTTTCAACATGTCCCCAATGAAGTACATCAACGCCTGTTTGCAGCTAGGGTGTCCATTTAATTATCTGCACTGTTTCTTTGGTTTTTTTTCCAACTTTCACTGACATTGAAGCCACAACGACATTATGGTCGCTAATACCTTCTTGTACATTAACGTCCTCAAAAAGATCAGGTCTGTTTGGCTCTAAGATATCTAATATGTCCCAATCTCGACTTGATTTTCTAACCAATTGCTCAAGGTTGTATGTTGAGAGCGCTCTTAGAGTAACTTCACACGAATCTTTGTTTCTGCCCCTGTGATAAACATGTAATTTTCCCAGTCAGTAGATGCCAGATTAAAGTCCCCATAGAAATATTGGAACACGTGAGGCAATACTGACCCTATGACTTATCTTAGAAGAAAGATTAAGGAAAGGCAAACATACGTTTCTAGCATTTGTAGACCTAGAGAAAGCTTTTGACAATGTTGACTGAAATACTCTCATTCAAATTCTAAAGGTGGCAGGGGTAAAATACAGGGAGTGAAAGGCTATTTACAATTTGTACAGAAGCCAGGTGGCAGTTATAAGAGTCGAGGAACATGAAAGGGAAGCAGTGGTTGGGAAGGGAGTGAGACAGGGTTGTGGCCTCTCCCCGATATTATTCAATCTGTATATTGAGCAAGCAGTAAAGGAAACAAAAGAAAAATTCGGAGTAGGTATTAAAATTCATGGAGAAGAAATAAAAACTTTGAGGTTCGCCGATGACATTGTAATTCTGTCAGAGACAGTAAAGGACTTGGAAGAGCAGTTGAATGGAATGGACAGTGTCCTGAAAGGAGGATGTAAGATGAACATCAACAAAAGCAAAACGAGGATAATGTAATGTAGTAGAATTAAATCGGGTGATGCTGCGGGAATCAGATTAGGGAATGAGAGGCTTAAAGTAGTAAAGGAGTTTTGCTATTTTGGGAGCAAAATAACTGATGATTGTCGAAGTAGAGAGGATATAAGATGTAGACTGGCAATGGCAAGAAAAGCGTTTCTGAAGAAGAGAAATTTGTTAACATCGAGTATAGATTTAAGTGTCAGGAAGTCGTTTCTGAAAGTATTTGTATGGAGTGTAGCCATGTATGGAAGTGAAACATTGACGATAAATAATTTAGACAAGAAGAGAATAGAAGCTTTCGAAATGTGGTGCTACAGAAGAATACTGAAGATTAGATGGGTAGATCACATAACTAATGAGGAGGTATTGAATAGAATTGGGCAGAAGAGGAGTTTGTGGCACAACTTGACAAGAAGAAGGGACCGGTTGGTAGGACATGTTCGAGGCATCAAGGGATCACAATTTTAGCATTGGAGGGCAGTGTGGAGGGTAAAAATCGTAGAGGGAGACCAAGAGATGAATACACTAAGCAGATTCAGAAGGACGTAGGTTGCAGTAAGTACTGGGAGATGAAGAAGCTGGCACAGGATAGAGTAGCATGGAGAGCTGCATCAAACCAGTCTCAGGACTGAAGACCACAACAACAACAACCTATAACTAATGGATAATTTGGATTTATACGTTCTATGTACTCAATACTTTCCCTGAAACGTTCTGCGACATTTGTTGTGGATGCTGGTGGTCTATAAAAACATTGTAATACAATGGTCAATTCTTGTCTGATTGACAGCTTTAGCCAGACTATTTCACAGTCCAATCCAGTATCGATCTCAACTACGTTTAAACAGCTTTTAACTCCAATGAAACACCACCTCACATAGCATCAGTCCTATCCTTTCTAAACATTGTCCAATCCGAGTTCAAAATTTCACCGCTTTTTATGTCTAGTTTAAACCAGCTTTCGGTACATAATACAATATTAGGACTGCTACTGTTTATTTCGGAGAGTAACTCAGGGCTCTTGCTACAGACACTTCGACAATTTACTAACGTGAGATTAAGCAAATTTAAAGCCTTTGGAATGACCTGTTTAGGCGAACTAACAATTTTTTACAGTTGGCCTATCCACATCAGTGACATGAACTGGTAATTTTTCAGGCCAAAGGCTTGTTTCCCGTGGGGAGGAACCTAATCTAAAAAAAAAAAACCTTTCCTGCTTCCTGTCTGTAGTGAACTCCTGATCTAGCGAGGGGCGTCCTACAACCTTCCACCCCATTGCGTAGCTCGAGGAATCTACAACCATTTTCGTCACAGAGTCAACGTAGCCTCTGATTTAGATTCTCCACTCGACGCCAACCAGAAGACGCTGGTCGGTCCACCCTGGGTACGATGCAGCAAATCGACAGCTTGGCTTCCACTCCTTGAGAGATGGAGACCACTTTCGCCAATCTTACAGCCATGGCTTGTCGTGCTTACTGTGCAACTTGCGAACCATTGGCCATGCACCACATGGTGGCTCGCAGAGTACATATTTAGATGTAGATGTAATGCAGATCTCGATTGTCCTTTGGGTAGGCGGATGATTTTGTGCGTTTTGGTGCTTGCCATCCAAAACACCAGTGGTAGCAGCAAATATTTATTAAGTTCGCCCCATGTTGCAGGTAATCTTGGGATTGCAGCACTGTACTGTGTCAGTAACATGGCTGTTTACTAAGTCTGCCCTGTTGCTGGTGCTGCACCGAACCCGCGTGCCTAGTGTCTCAACTGGGATGTATATGTAGTACAACTTTATGGGACCTGATTCACTTTGCATTTAAATGACATTGGAAAGTGCAAATGCTGTTGCAGGTGGGCAGATGCCAGGGACAACAATGATGTCATCAATGACCTTGAATGCATGACATTTTCAAGATGGCAGTGATGGGAAATTCAGAATTGCAAGATGGCTGAACTAACCATGTTGTGCTAGTGGGAAATTAAAAGAATATTGAAAACATCCGAGATGGCGGAACTAGGTCACTTGTGCTAGCAGCCATAATAATGCCATCTGCAAATGTATTAGATCAATCTGAAATTGGCTTTATGCCCAAAAAATTGTAAAAATATTGGCGGTACTGCACTATGTCAATGTCAAAAGGACATAAGTTGCACCTGAACTTTTTATAAAATGACATCATGTTCAAAAGTCCGCGATTATTCATAAAAATGCTTAAAGATATTGGCAATACCAATGTAGCTTGGCACTCGTTATCTAATTTGTTGGTTAAGCAACACCTGTGAATGTCCATATTTCGATCTATACAACACATACAACATGCTTAGTGTAAGGCAGAGCAGAACAATAGTTAAATTGTTCTATGAAATACATATTGCTTTTCATGTGTTCCAGTGTTCTTTAAACGACTGAAAGTCTAAAAGTCTGCAAGAACATGTCAGCAACACAAAAATTCAGTGTTTATATCAAGTGTCACGATGTTATTTCCACACACACAAACACACACACACACACTCACGCACACACACACACACACACACACACACACACACACACACACACACACACACACACACACACAAACACACACACACACATACACATACGTATCTGTCAAAATTGCTGCCTGAATGTGATTGTGAACTCTCAAGTTAGTTCCCCCCCCCCCACTATTTCTATATCTAAATTTTTCCAAAACACATGTGACTAAAAGTAACGTCCTAAGCAGGCAGTTGAGTGTTTATGTTTAAGCTTAAAAGACAGTATGATAAAAACACAACATGAACAAGTACCTTTCAAGGGAAAAGAAGATAACAACATACATAATATTTATGTCAAGCATCAAAATGTTATTTTCATGTTTAAAATATCGGTCAAAATATGTAAAACATTTAACTTACTGTATTTCCATGTTCGATATATATTTCAAAACATATTAGAAAATTTTCAGAAATGCACCACCTCAACAAAGATCATTGTAGGGGGAGGAGGATAATGCATCATGTTCTACGCTACAGAAATATAACCGGTAATAATGACAGGTTCATATCGCCTTTTACCAATTTGAACTAACCCTACTTGAGGTTTTATAGGAAAACGAACTTTCGAGGACGGCTGTAACATTTACTCGTTGGAACTATGGTATCAAGGCCTTCTAAAACTGTATCCCACAAAAAGCTACTAAATAATACCAAACATCTAACCATAACACTCCAAACTTTGTATGTCAAAACACACAACA